>NC_060138.1:632846606-633155356 GCF_021461385.2 Schistocerca piceifrons | reverse complement strand
GAATGAGGTTTTCTGGGACTGGTAGCACTGCAGCAGCTTATGTTATGTTTACTCACGCGCTCAGACAGGTGAATGTGTGCCTTGTCACTTAAAAAATACAGTTTATGTAACTTTTCAAGCAACTTGCCTTGTGAACTTTCACTAGCAGCAAAATATCTCCGCCAATTACAAAACATAATAAGCTCTTCCTTTTTGATCTGAATAATAAACTTCTACAAGTCCTCGTACTTCCAGATGTGTTTTACAGCGGGTCCGCACTACTTCTTTTCTGCTTCGTCATGAAGAACATCTACAGAATTCTTCATAAAGTGATACCAACCCTCGTGCAGCGCGCCTTTTGAATCAGTGACGACACACTGCCCAGTCGCTCCCACGTTAACACTGTACGGAATATAGAAAATAGCAACTAATAAACGATCGCAAGATAAGCATTCGAAGAAAATCGATGAAAATCACAGCACTCTGCACTGCACTGTCAGATGGTTAATCGTTTCTTAGGTCATCATGTACAGCACATGCAGCATTCTACCGTGAAATGTAACTTAGCGCCGCTGGCTCTTCAGTTTACAGCCCGACTATATACGAGGGTTATTCGGAAAGTAAGTAACGATAGGTCGCGAAATGGAAACCACAGTGTAAATCAAAATTGTTTTATTAGTAACGGGTAGCTGCATCTTCCAGCTACTTCTCTACACAGTCGCCACTCAGACATCTGTCGTAGCGTTGTACCAACTAGTCAATTCCCTCGTTACAGAAGACAGCCGCCAGTGCTTTTGGACAATTTTCTGCTCTGGACAGCAGCTCGCTGCCTGTGTCAAAATATTGTCTTCACAGCCAGCGGTTAATTTGAGCAGAGATGAACCTTAGGGGTAGCCAATTACGGGCTGTATTGTGGGTGATCAAACAATTCCCATCGAAAACGCTGCAGGAGCATCTTCATTGCCCCTGCAGAGTGCGTCCGAAAATTGTCGTGTAGAACGAACCGATTGACAGTTATGTTATGCGGATTGCATAGCTTATGGGGAAATCTTTCGCCGTGTCCTCATACTTAGCGAGAGATGCTAATTTCTAGGCATCTTTACGTTCTCACTGTGAACTCAGAACTGAAAAGAACGACATGATGCGATCCACGGGCGTACTAGGCACAGTGCCAAACGCATCTGTGCAAAGCTTCATCAGATTTTCACTATTTTCCATTTCGCGACCGATTGTTCCTTACTTTCAGAATAACCCTCGTACTATTAAGGTATTTCTCAAGAAATTTCACAGCTCTTGCACCTGGTGATGAATGCCTGCGCCGATACGTCTTTAACGTTGCCGAATTTTCATCACATTCTACCCTCCTATGGACAACTATCCTGATACACATAGGCAAAGCTTACAGAGAGAATGTACAGCACAATACACAGGCTCACTAGACCGCTCCCTGGATACGGCAGTCCTGGATACATGTCAAGCAGACATCAGACATGAACTCAGTATTCTCGCTTTAAACTCATCAGCAGGTTCTATCAAGTCATCTCCGAAATCGCTGTCTCTGTATGCTCCTAGACTCGACAAGTGTGTCCCCGTCACTGCTCATTTATAACCGTCAACTCGCCCTTGAGTATTGTCGTGTGCAAACAGACTCCACCAGCGTACAGAGGAGAGCGAGTGGAAATGTTAGTTTTGTTTTAGGGCGCAAAACCAACAGCGTCATGCGCGCCCATGTCAGACCTACAGAACACGGTGGCAAAGAGAAGTGTTAAGAACGAGTACACGTTAATCCCAATCGACGGAAGAGGAGACAGCTAAAAGCAGGGACATGGAGAAATGTCTATAAAATACGCCATGGAGTAATGTAGGTCCTGAACTACAAATTAAATGGCCTTCACCACATTGCTACGACGGATAAAAAGCAAAACGCGGTCCACGCCCGCGCGTCGTTCGCTAAAACGGCCGATAACTCAGACGGAAAACACAAACGAAAACGTAAGTGGATAAGAAAAAGGGCATTCCGTCATTAAATGGCGCACCGTCAAAGGTTGAGGGCAATGAGCGCGATTGCAAGTAAAACCAAGGACTCTCGGCATTGTCGATACATTAGAAACTGTTGAGCATGACGATTGAATGTATAGCAGTGAATATAGTTCTGTGATATATATATGTATGTGTGTGTGTGTGTGTGTGTGTGTGTGTGTGTATCTGTATGTGTGTGTGTGTGTGTTTCTGTTAAAACAGACTGGAAAAACAAAATGGTGTACTGTGAAAATGTCCTGCTTAGTTTTCTTTCTGACAGTCAGTTTTAACTATGATAGCGAGGGAGTTTAACTCCAAGTCTAGTTTTTGCCCTTGTAGATATAGGAGGATGAAATGTGTTCTCTAAATTGTGATTATGAAATAAATCTACAGTTGTCTTCTAAGACGTTACAGAAACGTATGAGAGGGTATACAACTCGCTATAGCCCATAAACGCAAGTTCCCTAGACTACAAGGATTCACAAGTGTTGCGCTTTTTGTGACATGGACATAACACTGACGTTTGTCTGTACCCTGTTTTTGCTTGACGGAGCACATGTGGTTTCTCATGGTTAAGGTAGGATAAACCAGAATACAACCGTTTCGTTAGCATTAAACGAGTTTTATATGCTTTCCGTCTGAAGAGTGGACTACAGCATCGAGCTTCTTCCACACTTTACTCCTCCTGTAATAGTGTACATTTATAACTTTACATACGATGTGGGTCGCCGGACTAAAACTTTTATGATTGTTAATCTTTGTTTCGTAGTCTTGTGTGATTTTTGTATACCGAAGCTTTTTACAAGGGGCTGAAAACTACTAGCGCGAGCAGTCAGAAAGTTATGGACAGCGTGCTGTTAAATAAACTTCAGTCCACAGGTCCACAATTCATCTCGCCGAAATGAAATAAAATGTTCTGACCCTCTAAGAATTATGCAGAGTAGTCAGGAACTACGACCTTAAATAAAAGTCTACTGTCGTTTGACGTATCATAATTCACTGCTAAGAGTCCACATGCACAAATATTAAATATGAAAGTAATTAAAGCTTGTCCTAATGTTCTCAGCAGCCGAAACGGCTGAGATACCGTCCCTACTCTTTGTTTCTAGTTACTTAATTAGTAATTTATGACAATTTCTTAGAAGCACTTTGTTTGGTAACTGTCTGGCCATTAAGATGTCCTTTGGGGGTGTTGACTTCGGAAACTCGACAGATCAGTTTGTTTCTTCACGTAGGTTTATTCGCTTACATTTATTGGTAGGGTACGGTATTTGTGTGCTACGTTCATCACATGATGTTTACCTTCAATAACGTCTAAGACAAATATCTTGTTTAGGTTTTTAAACGAAGAGCATCCATTTGCTTGCAGAATCATACTGACATTTCTTCCAGTTTGAGCTATGTATTGAGGCCTATTTAAGAGGAGCGGAAGTCAGAAACATATCTTGGCGCAAATTGTTGTTGTTGTTGTTGTTGTCTTCAGTCCTGAGACTGGTTTGATGCAGCTCTCCATGCTACTCTATCCTGTGCAAACTTCTTCATCTCCCAGTACCTACTGCAACCTACATCCTTCTGAATCTGCTTAGTGTATTCATCTCTTGGTCTCCCTCTACGATTTTTACCCTCCACGCTGCCCTCCAATACTAAATTTGTGATCCCTTGATGCCTCAGAAGATGTCCTACCAACCGGTCCCTTCTTCTTCTCAAGTTATGCCACAAACTCCTCTGCTCCCCAATTATATTCAATACCTCCTTATTAGTTATGTGATCTACCCATCTAATCTTCAGCATTCTTCTGTAGCACCACATTTCGAAAGCTTCTATTCTCTTCTTGTCCAAACTATTTATCTTCCATGTTTCACTTCCATACATGGCTACACTCCATACAAATACTTTCAGAAACGACTTCCTGACACTTAAACCTATACTCGATGTTAACAAATTTCTCTTCTTCAGAAACGCTTTCCTTGCATTTGCCAGTCTACATTTTATATCCTCTCTACTTCGACCATCATCAGTTATTTTGCTCCCCAAATAGCAAAACTCCTTTACTACTTTAAGTGTCTCATTTCCTAATCTAATTCCCTGAGCTCACCCGACTTAATTCGACTACATTCCATTATCCTCGTTTTGCTTTTGTTGATGTTCATCTTATATCCTTCTTTCAAGACACTGTCCATTCCGTTCAACTGCTCTTCCAAGTCCTTTGCTGTCTCTGACAGAATTACAATGTCATCGGCGAACCTCAACGTTTTTGTTTCCTCTCCGTGGACTTTAATACCTACTCCGAATTTTTCTTTTGTTTCCTTTACTGCTTGCTCAATATACAGATTGAATAACATCGGGGACAGGCTACAACCCTGTCTCACTCCCTTCCCAACCGTTGCTTCCCTTTCATGCCCCTCGACTCTTATAACTGCCATCTGGTTTCTGTACAAATTGTAAATAGCCTTTCACTCCCTT
Source organism: Schistocerca piceifrons (assembly GCF_021461385.2). Lineage (NCBI taxonomy): Eukaryota > Metazoa > Arthropoda > Insecta > Orthoptera > Acrididae > Schistocerca > Schistocerca piceifrons. The sequence goes on along the minus strand of NC_060138.1, from coordinate 633,150,895 downwards.
CAGTATTTGAAAGAGAGTATTCCAGCCAACATTGTCAAAAGCTTTCTCTAAGTTCAAATGGCTCTGAGCACTATGGGACTTAACAGCTGTGGTCATCAGTCCCCTAGAAATTAGAACTACTTAAACTTAACTAACCTAAGGACATCACACATATCCGTGCCCGAGGCAGGATTCGAACCTGCGACCGTAGCAGTCGCGCGGTTCCGGACTTTCTCTAAGTCCACAAATGCTAGAAACGTAGGTTTGCCTTTCCTTAACCTCACTTCTAAGATAAGTCGTAGGGTCGGTATTGCCTCACGTGTTCCAACATTTCTGCGGAATTCAAACTGATCTTCGCCGAGGTCGGCTTCTACCAGTTTTTCCATTCGTCTGTAAAGAATTGGCGTTAGTATTTTGCAGCTGTGACTTATTAAACTGACAGTTCGGTAATTTTCACATCTGTCAACATCTGCTTTCTTTGGGATTGGAATTATTATATTCTTCTTGAAGTCTGAGGGTATCTCGCCAGTCTCATACATCTTGCTCACCAGATGGTAGAGTTTTGTCAGGACTGGCTCTCTCAAGGCCGTCAGTGGTTCCAATGAAATGTTGTCTACTCCTATACAAAAAGTGGCTTATTGCTGTATTTCATCGAATAACTCAATTCACAGCAACTAAGCACTAATTAATTTCAAGGTTAGTCAGAGATGGCAAGATATTGGTAAGTATACTGTGCGTTGCACATAGTTTCGTTTCGTACAGTGAGGTATTCAACATGTCGTTCTTGACAGGGAACGTAGAAAGCAGCGTTGAGAGCGGCGGGTTGTCTACCTGTCCAGGGGCACCAGAATACGAGTAACAGGTAGGGTTGACGCAGCGCGAGGATCGAGCGGCGGCATTAGGGGACAGCGGCGTGTATCAAGTGTGGCCATTATCCGGAACTGGAGCTGCCATTACGCGCGGCCAGCAAAGCCCTGCACGGGGCAGGCACCTGTCGCTCGCCATCCCTCACCTGGCCGCCACAGGAGCCTAAACTGCCTTGTTTATTCATGGCCTCCCGCACCACTACTGAAGCGTGCTGCGCGTTGACAGTCTAAAGCGCTTTGCATTTAGTTTCGTGCCCGTGCTCCCTACATCTGCGTCTAGTCTGTTCCGGCGGGAAGTACTAGTGTCACTACCGCACTTCCGTATTTCTACAGCCGGGAAAGTGACTGTCCGTACGCCTCAATAACATTTGGAATTCCTCGCATTCTGTCTTAATTGTCAGTGGACCAAACTTTTCTGTTAATACAAAATGTCATTTATAGTTTTCTTCGAAATTTGAAAAACGCTACACAACGTGTCTCTTATACCATTTCCTTCTGTAAATTGGCTTAACAAGGAAGGGGTGATGAAGTATCCAGAACTTTGAACACTTCTACAAGAAACACACGGTATGTAGCTCATCCTCTATATTCAAGAACACAATGAATTCAACACAGATTGTCTTCGTTGACCGTCAAAATAAGTAACCAGTTTTGTAACTATTTCCTAACAGAGAAATAAATTCTCAGCTAAATGCAAGTCATTGTAATACCAGTCTAGGTTGAAGAAACAACAAAAGGAAGGCTTTCACCGTCAGAGTTCGTTCTCTTCTAGGTTTACTGTCAAATGAGTAGGCCCTCGCTCTCCTTGAGTGGGGCACATTGTAACAGATCAACTCTTAAGTTATGGGCCGTATGAGTTCACAGTTTCTGCAGTCTCACCAAATGAGTCTGACAGAATACCAACAGGTCCGCGAGCAGGTTCCGAGGTCCCTTGACGGCGGCGGCGCAAGCGGAGGCGGCGGCGGCGGCGGCGTTTGATCCTGAGCAGACTCCTTCTCTCGGGTGGCTGCGTCGTAACTATTTGATCGTTGCGGACGCGGTCCTAAATACTCGCACGGCAGAAGTACACTTCTTCCTGATTGGCTGCCCGTGGCATCGGTGGATGCAGCAAAATGTTCGTGGTATGAGCTGATTTACATGCCCGCTGTTCCGTTATCCTGTGTAACGAAGGCCCTCTGCAGGTAACGCTGCAAGTGACTGAGTCGGAACATCGTGTAGTCACAGGGTCTGAACTGTCAACCATCTCGCCGGCGGTGTGTGGCCGTGTAGCGTCGGCGCTTGACGGCTTTTGCGACACGCCAGAGGATATACTGTGGTGATATGAGCTCTATTTGGCCAGGAGTACCTACATTCCGGGCACAGCAGCTATCCAGAGAGACTTGTTTGTTAAAAATGGTTTCCGATTATTGACATTACCTTCCATGATGACCTATCATTTGATTGTGAGATATTCAGAATGCCTAAACATACCAGGAGCCCGAGTTCCATGCTTTTGTGGCCAATGGCTCAGAAATGACCAGTGTTATATCGAAATCTGATTGAAACAGAGTTAGGATCTAGACTAAAAGCTACAAACACAAAGTTCGGCATGAGATTCTAATAGTACACTTTACGCTGAAGCGCCAAAGAAACTGTTATAGGTATGCGTATTCAAGTACAGAGATATGTAAACAGGCAGAATACGGAACTGCGGTCGCAATACGTAAATGAGACAAGTGTCTGACGCGTTTGTTAGATTGGTTACTACCGCTGCAATAGCAGGTTGTCAAGATTTAAGTGAGTCTGAACGTGATGTTACAGTGGGCACACGAGGGATGGGACACAGAATTTCCGATGTAGCGACGAACTTGGGATTTTCCTGTACGACCATTTCACAAGTACTTCGTGAATATTAGAAATCGGGTAAAACATCAAATCTCCAACAAAGCTGCGGCCGGAAAAAGATCCTGTAAGATCGGGAAATCGTTCAACGTGACAGAAGTGCAACCCTACCGCAAACTGCTGCAGATTTCAATGCTGGGCCATCAAGTGTCAGCGTGCGAACCATTCAATGAAATATCATCGATATGTGATTTCTGAGACGAAGGCCCACTCGTGTACCCTTATGACTGCACGACACAATGCTTTACGCCTCGCCTGAGCCCATCAACACCAACATTGGAGTGTTGATGACTGGAAACATGTTGCCTTGTCGGACGAGTTTCGTTTTAAATTGTATCGAGTGGATGGACGTGTACTGGTATGGAGACAATCTTATGAATCCCTGGATCCTGTATGTCAGCCGGGGACTGTTCAAACTGGCGGAGGCTCTGTAATGGTGTGGGACGTGTGCAGCTGGAGTGATATGGGATCCTTGATACTCCTAGATACGACTCTGACAGGTGAAATGTCCATTGTGCATTCCGCCGGACTTGCACAATTCCAGCAGGACAATACGACACCCCACACGTCCATAATTGCTATAGAGTGGCTCCAGGAACACTCTTCTGAGTTAAACTCCTGCAGATGAGTCTAGAAGGCTGTAGGGAAGATTATCTTTGCTTGTTCCTTTGTTTACAATGTGTTTATTTTAATAAAACGTGCTACAAATTTGTCTCAGTTTTTAGTTTTGCATACATCTATATCGACATCTGTATCATTCTCTGCAACCCACCTAATGATGTGTGGCGGAGGCCACTTTTTGTATCACTAACTGAGCCCTACAACCTTGTTCCACTCGCAAATAGCGCGTAGAAAGAATGAATGTCAGTAGCCCTCTGTATTGGTTGCAATTTCTAGAATTTTCTCCTAATGGTCATTACGCGAAACTTATGTAGGGGGAAGTAATATGCTGTCCGACCCTTCCTGGAAAGTACTCTCTCGAAATTTCAATAGTAAATCTCTCTGTGATGGACAACGCCTCTCTTGTAACGTCTGCCAATGGAGTTTGTTGAAGATCTCCTTAGTGCTCTCCTGTCGACTAAACGATCCCTCGACGAAATGTGCTACTCTTCGTTCTCTATCTCTTCCATCAGTTCCAGCTTGTAGGGATCCCAGGTAGATGAACCGGATGAGTTTCCTAAAGATTCTTGCTAACAATCTGAGTCAGGCATCTGCTCTTTCCACTATTTTTTTATATGGTCATTCCGTTTAAGGTCGCTGTGGATAGTTACTCCTGGATATTTTACGGCAGATACTGTTTCCAGCCTTTTTCTCGTCAATAGTGTAGCTACTCTATTGTGGATATCTTCTGTTTTGATCGAAACACGTCGTAGCAAAGGACGCATGTTTCAAAAATGAGGAAATGTTGCATTTCACGTGTAAAAGGTATAGGAAATTTGAATAAGTGTTACAGCTGCTGCTCCTAAGTGTGAAGAACAATTTTCGACAATGTCAGTGAGTCCATCAAAGATGAAAATTAGTGATGGAATTGATGATTCTGTGTATAGTGGCAAAGACGAGCTTTCCAGGGGATTTAGATTAACTGACTTAGAAATGCTTGCCCGTATGACAGTTTCATGTGTATGTGGTAACTGCGAGTCAAAGGAACTTAGACTGTCTGACGACTGACAGAAATGGAACTATAAGTAATATGCATATTTTGTGTGAAGTCTGAAAATATGGGAAGATGTACGAGGCGAATACAATGTTGTGTTACGCCACGAGATGCTTAGGCGTAGGCAGAGAAGGCACAAATTAGTTCCGTGGCTTGATGAACATGCCTGCACCAGAACCTTGATTCGGTGATTACAACAGAACACATCCTCAGTGCTCTTGCAGTTGAGTGCAAGGAGGACATGAACGCGAGTGTTGAGGAAGCTGTAGACATTAACAGTGATGGGGAAGAAGGACACAGCGTAGTAAAAACAGATCTGTGTGTCCCTTGTGATGGAACCTGGATGAACAGCGGCTATACATCACTTTCTGGCATTAGTGGAGATACAGGGAAAATCTTAGACTTCCAGGTAATGATCAAATGTTGCTCTCCGTGTGACAAAAGAAGGAGCAGTGGTGTCATTGAAGCAGAAAGGTGGCAGCGGGAACACAAAGTGTGCAGCAAGAATTACCAGGGGTCAAGTGGCGGGATGGATGTAGCTGAGATGAAACTAAATTTCCAAAGGTCAGTTGAACAATTTGGTGTTAAGTGTGTGAATTATCTAAGTGATGGATATTCCCGTGCTTTCAAGACTGTTTTAGACAACAATTTTTGTGGGTCAAACTAAAATTGAAAAACTACAACAATCTTTGTGGGTCAAACTAAAATTGAAAAACTGGAATGTGTGGGGTCATGTTCAAAAGTGAATGGGAGGCAGACGTCTCAGATTGAAGAAAGAGATGGAAGGAAAGAAATTACAAGATGGAAAGCACTGGGAGATTTTAACAGGCTGCCAAAGAAATTCACACTTCACAAATATATTATGGAAAACCTACCAGGGATAATTCACAAACTTTTAAAACAATGTAGTAAACTGTATGGGCTATATTCTTTCGCAAACCTTCCACAGAAGATAATCCTCAACATTCGCCTTCTGACATATCGTGGTCTTCAGGCAGAAGCCAGTGGAAAATCATACACCTACAAATACGGTTTGCCACTTGTTGTTTTAAGTGTTATAAAACCAACATCCGCATACCGAGCCAATCCCGTACCACTTAAGAAGTTGTGTTCACGGGGAAACACAGAATACAAATGAGAGCTACAGACACCTTATATGGATGTGTATTCCAAAAACAGTATTTGTGTCCTCAGTTGATATGATTATAGCTGGACGTGACGCCTTTCTAGTGTTCAATAGTGGAAATGCAGGTAGGATTAAGTACTTGCAGAGACCAGGCTTTCATCCAGGTACAATTACACTGAAGGTAGTAAGAAGCATCGATGAAATGCGACTGGACAGCATTAATCACTAGAGGTATAGCAATATTACCAAAAACTGAAATAAAAACTTTAAATGCGAATTTAAGGTGCCATGTAAGGTGGAATGAATGTACAAGTGAAGTTGCTGTTTCACTGACTGTAGGATGTGGGGAGGAAGTACAGTCGGCAGTCTCCATTGGAACAGCGCTGGAGGTGAGTGTACCAGTGAGAACCAATGATCCACAGGGAGCCAGAGGGAAAGGCCAGGGCAACAACAGGATATCCACAGCAGTTGCCTCGGCCTTTGGCTGTAGTGTCGTATTGACACGAGAAGTAGGTGGAAAAGTGGGCTGCAGAGGGACTCTCGTGTCCGAGGCCGGAACTGGTTTTCGTGATGATACTTGAGCTACTTCTGCATTTGGACCGACCTTATTTGTCGCCTGTGGGTGTGCACTACCATTGCTGGGGTCTAAGCCCCAGCATTTCCGGAGGAGCGTACCCACACTGCTGTGCCAGTGGGAGGGGCACGAGCGAGGTTCCGCCGTCAACGCTGTGAGCAGATACAGCACAGTCCAAGGTTGGCGAACATGCAGGAGTGCCATAGAGCTAAGATTCTTTTCATTATAGTACGACAAGTGCTCAAAAACAAAGTAAGGGCCAATGTAGTGGCGAGTGATTCAATTGCCTTCTTTATCTGGTGCTTAAAAGTGCAGACCAGACGTTCAGCTTCACCACTGGAGGAAGTGTGGAACAGTGAGAAACAAATATGTTTGCTGTCACTGGCAGCACAAAAGTCCATGGAGGAGGAGGTCGTGAATTGTGGACCATTGTCAGAGACCAAAGCTTCAGTGGCCAGAAACTGGACTAAGGTTGTAATGGTGGCCTCGGACATGGTGGATGCCCTGCTTACAGTGTAGGGATACTTTGAATAAGCAACCTAATAAAGCATTTCTGGCAGAATTACCACTATGTGCAGTTGTCTCAGTATCCAAAAGTATACATCATCTACAACCGATAATCGATGAGAAGGCTGTTACCAAGGGTGGAGCTCGGTTGTCAACCAACAAGTGAGATAATGATATCAGCCATGGATTAACTAGGAAATGACCTGTCGCAGGGTGGGGTCCTAGCGCATTGCAATGGCAGCACACATGGCCATAAGGGGAAAACCATCCAACATATGCTGTCGTTCAGCATCAGTGTGGAAGCAGAGGACAACCTGTGAGTCGAAATCATGGTTCAGGCCAGCCAGTAGACGAGATAATGTGTCAGCTTTAGGATGCTGGGCTGCTGTTTTGTACTGAATAGTATGATTGTAGGTCTGAAGGACAACACCCAGCATTGGAAGCGTTGGGCTGTTGGTTCTGGGAGATAGGAACATGGTATAAATAATTGGTGAATAGCTTGTGATCTGTAATTACAGAAAACTGCATCCCAAGAAGGCATATATGAAATGTCTTGACTTCGATCACTGTTGCCAAGGCATCCTTTTCATTCTGGGAAGAGCTGTGCTGTTCCAGGGTCAGGGTCTTGGATGCGTGTGCTATAGGCTGTTTGGAACCATCTCCATTCCTGTGTATAAAGTCCACTCTGATGTCATAAACCGACGCATCAGCTGCCATAACCAATGGGTGACCAGGAGAAAAGGGCGTGAGGCAGGGTGTGGATGTCAGCATGGTTTAACATTTGACAAAAGCGTGATTGCATATGGGGGATCCCGGTATATTGTAATTATGGCACGCTCGTTAGGTGAGGTAAAGAAGTGATGGGGGGCAACATTCGAATTACCAGATTGGGAACTGGCTCTCTAAGGACCGATCCTTAGAGATCCAATGCCCCAAGTACTCCACTGTTGGACGAAAAAAATCTACACTTCTGTAAAATGTCAATGTAGGTCCGCATCCCACAGGGTCATCAACAGGGTCAGGAGTTTTCCAAATGCTCCTGGCTGGAAGATCCTGTGACAATAAACTCATTCAAACAATTGGCGCAACACAGAATATGCTCTATGAACTATTCCAGAAGTGGCTGGAATATTGCAGGGGCTAAGGAAATGTCAAAGGGTAATCGCTCGTACAAATATAACCCAAATGGTGTGTTAAGGACGATAATGTTCTGAAATGCCTGATCTAAGGGTAGCTGGAGCAACGCATCTGCAAGGTCGATCTTGGAAAAGTTATCCTTCCGGCCCCCTCCCCCTCGCCCTCACACAGTTTGGTGAGGAGATCTACTTGCCAGGAAATAGGACAGGTTTCTACCTGTGGCTGAGCTGAAAGGACCCATTCAGCTCAAGGTTGTACTAGGGTCATGGTCCATGCACTTGATTTGACAGGTTCGAGAACCTCAGTTGCCTGCAGACAATCGAGTTCCTGTTTGACAGCAGCCAGTAAGGACACCAGAATCGGTTGGGTGCGGTAAAACCAAGTCGTAGCATCCAGCCAAAGGATGATGTACACATGAAAGTCTGAAGCACACCCCAAATCCGGTTTTAAAAAGAGACGAAAACGCCATGCATAGGTCATCCAGTTCCCAGAAAGGGACCACAGTAGAAACCACCTTGACTTCATCCGAGACAGAAAATTCAAAAGCCATGAAGGCATCGAGATCAAAATTGTTGGTAACCAACAGATGGTCAATGATAAAGAACATCAAAAGCTGTATAACGTGTTTTTAAGAGGCTACGGAATCGTACCATCTCGATAGGCCACCAAGTCGTACATAAGTGGCCTGACTCATCAAAGAGACAGTGGCGTCAGTGTCCACCTGAAAACGGATGTCCTGATAAAACATGAGAAGTGCGAGAAACAATTATTGCATGAAGGGGTCACCCTAGAGGACTACTATCTGCAACGCATGTACCATACACCGTTGTGGTCGTGGCGCTCCTTACTACAGCATGTACAAAACCCTCCCAGCAATTTGAACAGTCTGCTCGGGAGTGAGAGGAAAAGCACTGCGGGCATGGAGTATGTGGCCCACATAACCATTATCAAGGGGCAGTTGGAGGCTCAGACGTCACAGAGACATCGGTCAAATCACGACGTTGCTGCAATCTGAAGGTCGTCCTAACTTTACGAAGATGTGGTGGCAACACTCGCAGCCTTGCTAAGAGTCCTTCGATAGCCGCCTGTGCGATTCCGAACGAATGTGCGATGCACAAGATGTCCTCTTACGATGGGTTATCCAGTTTCAATGCCCCCTTGCGAACCTCCAGGTCAGCAACCAGTAGAATCACCACATCGCGAATCAAAGAGTCGGCATCGGAAGTCTTACAATCTGTAATTGCTCAAGCAAAATAACATTTTCAGATGAGTCCTTGTAAGTCAGTGCCTCAAAAGCAGTCTGACTGTCCTGGCTGTTTATAGTATTGATGAAATTTTAGCCTGGAGGCAACCATGTGGTGCCGCTGGAAATAATAATTAGTCAGCAGGATGCATATCTCCTGAAAGGAGTGGGTGACAGGCTCAGACAAAGGTCCCAATTTTTGGAGGAGAAGAAACATATCCGGCGATGCCCAAGACAGAAAGAGCGATCGCAGCAATGAATCGTCTACGACTTGAAACGCTGTGAAATGTTGGTTCAGTCGATGAAAATTTGTGTTCAAGTCCCCCATAGCATCATTGGAAAGAGGAATCGATGGAGAACGGTAGGTGGTGTCAAGCAGAGGGGGCGCTGGTCCCAGGGGCACAATGACCTCCAGCACATGCAGTTTGTCCATCAGTAGCTGAAATGACTTTTGTAACAAGTCCATCTGTATCTGCTGCTGGTGCATCTGCTGCTGCTGTTGCTCGAGCAGGCTGACAAATTTAGCTTCCTTGCTACGAAATCGTCAATTGCTACGTCCGCGAGTAGCCAGACAAATGATGACAACATAATGGGGGAAGACCTTCTGTGGACGGGACTCAGACCACAGTGGAGTCTAACAACAGGTCTGATTGAATGGCAGACCTGACATGACAAGGGGAAATTAATAACACCATATGCAACTACGAAGTGCAACGAACGTTTGATACAATGCTATCAACAGGTCAAGTAGGAGCCACAGCCCAAATCCCGACCAAAGAGGAAAACGAACACCAAAGTGAAGTCATCGATGAGTAGTCCGTAGTACAGTGGAGATAGTCACGAACGCTATCAGACAAGGAACACGACTGACTGAGCGATGTTTTTCCTTTATTGTGATTTCATTTCTATGCCCCCTATGGGCAGGGGAGAACTGCCAGCGGCACAATCCGCCGCTCTTCAGCCTATTGGTACGTTTAATAAAAAGAGGAAAACGAGGCATATAACAGGCGAAAACGAGGACATGAGAACATAGTAAGTGGAGGCATTGGAGGCTAAAATATACACTTACATGGAGACTTTCATATGGGACAGTGAAGAAAGGTGCACATAAAGTTAGAAAACACAGTGGGCGATGTGCATAGCATATGAAAAACACTGAAGTCACACACACAAGTTAAAAGTTGGCCACAGAATTAAAATGCTCCAGAACGACGACACTTAAAAACCACTGCACAAAGCAGAGCATACACAACGAATAGTAAAACCTGCCAGGGGGCACCTGCCAAAGGAGGGGAGGCCTGAGAGGAGGGAAAAGAGTGGCAGGATGGGGCAGGAGGGGCAGAGGGGAAGGGGGGCTGGAGAGGGTGGAAGGAAAAGCAAGGGGGGTTAGGAGCGCACCAAGGGGCAGGAGACGCGCTGTGTGGGAGATGGTGAGGGAAGACAAGTCAGGAGGGAGTGCAGAGACGCAAAAGGGGTGCATTGGAAAGGGAGAGGGTGGAGGAGGGAGGAAAAATCGCTCAGGGGAAGGGAAGAGGAGTGGAGAGGGAGCCCTGAGGAGGAGGGTGGGAAGGTGGGGATAGAGTTGGTATGAGGGGTAGATATCAGGGCGATGCTCATCATCCGGGAAGGGTGGGTGCAGGAAGTTGCATTGGGAGAGGAGGTGGAGGGTGTGGAGACGGAGAGAGGGCGGGACACCACGGTAAAGCAGCGGCAGCGGGCTGGGGGTGGAGAGGACAGAAGACACCAGAAGTTGGAGGGTTCTGCGGACGACGTACAGGGTGTGGATGTGTTCAAGGAACTGAGCAGTTGAGGTGCGGCGGTATTTATGCCGTCCACAAAGGACGCTATTGGCCAGTGCAATCACTTGTGGAGACAGTGGCGCACTTACTACACAAGTGCAGTGCTGCGAAGACACTGCCCTCCATTGTTCATCGAGGCCCATTTGCTGTAGTGGGCATTCAGCTTCTGCACAGCCCGATACCAGACATTAATGTGCGTATGCAAGTAGAGCGTAGGTTGTTCAGAGAATGTGTAGTATAATATAATTTCACTACGAAAAGGTTGTGAATTTATCAATAAATAAATCATCACTTTTTCACAGTTTCCAATTATGCCTCGATTTGTGCTCATTAGGAATGTAGGAGAATGACTTCATTTCTAGATAAATACTGGGTATTAGAGGTACCGATGTGTACAGCAATGTCGACCACCACCTCTGAAGGTCTCGCTGTATAGTTGTATAACATGCAATGTGTGGTTTTCATGAGCAATGAAAAGGGTGGAAATGATGTTTATGTTGACCTCTATTCCAATTTTCTGTACAGTTTCCGTAACTCTCGGAACCGAGATGACGGAAAACTTTTTTTGATGTGTGTATTTCACTAATTCAAATAAGTTCATTCTGGGATGCAGAACACGACGCCTCGGACATGATTGATGTTACACAGTACGACACCCAACGGGCGTATACCCAAATACGTTATCAGCAGCACTGCTCATATTTAATTACACACTTTTCTCTGAATCCACTTCCATATCTCATTACTTCACTTTAATAGTACTTGTAGCAACACTTGAACCTCCATAACAATGCCTTTCCCATGCAGAGCTACCCACGGCACAACATAGCATCTCCGTGTCCCGTGCTCGACTCTGCAAAATGCAGCCACTCGTAAAGACACTCCGCAATCAAGCCAGCGATATGACAATACGTTTACAACCTGAAATGGCCCAAAGTCAAGGATTGCAGTTGTGTAATTAATAATTCCTATAGTCAACGGCACATCTGACGTCCCTTAAAAAACATCTCGAAATGTACTAGAGCAGCATTTGTTACAAATTTGTATGTACTACCACTGTACGATAGATGCCGAAGTTGGTGATCCTTGCGAGTGTGCTTCCGTTGCATGATTCTTGCGTTGACTACACCAACTCTAATCAGTTCGCAGAGATCTCCACTAATTTTTTTCTGTGTCTTAATTCAACCTTTTAAAGGTTCTGGCTGAGCAAAGACTAAAAATTCGATTGGGAGTGAGCTTTGCGTCTCCTTCAGTTGTAGTTTTTCAGTAAATCTATTTGGTGCCTTTCATGCTCGTAGCTGGTCTTTTGCAGTTGCTTCAACTTTAGTAGTACCGGATGGACATCAAAGTTATTTAACAACTATGGCTGTTAGCATCATCTTTGCTCACCTGCTGACACAATAACCTAGTCAGCTGACGATTTCGTACACTATTAGAGCGCCAACGAACTGTCTCGTGTAACTACAGACGTTACATACCTGGTCGTCGATGTATTAACGTCAGCAGTTACAGTATCACTGCAGAATTAAATATTCCCTAAAATTGACATCAACAAGTTTACAGGATACATAAACTTTAGTCACAGTACACCATGGAGTGCTAAATACTAATGATTTAGTTTTTCATGTGAAAACTCTTAAAGTTTTTCAAACGGGACATTCTGAAACTTTATTCTTTATGACAGTCTACTTCTTTATTCTTCATGTCTACATATTTACAGCCCTCTGCCGATAAAAGGCTGTGAATTGCAGTGTGTAACAGGGTGGTGTGGAACGTAACTATGTCGGTGCTTGAGAAACAGCGTCACGTAATCGAGTTTCGAATTCGGAAAGTTCGTCCACACATGGAGCGCACTATCCTTCAGCATGACAATGCTAGACCTCACACGAGCGCTGCGACATTTGCAACAATCCGACGAATTGTGTTCACTGTCACTCATCATCCTCCACGCAGTCCCGACTTGGCCCCAACCGATTTTCATGTTTCCAAAATTTAAAGAATACATTGGAGGACCGAACTTTAATAGTGAAGAAGCGGTACAGCAGGGGTGTGCTTGTGGCTCTGTCAACAGTGTCAGCCATTCTACGATGACAGTATCAACAAACTGGTCTCCCGTTAGAATAAATATGTTCGTCGCTAGGGTGACTATGTCGTGAAATGAATATGTAGACATGAAGAATAAGCGTGGTGAATGTCAATAACGATTGTTTTACTTAAAAAGCTTCAAGGATTTTCACATAAAAAATTCTAAGCCATTACTTTTCAGCACATACTCGTAATTGGCTTATATAAAAGGCCGAAAGAGGAAAGCTGATAGTGCTGTAATCGAATACACACATTTCAAAAAAATCAAAAAATCTGGTAGAATATCTTCTGTAGCACAACAGCTTCTTAAAGATCAAATCGATATCCCCTTTAATTCCATATCTGCCCTTACATTACTAAGACACCTGGTCGAAACAACATAAGGAACCTGATATTAAACCATACAATTAAGAATTTGATGTTACCATGCGTTGGTCAAAATCTCACAGTGACATTCCCGAAACAGCCTACAAGTTGACGAAAGCAGCCATTAACTAGGCAGCAAGATAACATGGATACCAGCTGCAGATCTTTGAAACGTTCTCCAGCGAGTAATCAGAGAGAAGTGGAACAAATATTTACTGTCAAAAACAGTCTTGATCACAATTTATTTATTACTGTCGAACACATAAGGAGAAATTGAACACTACAGACGATTCCAGAGCACTACAACAAGGATCGCCTTCAGCCACGTCTGCACGGAAGTCAGTTACTTCACTTTGGCTTGGTAGGATCCCCATTATGCAACTACGATGAAGAAGATGCCAACCTCATCTTCAGAAATCTGGACAGATGCGATGCCGCAAGTCAACTATTACCATATCTGGTCAATAAGGGCTGCTTCCTATCGATTTAACTATTTCCTGTCCAAACTATGAGATACTGCACCAAAACATTTAAAATGTGAGGAAAACTGAAAACAGAATAGTGAATAATCGTACATATGTTTCTTTTTTAATTTATATACAAAACACAAGTGGGAATTTTGAGCCCCATCAGGGTATTATCATCATATATGATCTTGTGAATTACATAGTAGCAGTTACGGAAACAGGTATGTAAAACATTCAGAAAGCAGATTATACAGGTAAACATCAAAACACTCGCAATACTGTCTTTCCACATCAGCAGGTAAACACTTAAGACTTAATGAACAACCCAGTGGAACGACAGTGTCTTTTACTGCCATCTGTAGGCAGAGGGACTGAGGCCTAACAGGATGCAAATGAAATTATTATATTCGTTTCTTTTTTCTGTTCTTTTTATCTTAAGTAGAGGCAACTCTTTATTTTGATGTATACTCTAAGACAAATAAAACAATGTGCCCGAAGGAATTATCCAAAAGGGACAAAAATCGGTAGATGTGCTGTGCATGTGCAGACAGACAAATTATTACAGTTTCAGAAAAATTGGATGTTTTATTCAAGAGAAAGAGCTTCTCAACTTCAGCAAAGCGAAACGCCTTTTCCACCACTGTCTCTTATGCAAGCAGTTATTCAGTTTCCCATTGATTGATAGAGTTGTTGGATGCCCTCTTGAGGGATTTCGTGATAAATTCTGTCCAACTGGTCCGTTAGATCGTCAAAATCCCGAGCTGGCTGGAGGCCTCCGCCCACAATTCTCCAAACGTTCTAGACTGGGGAAGGATCCGGTGGCCTTGCTGGCCAAGATAGGGTTTGGCAAGCACGAAAATAAGCAGTAGGAACCTTCACCATTTGCGGGCGGGAATTACCTTGCTGGAACGTAAGCCCTGGTTGGCTTGCAATGTAGGGCAACAAAACGGGGCGTAAACTATCTTCGACGTACCGCCGTGCCGTACGGGTGACCCGCATGACAACCATCATTCATGCAAGTGGAGAGATTGGACTGATCAAAGGTTGGGAATTTGTACGAGCGCTGATAACTGCGCCCCACAAACCAAACATCATAATCATCATCATCCAGATGACAACCGAAGGGATCCCGCTATGAAAAGACCATCACTCATGAATGTCGGGCCGTATGGTGGTGGGTGACAGTCAGGTTAGTTCACCACTACTGCCCGGGACGTCTCCAAGAGCAGAAAATTCACTCTTAACGTTCTCCACCATTTTTATCAAATGATCCACCACCACTGCTCTTGAGGCACTGGGTCTATAAAAGCATCCGATTGCCATGTTTGATCTATCTCTTTTATATTGATCTTCCCCAGAATTACTTCGTATTCAAAATGTGTGCTAACCTTGATAGATATTATCGTAATATTTATGACTATAAAAACAACTGCACCACTGGCTCAAATGGCTCTGAGCACTATGGGACCTAACTTCTAAGGTCATCAGTCCCCTAGAACTTAGAACTACTTAATCCTGACTAACCTAAGGACATCACACACATCCATGCCCGAGGCAGGATTCGAACCTGCGACCGTAGCGGTCGCCACCACTGGCGTCCAGCGTATTTTTGCACTGCACGTTCTAATTAGAATTGAAAATTTCATCCCTATTAATATATCAGCGAGCTTTCTGTCGCTAGTATCACGTGAGCATTATTGCTCTTTATAAGGGAGACAATTTCTGAGACCCTTTTATACACTCTCCTGCAGTTAACTAATACTACATCTACATTTCCTTTCTCAGATGTGCCATCACAGTGCTTCCCCTGTCTGAAATCAGCATATAATGTATCGGGCTTGTACAAAGATTCCTCTATCCCAAAAAAAAACATTTGTTCACGTTACACTTACTTTGACATAATAACTTTTTTCACTATATTGACTGAACCCAATTGTAGCTGCCTGTTATTCAGGATTATGTCATAGATAAACGCGAGTTTGGCAACGCTTTTCAGTTCTTTATTAAGAGAGAGTTCATTATGGAAAGAAGCTTACGGATGACAAGTTTTTCTTATGTGTTGGTTTCGTAACGCACTTCAGTTCACTTGTCGGCTCTTAGTATCACTTGCTCAGAGTGCAAAATCAGCCTTGGCTTATTGGTTCCCTAATTCAGATGGTGCGTTAATTGCTTAGGCAGAGGATTTCTTTCTTTCGTTGGTCATCAGTCTTCTGACTGGTCTGATACGCCCCGCTACGAACCCCTCTCCTGCGATAACGTCTTAATCTCAGAGTAGCACTTGCAGCCTACGTACTCAATATCATCTGTTGGATGTCTTGCAATCCTTGTCTTCCCTTACAGTTTTTATACTCTACACTTTCCCACAGTATCATGGAAGCTATTCCCGATGTCTTATCACACGTCGTATCGTTCTGTCCCTTCTAGTCAGTGTTTTACGTGTGTTCCTTTCTCCACAGATTCTGTGGTGAACCTCATTCCTTACCTTATCAGTCGACGTAATTTTCAGCACTCTTCTGACACACCATAACTAAAACGCTTCTATTCTCTTCTCTTCCGGTTTTTCCACAGTCAACGATTCGCTACCATACAATTCTGTACTCGAAACATACATTCTCAGACATTCTTCCGTCAAATTGCGGTCTATGTTCGATAGTCGTAGACTTCTCTTGGCCAGGAATGCTCTTTTCGCCAGTGCTGGTGAGCTGTCTACGTCCTTTCACCTTTCTTTGGTTTAATCTTCATTCGTACACCGCACCCATTAGATGTTCATTCCATTCAACACATCGTGTATCTCAGTATGAGCTCTAATTTCTCCAACTTTTTCACCGTGCTTGTTTCGCAAGACCAAATTGGAGAGAAGTATTATCACCCAACTCCTATTCGAACGGACTCTCTCAAAATTTCAGCAGTAACCTTCTTCGTGATACACAGCGCCTCTTGAAACGTCTGCCATTACAGTTTTTTGAGCATTTCCGTGACGATATCGCGCTTACTAAACAATCCCGTTATGAATAGTGACGTTCTTCATTGAATCTTCTTTGTTTATTTTGTTAATCCTTCTTGGTAAGAATCGCAGACTCTTCAACAATTCTCAAGAATCTGCCGAGCAAGTATTTGTAAGCCATCTCTTTCGTGGATGAATTACATTTCTCGAGATTGCTCCGAATACATTTCCGACACTTCGTTTTTATGGCCATACCACTTTAGGTCGCTCCAAACGGTCACACTGGTGTCTTGCGGTTGTTGTTGTCTCCAGTGAGTTTTCACCAATGGTCTAACCAACGAGTACCGGGTCTTTTCAGCTATTTGCGCGCAGTACGCCACATTTATTTATGTTCCGTATCAACAGCCAGTCCCTGCAGCAATCGTCGACCCTCTGCAGGTGTTCCTGCAGTCCGCTGCAGTCTTCTGGCACTACGACATTCCTATAGTTAACACCATCGATTGCAAGAAACTTTATTGGGCTTCGAATGTTATCCACTAGATCGTTTATAAGTGGCCCAGTCACACTAACATGGCCACCGCCTACGTTCGGTGCCAACGTGCAGTAACCACTCACACATGGCAGCGGGCAACACTAGCAGCAGTCGATAAAAAGCGTGTCGGGAAGACGCGAAAAAGAATGCTGTAGTTGTAATGCGGAAACTGGGCGATTTGTCTGACATCTAAAATGGCATGATTACTGATTTCGGACCAAGGATGGAAGTATTACCGAAACAGCTAGTTTTCTAAACTGTTCGCGTGTCGCCGTGGTTGAAGTACACAGTGCATGGCAAAATGGCACTATCCAAAACCGGCGCTGAGGCAACAGTGGTGCAACACGTTCCGTAAATGATAGGCCCTAGTGACGGCTGCGGAAATGTGTACGGGCGAATAGACGTGCAAATGTTGAGCAACTGACCATTCAGATAAAACAAGTAGCTACCAACTGAGTCTTCTCAACCTTCGTTCCGTGAACGTTGTTGCGTATGGGCCTCCGTAGCGGGCGCCTGGTTGATGCATCCATGCTGACTGCTGTTCATCAGCAGCGAAGGCTGCAATTTGTACGCCAATACCGCCAATGGACGTCAACTGAGTGGTGACAGGAGGCCTTCTCAGATTAATCCCGTTTTACGCCCCATCTGACTGAAAGCAAACTCTCTGCAACAATGGTCAGAAGAGTCCAGGTAGGGAGCGTTATGACCTGGGAAATGTTTTTGTGGCATTCACTGTGTGATCTCGTCATTCTGGGAGGCACGGTGGATCTGTGTTGATCCTATCTTTGTGGACCACATCCATCCCTACACGCAGTTTGCTTTCCTCTGCGCGATGGCATCTACTAGCAGGACCACGCAACGTGCCACACAAATCGCAGTTTAGGTGTGTGAATCGAAGAGCATCAGGCTGAGTTCACCATACTCCAAAAGTCACAAAACTTCCCGGATGGAAGCCCAATCGAGAATATGTGAGACCATTCCCATCAGGCTTTTTGCGACATAGATCCTCAAAGAAGAAAATAGCAGGGCCAGCCATGGCATTGGATTCAGCAAGGCTTCGCAACCTTGCCAGTACTTCACTGACTGTCTTCTTGCACGTCACTCAGCGGTCCGCGCCGCAAAAGGCGGTAACTCAAGTTTCTCTTTTTTTTTCTTTATTGTGATTTCATTCTCCTGCACCAGGGGGAGGGCTGTCAGCGGCACAATCCGCCGCTCTTCAGCCGAGTGACACGACAACTAAAACAAGAATAAAATGATGCACACATTTGGCGATAAAAAAAGGGAACATAAAACAGAGTAAGGGGAGAAAATGGAGGTAAAAATACACTTACATGGAGACGTTCATGGGGGACAGTTAAAAAAAAAGTCACCAGAAAGTTACAAAACACAGTTGGCGATTCTTAAAACACAAAGAAGACACTGAATGCGCATGCACAGGTGAAAAGTCGGCCACAGTATTAAAAACACTCCGGAACAACACACTTAAAACCCACTTGGAGCACACACAACGAAGAATAAAACTGCCAGGTGGGACCTGATGAGGGAAAGGTCAGAGAGGATGGAAAAGGAGGGGAGAGCAAGGGGCAGCCGAGGAAGTGGCAGGATGAAGAGAGCAGGGGCGTCAGAGGGTACACTAAGAGGCAGGAGACACGTGGGGCGGGAGATGAAGAGGCAGGCAGGAGGAAGTGCAGAGACACTGAAAGGGGGCACAAGAGAGGGAGGGGAAATAGGCGGGGGAAGCCGCTCAGGAGGAGGGAGGGGGAGGCAGGAAGATGGGGTTAGAGTTGGTAGGAAGGGTAGATGTCAGGGCGAAGCTCATCATCCAGGAGGAAGATGCGATGCGTTGCATTGGGAAAGGAGATGGAGGGTGTGGAGATGGAGAGAGGGCGGGCCAACGGTAAAGGCGTGGCTACTGGTTGGGGGTGGAGAGGAATGGAGACACCAGGGGGTTAGGGGGATCAAGGCGGCAGATAATATATGATGTGCGCATGTGTTCAAGGAAAAGGAGAAGATGGGGGAAGGGGATAAGGTCGTAGAGGATGCGTGTGGGGGACGGAAGGCAGATGCGGAAGGCGAGGTGGAGCGCATGGAGTTCGAGGATTTGGAGGGCTTTATAGAACCGGGGAGGGGCGGAAATCCAAGCTACGCTGGCATAACAGAGGATGGGGTGGATCAAGGATTTGTAGCTGTGAAGGATGATGGAAGGATGCAGACCCCACGTCTGGCTGGACAGGAGTTTGAGGAGGCGGAGACAGTTGTGAGGTTTGTGTTGGGTGGTAAGGAGATGGGGAGTCCAGGTGAGGTGGCGGTCGAGTGTGAGGCCAAGGTATTTGAGGGTAGGAGTGAGGTGGATAGGATGGCCATAAATGGTGAGGTAGAAATCATGGAGGTGGAAGGAGCGGGTGGTGCAGCCTATGACGATCGCCTGGGTCTTGGAGGGATTGATATGGAGAAACCCTTGGTTGCACCAAGTGGTGAATTGGTCAAGATGGTTTTGGAGGGTACGTTGGGACCTTTGAATGGTAGGATAAAGGGCTAGGGAGGCGGTGTCATCAGCAAACTGGAGAAGATGAACCGGTGGGGGAGGATTGGGCATATCAGCAATGTACAGGAGATAGAGGAGAGGGGAAAGGACAGAACCTTGGGGCACGCCGGCAGAGGGATAGAAAGTGCGGGAGTCAAGTTTCTCACAGGTGGTCACATTAATGTGACTGTACAGTGTACTTCTCTTGCGAAAACTGAAATGTTTACATCGTCGTAATCGATGACGCATGACAAATACGAAACGCTAAATTACGTTTAGTGCGCTCATAACGTACCAGCTTCACGAGTTTCTATCGGGCTGGCTAAGCGGACGGCCATAAAAAACCTCCACGCTGCCAGGACGGCGCACTGCAGACGACGGATGGCACAAAACCGGTGGCCCGTCCAGCGAGCCCGCAGACCGCAGGCCGACCGCAGCGCCGCGGCGGCGGCGGCCCAATTAATAACGGACCGCCCAACCTCCGGCTCCTGCGCCGCCCTCGCCGTCCCCGGCCGCCCCCACCGCCCCTGCTGCCGCAGTTCGAGTCCATTTGGGGCCGGAGACCCAGCTGCGTGCACCTGGTGTGCTCCGCCAGTCCACCTGGCCGCCAGCCAACCGGCCCCAATGTAATCTCGTCTGTCACGGTGGCCCGTGTTGAGATTAAACACAAGTCACTGTCGTGATTTCACCGCCTCCTGCTGTTCCCGACTTGTTGAGTGACGAACACGATGTACAGCCTGAACGCTAACTCCACTGACAACTGTAGACGGGTTATTCGAGGAAGCTGTAAAATCCTACTAACGTGTCACAGCTAATTAGTCAAAAGAAGGGAAATAGAAGGAATCTGATGAAATATAAGCCTGCTTCATGGACAGCGATATCTAGTAGGATTTTGGGACAAATACAGTGTGTGAGCAACTGAGTGACCAAGAATGATGGCGACATCACTTCTAAGGGAAAGGTTATTGTAGCGCCATACGCATTCTCTTTTCTGATATTCTAAGGATTCTCTACTGAAACGTTTTCGAGGCTAAAAAATTGTTGCAACTTTTTAACAGTTTTGGGTAAGGATGACAGAAACATATCATGCCTGCATAATAGCTGGTTACGAGAGCCGGCCGAAGTGGCCGTGCGGTTCTAGGCGCTGCAGTCTGGAACCGAGAGACCGCTACGGTCGCAGGTTCGAATCCTGTCTCGGGCATGGATGTGTGTGATGTCCTTAGGTTAGTTGGGTTTAACTAGTTCTAAGTTCTAGGGGACTAATGACCTCAGAAGTTGAGTCCCATAGTACTCAGAACCATTTGAACCATTTTTTGGTTACGAGAACTACACTTCCCACCAGACAAATATCGCGTAGTAACCTTTAAACCTCTTGAACTTTAAATTCTCAGTCAGCATCTCATTTGCTTTACATGATTTCTAGCATCTAAACTATTTTATTTCTTACTTTTAGACAAATGACTTCACAAAACATCTGACCTTTTCCCAATTTTTTTTATTTTCGAGCTTTGTTCAGAAACATGAAGTACAATACACACCGTCGGGAAGAAAAATTAATACACCTGGAAAGAGGAAGCCGATTTTGGTCCGATGACGGCGTATGCCACCTGAAAAAGGGGAGGGGTGATATTAGATGTATTCCTAACGTTTTTAACGTCGTCCGTCAACAGATAGCTTACTGCCACAACTACCAGAGCGCCATCTGCGTCTACCTTTAATAGGGAATGCTCACAGCCAGAAGGTTCAGTGTGCTGCAAACATGCGAAGTAAGCAGGCAACCATGCCACGGACATGCGCTCGTGCTTCTTACAGTCGACTCAGAGTGTTTGAAAGGGGTCAAATTGTCACCTTCCGAGTGGCGGGATGGTCCTTTCAGTAAACTGCCACACAAGTTGAATGTGCTGGGTCAGTTGTGCAACGATCTTGGTATCAGTGATCACATCGACATTCTCAAGCCCACAGAGATTTTGGACCTCGGGGCAGCACAGATGCCCGCCAGGACTGTCGTACTGAAAGGGTGGCGTTAGCACTTCGTGGAGCTACCACAGCATAGATAAGAGAGTTTGGGAGCCCAGACTTGTCAACACGAACTGTTGTGAACCGATTATTGGCTATAGAACTAACGGCACACATACCTCTAGTCCGATTTCCACTCACGCCACAGAATCGACGTGCACGGCTTGACTGGTGCCGCCAAAGGTTCTCTTGAAAGATGGAACGGCCCACCGTGGTCTTCAGCGATGAAAGCAGATTCTGCCTGCACGCAAGTGCTGGCCGTTTGCACGTATGACATAGTCCTGGTGAGCGGTGTCTCGTAGCCCAGCCCAGGCCTTGTGGTCTGGTTCTCGCAACAAGAAGGTGACGTGTAGTTTCAACAAGGTAATGGTCGCCCACACACTGGCCGATAAACTCAACGTGCTCTGCAAGACGTGCAGCAACTTCACCTGGCCAGCACGATCTCCGGACTTGTTTGCAATCGATCAAGGGTGGGATGTGATGGGAAGAGAAGTGACTCGTGCGACTCGTCAACCAACAACTCTTATAGAACTATGTGAAGAGGTCGAGCAGGTGTTGCATTACGTATGCCAGGATAGTATTCGCCATCTGTACAATCGGCTGGATGTCAGCGTTAGCGCCTGCATAGCCACTCGTGAATGCTACACCACGTAGAAATATGGAGATTACACTACGGGTTTATACTTGATACCAGACAACCGCAATTGACCCTCAAATGTAATGGTTTCGTGTACTCCATACGCACTATTTTAACAATAAATCTTAACAGAATTGGAAACCTTTAAATGGGTGCACTATGCTTTTTGTGGCAGAGTATTTAAGTACCGACTGAAATTCTGTTGTTGTTATTATTATTATTGCTGTTATTATTATTATTATTATTATTATTATTAAGAGTAGATAGATCGGGAAAAGCAGAGGATTTTCGATTTATGCTACGATTTGGTATTTATCTACTTTTTTCAATATGACAGAAAAAAACACAATTTATAATGTGATCAGAGGTGCAATTCTGATAAAATCTTCGACTCTTGAGATGGTCGACCTTCATGGTCACTGTTGTTATCGTCAAAGACCTGTTCGATCGTAGATGTAGAAAGGTAGACAGTCGTTCAGTTCCAAAACACTGCTCTGCTTCAAACGGTGGGAGACCTCTCAGACGCCCATATTCTTCGACAACTTCTGTCGAAGCACAGCCATAGAAAAGTCGATCTTCGTCAATATCATCCAAAACGAAGAAAAAGAGTCCAAAGGTCGAAATCTGGTGAATATCGCATAAACTTGACTAGTAACGAATATTCGTCTGCCCAAGTAGAACACACCTGAAGACAAAGTAAGCCCTAGCAACTTATGAGCATTTATCGCCTAGATCAGTTCAAAGGCAGCTGAATTCACTGAATTCTCGTGTTGAATTTGCTATCGTTATCGAAAGCTATCTGCCGACATGTTTATCAATAGTTGAAATGTTGAGAGGATCGTCGAAGCAGATAAGAACGAGAAATTCCTCTGATTACTGACCTTCGTGAAGCTGATCTTGATGCGTTTAACGTATCTTAATAACATCACACAATTCGCCACTGATGAGGCTAGCACTAACTGAAATTTTTACCATCATCGTAGCTCGAGCGCCGACTTTTAGCAGCAAGTCCACTACTATCACAGGTGTCTGATGAAGTTCCACAAAACTGAATCGGTGGCACATTTCGTAAGAACTTTCTCTGCTTCAGAATCTTTGAGCCGAAGCAGGTCTCCAATGAGTACAACAAATTACCAAATTCATCATTTGGCCGTGGTCTCACTTCTCTAAGCCGCTTGTCGACCACAGCTAACTTCTTGTGACATAACTGAGAATGCAACAATTATGATCCAACGAACGTCATTGAATTTAGTGACTTTCTTTCTCTAGTCGTTCACCATCCAATAGAAAATAAGGTATTCAATATTTCTGGTCATTTCGATGGCTACAAGTGAGACGGCAAATCATACCATTTACGTTCTTGGCGTCAACATTGGTTGGCGCAGGGACGAGAACAGCACCAGCCTTGCTGCACGCAATTTGTATCAATCAACACATCACTCTGAGCATGAAGCTTTTGTCAGTTTTAGCACACCTAGAATGAATAAACGTAGAGGTGGAACATCCGCATGATTGATATCAACGCTGCTTTCGCCTTTGACAAGGTCGTAGCCTTCCCTCTGCTCTATTGTAAGTGCATCGCACCTGAGTTCGTATTCTTGAATTGACAGTACAAATGAAATTTTGCGATTCGTGTTTCAGAACTGAATTCAGAATCTTCTTGTGGCAACACTAAGACCTTCAGCAGCAATCAGTACCCCACGAGGCCTGTTCACAAGATCTTCTATGTCTACATCGAATGTTGACTGCAAGGAATCTCTTTTTGAATCGAGTGCTTCATAAAAGTTACTAAAAAGTGTTCCACTGTGACAAAAAATTTAACGAGCGAATTGAAGGAAAATATTACGCTACTGGATATCAAATTGACCAACATGACGTCTAGTTTTGGAAAAAAAACTGTTTAAATGCTTGAAAAAATCATAGCTAAATGAAGAGGGAGGAATGGGAAACTTAGATATCAAGACTAACATGAGGTGTAGTTTGCAATATAACAGAAATAACATATTAATAGCTTGATATAAATTGCAGTAATTAAGAAAAAAAGTGATTTCAAGAAAAATTGAAATATTTCATGAACAGCTGATACTACATATATAAACGAAGTGTCTAAACGTTCATCTCTTCAAGGCCTACCCATTTTGTGCATAAAAATATGCATGGGTGTGATATTTAACTTTCAAAATGGCTTCCTTCAACCGAATTCCAAATTCAGGACGTTCTGAGAACCAAAGACGATTGTAAACCGATTTTGTGAAAGCATATGCTGTAAAACTTCACTGTTTTCGCAGCTGCTGTTTCTTCTGCAGTCATCAGCGCTTCCCAGTTGAAAGCTGGCAACACCTTTGCTAGCTGTCAGGGATCTTCTTACGGCGACATGACTATAGAAAGTCTTAAAACAGCACCTGAGGTGCGCAGGTGTTGCCGACCATCAAAACACTGGGTAAACGTCGAAGGTCTTCCAGCAGTGTTAAAGGCAGAGGAGCGTGTGAGAAGGACCGAGAACAGAGAAGATCGTTCAGGAGAGCTTAATTACCGGAAAGATAGGGAGAAAGTTCTTGCAGGCAATGTCGCTTTCTCAAACCAGGCATGTTTTGTTTGTAATCACGAGATGTTTCCACATGTTTTGGTATGGCATGTAGATGACAGTAGGATTCAAAAACGTCTGTCGAAAATGGTGGAAAATTATACCGAAGGTGCTACGATCATTATTCGGTCATCGCATTCCTTCTCAACGAAAGTGCAACGAAATGGAATTAGAACGAATGTTGCCTGTCTTCACTGATTTGTGAGTCACAGGGGAGCTTCCTACTGCACGCATTTCTCAACTTCCGAAACTATCATGAAGTAATTCGAACAGAGCTGAAAGCGGTCAGCTGCAACTTCGCACAAATCACAAAGGAAGTATTCGAGCACCTGCCAAGAAATGTAGTGATCACAGAAGAGTTGTCGTCGATTAATATCACGCAGAAGTTCGTCATTCGTCCAATAAATTAAGAAGCTGCTTTTAATTACCTCAAGAAGCACAACCGTTTGTATGCCAACGTCAAGCATGTGAATTTTGAACAACAGGGTAGCTATGCGAACGATTCGCACGATCAAAAAAAGTTTCTTTTTGAGCCGTCACCAAAGACAACGAAAAAAGAAGAAAAGATGTCTAACACTGCATCAGGGACCCCATTTAGCAAGAATAAGAGCAAAAGAATCAGCTACTGGTGCCTTCGGGCTTCCACACAGCGGAAAAATGTGACGCGCTTCTCAAAGGGTGGTAACGTGGACATTTAATTAGTTATTTCTGAGATAGCACTGGAATTTACGTTTCGAAATGCATTGACAAAGGTCAGAAAAAATAACACCAGAAATATTCAACTGGCAGTAGAAACAGTTCCTTGAAAAGAAGAAGGCAAAAAGACACCTATTCGTTTGGAGTTACGCAACATTCTCAACAATCGGGAGATTTCATAACCAGAAGCCGTTCTGATACTTTGCACTCTTACGTCACGTCCCTCGAGTAGACAGCGTGTATTCTTGAACTCTGTTCTCAAAGAAGAAAAGCCAGGGCTGCTTCGGTTTGGACGAGTGTTGCGCGCAAGTCTTTTGGGCTCAAAGATTTTCGATAAAGACTAGAAAATATTGAGAACATTTGCCTCGTAGATATTGCAGCAAGTTATGGGTCAGTCAACGAATCTCGTGAAACAGAGACAGTGATGACGAGCTTGAAATCGTGGATGACACTAAAGACGCTAAAATCACCATTTTCCGTGGCAAAACGAAAATGGGGATAAAGAGTCTCAGCAGTGCTGAAAGCACTGCATCGAAGCATTGACAAGTGCGCTGGATACCATGCCTACAAACTGCTACTTTTGTATCGTCCTTTTAGAAACGGAAGTGTTTTACGCAGTAACAGTGGATTACTTTAAAACACCTCTCTTTTTTCCAATCCTAGACCTTCACGGGTCAAATTCATACCGCATT
This sequence comes from Schistocerca piceifrons, assembly GCF_021461385.2. Lineage (NCBI taxonomy): Eukaryota > Metazoa > Arthropoda > Insecta > Orthoptera > Acrididae > Schistocerca > Schistocerca piceifrons. The sequence goes on along the minus strand of NC_060138.1, from coordinate 633,124,586 downwards.
TCACCATTTACCACACTTATATTGGTGATGAAAATTCGGACAATAACACGTCATAAATTTGTTGGTCGTCATATTTTCATTACACTCAAACATGAGCAGAAAAAGAAAAAGAGGGTATGCAATAGCCTTTTGTCAAAGACGAGGGACAGGGTACACCCACGGATTGGGGAAGGAAACCAGAAGCTTCTTTTCCGAAGGAACCATTCCAGAATTGGCCTTACGCTGTTTACTGGACATTTTTTGTAATCTATTGGTTGCTGTTCCTATGTAATAGGCACCCTAGAAAATATTTAAAGCCTTTTTCCACAGTTGTTGGTGTTTTTGTTATAAAATTTTAAGAAACGATAAAAAATTGTTTCTTTTTTATAAGTGGTTGAAATTAGATCCCCGATACCAAATAGTTCAAAGAACTACTCACTTATTACGAATATTGAAATGAAAACAAATTTATATAGAAAAAAGCTAAAGAAGAACAAAAGATTGAGAATAGTGCTGTTATGGAATAAAATGTAAAGGTAAAGGATTATATAATTGAAAAATTATTACATATTTTTTTAAATGGGTAAAGAAATTCGCTAGATAGTACAAGGTGTAAATAGTAATTGTTCAAAATTCCGTTGCGGTTTTATCTGAACACAGTGAACACCAAATGCAGTCAGTGATTCCGTATGCGGGCGCTGCAGCGCTCCTACTTGACACTCTGATTCTGACTCTGAAAATGTGGCCTCCTCTTCCCAGGCTGAAGCTTACGCTGGTCGTTACGTTCTTTGCTGCGTTGGGTGTCACCCACCGCACTCGACTATGGTCCTTCTGTTTCTGCGGCACTGTTGCGTAATCTCTGGTGTTGGAACGTGCATCAAACCGGAGCCTTTGATACCTTTCAGGAAGTCTTGACGCGAGGCCCCTGGAAGATACTGCGAATATCATGCGCTTTGTCGCAATGCTGACATCAGTCATCACGTCTCTGCACTTCCTCCTCTGACGCAGGGTCTTCACTGACGCATTTCTGTTAGTCACTACCGTGCTCCATGTCCTCTTTGTCTCTGTAGATCCAGATATTTTTTCTAGCTACGTTCTGAAACATGTATCTGACAGTCTTTTCAGAGTCACAAATGTTTCTATGTCACGTAATATATCATAAAAATCACGAAAATCCTTAATCCGGTTGGCCAGATCGGTAACTGAAACCTAGTCCTCATGAGCGAGAATCCGATGTGTAAAACTGCGCTACCTCGCTCGGCTCCTTAAGCGAAAGTGAAATGTAAACACAAGTACCCTTAGCCTCGTGAACAACAAAAGTACACAATATTAACGTGGGAGTGAATTCTAAAGAAAAAGAACTGGCGATCTCCGAAGAGCAAGTGTGTAATTTCGTGACATTTTGTCTTGCAGAGTGCATGCTACAAAGAAAGACACGCGAGTGTTGAACAAGTCGATAGAACATGGGAGAAAGTGTACTAGACTACAAAATGTGATCACCGTTTTATTGTGATATGGGCTCCAGGAGACACCAAAAGCAGTGGAGCGCTGTGTGTTCATTTGCCGTCCACAAGACAGGTCGTGTGATACGGGGACAAAGAAGCGCCGTCTTATCCGTGAACTGCTCCTGCCAGTCTGATAAAATTCACGAACGATGGAGGCGGACATTGTCTTATCTCAACGGTGCCCTACAGACTAGAAAATACATAACCTCAAGTGGTATCAGAAGCTCTATACCGATACGGCCCTGACTCTGAACAGTCAATGCAACTTTTTCCCAGGCTTCCGTCTTTCAGTGCTGGTGTTCTGGGGGCTTGTTAGTATGCAAGTCTCTGCATCTTTTCTCGTGGTTTAAGATCAGCGGCAATGGCTACTCTATCTTATACCGAAGAGGTGGTGTTGGATGGTAGGCCTACCTGCCGATTGTTACTGTGCGACATTCTAACGGCAAGGTGTTGTGGCCCAACTATTCACTGTTGTAATCAGCGATAATTAACAGTGAGCGCTGTTACCAACACGCTGTGACGCAAGATTAATCACTAGGACGAAATTTGCAATTTTTGCAAAATTGAAGTACTAATAATTGACAAGAAAGAAATGAGTGACTGACGAATGGGAGCGAATCTGGAAAACTACCAGTAGAGGAGCATCCTATTTAGTATTCTACCAGGCGCTCGAAAAAAAGCCACCTAGATCCTCAGAAGGAGTTGATGTACACTCTGACGGGACTCGGAACTAATCCAAATTATCTTCACAAATTCAGTATAGGAAGGAACAGTAGAAGCGAATGTGAAGAACTGGGAATGTCTCACTCAAAGGCTCTAATGTCGATATATAAACAGAAAATTCAAGAGGTCGTAGTTTGTGTGATATACATGACAGAAGCTTATGTTGTTCTGAACAGACTGCCCGACACGTTTGCCAAGAGTGAGCTACAAAAATATCTTAATCTTCAGAGAAGTAGGTAACAGAGAAGCGTATGTCGTTTTAAACAAAATATCAGTCACGTATTCCAAGGCTGAGCTTCAAAAATATCTTAATCTTCATAGAGGAAGACAACGTGATGGTCAGTTACCCTAAACGGTACCGCTTCACTGTAGACTCAACATCTGAGGAGACCGTGCAAAGAAACTATGATTGGCTTCGGCTCTGGTCACACAGCGCGTGTTGTTCCCAGGATTTACCAGGACTGTCGGCTCACGAGTTCCCTACGAGAAGCGGCGGTTTCTGCCTGGTGCTAACTCCTGCAGAGGAGTGGATCACAGTACATCACATCAATCTGGTCTGCAGTGCTGTATAAAGGAGTGCTCAGTAACAACCAGTGCATACATCCAATGTGCGAAAAACATGGAGAGCATTGTGAACATCTGTTAGAAGGAAGGCGGTCCCATACGCGAAGCCAGTACTTAGTGCTGCAGGACTCCATATACGAAATCGCGGATTTCGATTGGTCAGTCGTCTTTCATCAAATGCATGTATAAAAGTAACAGAATTCTGAACAAATGCCACCTACGTTTAGCGTTATCTTATTAACTCTTTTAAATTTTTTTTCACTAGTGCTAATCCCTTTTCTTACATTTAACCTTCGTTTCTAACTAGAATGTAACTTTTCTTAAACCCATTCTCTCATATCATTGATCTTCCTCCGCCCCTACACTTTCTCTCATTAATTTTTTCCTTGAGTTTACGTTGTTAAATACAGTGTCTGTCAAGGGATTGAAGCACCCATAAGACACGGTCGGATGTCAATCTAGCTTCGTGCATGTACACACCATCGTTGGATGTATCAGTGATGAGAGTTGCAGGTCTCTGTAACAGGTAGAACGGCCATCGGAGTGCATTAGTGCTATTCTTGTTTCCTGTTGTCACCAGTGTTTATAAGGGTCGTAATCAACTTCAGATCATGAGTGATCACTGTGAAGGAGACAGAGATGCAGCGTACTCGTGTCAGACATCGTTATTTGCATGTGATTGTGTTTACAACTGTCCTCTCACTGTGGGTCTCCTTCCGGCCGGCTGGTCGAACAGTGCAAGATTTTGTGGGCCATTCGGATGTCACAGTCACAGTCACAGTACTGGACTGCATGAGAGTATGAGGCCAGGCACGCTCGTCGCCAAGCTTCCAGCCTACCATGTCTGAGCACCGCAAGGAAGGATTGCCATGTTGTGTACAAAGTACATCATAACCATTTAACACCTGCCTCTGGAATCCAAGAAGCATTCGATAAGTGTACAGGGAAATCAGATTCCGTTGAGCTTAAAGATAGTTCGATTGTAAAAATGTTGTCAGTAAATTATCGAAGTATTGGTAAGGAACTGGCCGAATTTACTGCCCTCCAGGATAGTTTTCAATCTCTCACTATTCTTGGGGCTGATAGCTGGCCAAAATCCGCAGTATAAAGGTCTGAGATATTTAGCTAGTCTTGGAATGTTTATCGGAAGACAGGTTAGACGCCGTAGGAGGGGCAGTGTTCATTGCATTCGACGAAATTTTCTCTCTACTGAGGTTGAAACTAAGTGTGATAGTGAAGCTATCTGGTAGCGTATAACAGTTCTAGGTGGAACCAAGTTAATTTTTGGGTGTTTTTACCGACCACCCACTGTGACAATTCTAGAATAACTCAAAGAAAGTTTACAGACAGTTGAGTGTAAATACCCTGGTCTTGCCATACTAGTTGCTGGTGACTTTAACCTACCAAGTATAGAGTGGGACTTGTATGGAGTCTTTGCAGGGAGTACGGGGAGACAGTCTTGTTAGGTACTTTTGAACACTTTCCGAAAACTGTTTTGAGGAGCTAGTTCAGCAGCCTACGCTCAATGGAAGTATCTTCGACCTTGTAGGTACAAATAGGCCGGACCTTATCGATGGTGTCAGTACATAGATGGGTATTAGTGATCATGATTTCAACGTAGCTACTGTGGTTACGAAAGTTAATAAATGAGTCAAAAGGGGTAGGAGAATACCTCTGCTAGAAAGAGCAGATAAGCAGCGGTTAGCATCTAACTTAGGCAATGAATCACAAACATTTAGATTCAGAATGATGGACATAGACAAATTATGGGCAAAATTTGAACAGATTGTAAATAGCGGACAAGGATGTGCCTAGTAAGTGAAGTAATGACGAGAAAGTCCCGTCGTAGTTTGATAACGAAATTCGGAAAATGCTGAGGAATCAAAGGCTGTTTCACCCTCGGTTCAAAAAAGGACGCGCAAGTGACGACAGCCAAGATTAGTAGACATTCGTAAGTTAATGATGGTGAGTAGGGAAAACAGTGTTCGGATAAAGTATTAGTAGTACCCTGCTTGACACAGTCACGTCGTGTAAATATGTAGGAGTAACGTTGCGAAGCGATGTGAAATGGATCGAACATGTGAGGACTGTAATAGGGAAGGCGAATGGTCGACTGCTGTTTATTGGGAGACTTTTAGGAAAGTGCAGTTCATCTGTAAAAAAAAGACCACATATAGGAAATTAGGGCGACCTATTCTTGAGTAGTGCCCGAGTGTTTGGGATCTACAGCAGGTGGAATTAAAAGAAAACATCGAAGCAATTTAGAGACGAGCTGCCAGTTTGGTATCGGTAGGTTCCGCTCAGCACGCAAGTGTTACGGATATGCTTCAGGAGTTCAAGTGGGAATACTTGGAGGGAAGAAGACATTCATTTTGAAGAAAACTGCTGAGAAGTTTTAGAGAACTGGCATTTGAAGCTGACTGCCGAACGATCCTATTGCCGCCAGCATACATTTCGCGTAGGGATAACGAAGATAAGATACGGAGGCATATAGATGGTCGTTTTTGCCTCCCTCTACCTGTGAATGGAATAGGTAAGGAAACGACGGTGGCTTGTGCAATATATATGTAGATGTACATCCTGTGTCATCCCGCACCAATGGTTGGAGATAGGTAGCAGCCAGACTAGAGAATTAACGTTGCTGACGCTAACATCACAACACAAACAGCTGCATTTGAAAAGTGGAGTGACTGGAAAGCGCGGGCTGCTGATGAAGGGTTTGAGAAATGAACGGTGCTTCTGTATTACACAAAAATAACTATCGTCGGGGAGAATGGCAGCGACACGGGGAAGTGTCCCACTCCGCTAATGTTTTGGACAAGTACGACGTTGTAAATCCTTTCATCATGACGTAATGCTGACAAGTGGGCTCATACTGCTAAATTATTTGTAGATTCGTCTCGATTTTGTAATCATTGAAATAACACCACATACGCTCTCAACCTGTGAAGCTGCGTTTCATTTTCTCCAACCCAACTATGTAGTTCACTGCTCTTTTCAGGAAGGGGAGTACGAGGGTGAGTCAAATGAAAACCTTAAACTTGTAATAACAAGTCGGAATTTCGCGCCGTTATCCTCTAAGTTGGTAAGCGTGCTACAAACAGCGTGCAGAATGGCCTGTAGGAGACAGTTTAGTGCAGATGCACACATACCGTCGCAGTATCGGTATAAAGATGGCCGCCCTTGCGACTTGCACCAGGGAAGAACAGCGTTCTGTTATTCGGTTTTTGCGTAGTGAACGTGTGAAACCCTCTGAAATTCATCGACGAATGAAGGTTCAGTACGGTGATGCGTTTTTGTCACTGCACAAAGTCTACAAATGCAGTAGGAAGTTCGCAAATGGTGTGACTTCAGTGGAAGATGCTTCTCGTCCAGGTCAGGCACAACGAGTTGTGACTCCACAGAACATTGCAGCAGTTGAAGCCACAGTGAAGGAAAACCGCCGAGTGACACTGAATAACTTTGCAGCATGTTTACAGATTAGTGGCAGGCTCTGAGCACTATGGGACTTAACATCTATGGTCATCAGTCCCCTAGAACTTAGAACTAATTAAACCTAACTAACCTAAGGACATCACACACATCCATGCCCGAGGCAGGATTCGAACCTGCGACCGTAGCGGCCACGCGGTTCCAGGCTGAAGCGCCTTTAACCGCACGGCTACAGATTAGTCATGGGTCAGTACACCACATTGTGCATGATGTGCTCCAGTTTAAAAAAGTGTCTGCAAGATGGGTGCCACGGCAGCTGACTCCTGAAATGAGAGAACGACGTGTTGATCCTTGTGAAGAACTTCTTCGGCGCTTTGAACGAGAAGGTGATGGCTTCCCTGCAGGAATCGTTACTTGGGACGGAACCTGGGTTCACTTCCACCAACCGGAAACGAAGAGAGGGAGCAAGGAATGGCGCCATTCTTCATCACCAAAACCAAAGAAGTTTCGAACAGAACCATCAGCGGGGAAGGTTGTGCTGACTCTCTTTTGGGACGAAAAAGGCGTCATTTTGGAGCATTACTTGCCTAGAAGGACCACTGTCACCAGTGCATCATACAGAGATCTCCTAAAAGATAATCTGCGGCCTGCAATCAAATCAAAGCCACGTGGATTACTGTCAGCAGGTGTCCTTTTGCAACATGACAATGTAAGGCCCCACACTGCCCGTACAACAGTTGCAACAATCACAGACCTGCACTTTGAGTGTCTTCCTCATCCACCATACTCACCAGTCCTTGCCCCGAGTGATTTCCATATGTTTGGACCACCCAAAGACGCAGTGGGATGAAAGAAATTCCGTTCTGATGAAGAGGTACGCCACGCGGTGCATGAGTGGTTGCGCGGACTAACAAAAGAATTTTTTTCTACAGGAACTTATGCATTTTGTAAGCGCTGGAGGACTTGCATTGAGCGTGGTTGAGATTATGTTGAAAAGTGATTCAGCTTTGTACCACTTATGCACAATAAATAATATTTAAAAAAATATTTAAGGTTTTTATTTGATTCACCCTCTTAGGGTATAGCGTTGGGTAACTATTAAAAAAGGATGAAATCATTGATAAATATACTGTGTATCATAACTAAAGTAATAAAAACTGTGATCACAGGCTGCAGCTGCGTCTAGGGTGCAAGTTATATGAGTACAAAACCAACTAATAAATTATTGTCACAAAAAACACATGGGGTGGTTGTACATGGAAAGTTCCAGTATCCTATTCCCTTTTGAAACATAATATACATTACATCACTCACCCACTTCACGACTGAATCAACCGATGTTGCACTTCTCGCCCATCCTGTGTTCGATCTCCATGCTGACGGCCAGTACAGAGATGACATCCCAGTCACGTGAGATGCCGAAGCACTTCATTCGCCGTGGCGACAGGACGAAATCTACCTATGGGTTTTATGCAACCCGCAATGCCTTCAAATACCGTATGCATGATCTTGACATTATTTCACTCAATACGCGTCAACTATTAAACCTGTAGAAAAAATGAATAGGATCCTTTTGTAGTTAAATTTTGTACAGTGCTACGTTTTCGCTATAGCCCGTAGTTGTCGAATTATTTAACAAAAACGTACAAAAATGATCCTGAAACACGTTATTCTTGAATAACTCGAAAATCGTGGCCCCTATCGAAAACGTATCCCAGTACAAAATTTAACTACATTAAATTTCTTACAGAAAGATCCCATACTTTTTTTTCTGTAGGACTAATAATTTGTGCATAGCGAGTGAAAGAGTATGAAAATCTCGCCCATAGTTTTTGAAGTCACAGGAGGTTGCATTAAAGGCGTAGATAGGGGAGCTGAGTTACGCTTTATACGGTGCAAGCTATCTTTTCGTCTTACAACCTACAAAAGAAAAAATTTTCCCTCGATTACAAGCACTTTTTGGGTTTGTAATAGTAGGGTTCCTGGGCCCATGTATCATGTTCAGTTTTTTAACATCGTATGTATTGTTTCTCATCATTGACGATACGACAGTGCTCTGACGTAGACTTTGTACACTTCGTGTTTTTATTTGACATTGAACCATAATTCTCCCAAATGATCCTCAAAGCAAACATTTAGTAGATACAGACGACTTTTTTTTTATACATTTAATTAGTTACACGTGGTCTTTGATTTCGAGATAACAGTAATATTGCCAAATGCTGCCCATGTACTTCCTGCAGAAGAAAAGGGCATTCTTACCACACACAGACTGACAGTATATCAGGTTATCGGCAGCTGACCAGCAACTGTCGCTGACCTGAGGCCTGGCGCATCCAGCGTGCGACAAGGTGCAGGGCAGCGCGGGCGTGCGCGCCTCACACCACGCCGTCCCCGGCGACGCCCGAAGCCGGCGTCGACGCTGGGCCATTAGTGGCCATCCTGGCCGTTAATCAGGCCTGCGGCGACGTGTCCGGAGGTGGGCGGCGGGCGGTGGCCGGCGGAGGCGGAGGTGGAGGTGGAGGTGGGGCGGCCAGGCACCGCCCTAGGGCCCTGAACAGCTCATAGAATGCCGGCAGCAGGAGACCTCCCACTGCTACAGAGGTTCCACGTCTCTGCTACTGCTTTAACGCCACTGCTTTCTACATCTACACAGGTAGTGCGCAATCCACTGTAGAATGCACAGTGGAGGACACGTATGACAAATACCATCAGTTTTCTTTCCTGCTGCTTTCGCGTACTGAGCGAGTGAAGAATTCGCTTTGTACCTCCGTATGCACGCTAATTCCTCTTACCTTTTTCCCACGTCCGCCATGCAAAAGGTACGATAGTGGAAGCAAAATGGTCACACCAACTCCCGCGAATACAGATTCTCTAAATTTTGCCAACAGAGTTTCGCGATAACTACCTTGTATTTTAGCCATGTATGGGAGTGAAACACGTACGATAAATAGTTTGGACAAGAAGAGAATATAAGCTTTCGAAATGTGGAGCTACAGAAGAATGCTGAAGATTAGATGGGTAGATCACGTAACTAATAAGGAGGTATTGAATAGAATAGGGGAGGAGTTTGTGGCACAACTTGACTAGAAGAAGGGATCGGTTGGTAGGGCATGTTCTGAGGCATCAAGGGATCACAAATTTAGCATTGGAGGGCAGCGTGAAGGGTAAAAATCGTAGAGGGAGACCAAGAGATGAATACACTAAGCAGATTCAGAAGGATGTATGTTGTAGTAAGTACTGGGAGATGAAGTAGCTTGCACAGGATAGAGTAGCATGGAGAGCTGCATCAAACCAGTCTCAGGACTGAAGACCACAACAACAACACCTTGTATTTCGATCAAGGATTCCTAATTAAGTTTCCCGAGCATTTCTAATTCACTTTCCTATGGGCTATATCGACCTGAGGAAACCTTGGTTCTAATGGCTCTGAGCACTATGCGACTTAACTTCTGAGGTCACCAGTCCCCTAGAACTTAGAACTACTTAAACCTAACTAACCAAGGGACATCACAAACATCCATGCCCGAGGCAGGATTCGAACCTGCGACCGTAGTAGTCGCGCACTTCCAGACTGTAGCGCCTAGAACCGGTCGGCCACTCCGGCCGGCTGAGGAAACCTGAATGGTGGAAAAATATATAGAAGGACTATTCAAAGCAAATGAAGTTGATAATATTATACGAGGTGCGTCTAATAACTAATGCAACACAGTTTTTCTCAGCCAATTTCGATCGAAGAAAAGTCTGAATTTTTTGTAGGACATCGTGGGATATTCGCCCTTCAGCCCTTATATTTTCATAAAGTTCCGATAGTTGGCGGCGCTACATTGTCATTAAATTTCTATTGGAGGAAAACCAGCGCACGTAGATATTCGTAGGCACTTGCTGAATGTCTGCGGAGACCTGGCAATGAAGAACAGCTTGGTGAGTCATTGGGCGAGGCGTCTGTGGTCATCGCAACAAGGTCGCGCAAACCTGTCCGATCTCCTGCGTGCGTGCCGAACGCACACAGCAGTGCCGTAACGCACAGACTCTCATTCTAGGTGATCGACGGATCACAATCAAACACCTCGCAGCACAACTGGACGTCTCTGCTGGTAGTGCCGACACACTCGTCCTCCATGTGGGGTACTCAAACGTGAGTGCCTGCTGAGTTCTTCGCCGCTTCACAGAAGACCGTAAAGAGCAACGAAGGACGATCTGTACCGAATTGTCTGCGGGTTACGAGGCGTCTAAAAGTCTGCGCACCCCAGAGCAGCTCATAAAACTTCGCTGTGCGGTTCTTCCTCATCCACCCTACAGCTCGGATCTTTCAACTTTCGACTTCCACTGAAGGCTGCGCTTCGCGGGAAACGCTACGTGGATGATTGGGATGTTCTCGCTGCAGCAAAACGTTGGCTCGACTTCGGCCAGTAGAGTGGTACCTTGTAGGTATACAGGCCCTCACAGTAAGGTTGCGTAAGGCCGTCTCATTTAACAGAGATTATGTTAAAAGAGAGGGTTTTGTAGCAAAAATAGAGTAGAATAATGTACTGGAATCCCGAATAAGAGATACCTGCTTTCAGAAAAAAATTGTGTTATATTGCTTAATAAACGTCCCTAGTAGAAAAAAGATAAAGCACATGAAGATGAAGAACATCACACTGCAAGAAAACCTCGATAGAGCTCTGAAAGATGTAAGTCGAAACAAACTCCACAGAGTCGACGATGTTCTCCCAGAGTTACTGAGAGCTTTGAGAGAGGCAGCGATGGCGAAACTGTTCCACCCGATATGCGAATATACGAGACACGTGAAACATCCTAGGACTTCTAGAACGATACAGTAATTCCAATTCCTAACACGGCAGGTGCTGATAGGTGTCAGTATTACCAACTATCAGTTTAATAAGTCACGGATGCAAAATTCTAACACGAATTATTTATAGACTAATGGGAAAACTGGTAGAATCCGATCTCTGAGAAGACTGGATTTCGAAGAAATATTAGAACACACGAGGCAGTACTGACACTACGGCTTATGTCAGAAGATATGTTAAGGAGAGACAAACTTACGCTTATAGCTTGTTTTTGACAGTTTGGACTGGATTATGTCCTTTGAAATTCTGAAGATAGCTGGGATAAAACAGAGGGACTGAAAAGTTACTCACAAAACTAGCCTGCAGTTATGATTCGAAGAACAAATGAGAGAAAGAGCAGTTAAGAAAGAAATTTAAGAATATAAATAATGTTGAGGGAACAATTTAATTCTCATAGCGATGGCAAACCATTTGAAAGAAAAGTTGAACGAATGGAAGTATCTTGGAAAGAGGTTTTTTGTTTAGTATCGGCAAAAATAAAACAGAGCTAATGAAATGTAGCGATACTGCGGGAACTGCTTTAGGTACACCGAATGTGGCAGAGGAGTATATTTGGGCAGGGACAAAAGTAAAACAAAGGCAATTCACCGTAGTCCAATTAAATAAGGCAATGCTGAGGGAATAAGATTATGAAATGAGACATTGTTAGTAGTATGCGAATAGATTTAGGCAGAAATGTAACTAATGATGCATACTGTATACTGGAAGTACCAAGAAAACCGTTTCTGAAGAAGTGAAATTTGTCAATATCGAGTACAAATTAAATGTTAGGGTGTCTCTGAAGGTATCTGCCAGAAGTTTAGCTTTGTACGGAAGTTAAAAGTGAACGATAAACAGTTCAAACTAGAAAAGACTAAAAGCTTTCGAAATGTTGGGCTACTCAATAATTCTGAAAATTACATGGGTAGGTCGAATCACTAGTGAGAAGATAATAGGGCAAATTGGAAAAAATTGCAACATAACCAAAACAAAAAAAGAGAGATCGGTAACAGGACATGCTCTGAGGCTACTCATAATCATCATAAACTTGAACATGATACGGAAGCTAGAAAATCTGCAAACAGAAACGCAAAAGTTCAATATAAATATTGTAGGAGTCAGTGAAGTGAAATGGAAAGGAGACAAGGATTTCTGGTCAGATGAGTATAGGGTAGTATCAACAGCAGCAGAAAATGATATAACGGGAGTAGGATTCATTATGAATAGGAAGGTAGGGCAGAGAGTGTGTTACTGTGACCAGTTCAGTGATGGGGTTGTTCTTATCAGAACTGACAGCAAACAAACACGGACAACGATAATTCAGGTATACATGTCGACGTCGCAAGCTGAAGATGAAGAGATATAGAAAGTATAGGAGAATACTGAAAGGGTAATACAATACCCAAAGGGACATGAAAGTCTAACAATCATGGGGGCTGGAATGCTGTTATAGGGGAAGGAGTAGAAGAAAAGGCTACAAGGGAATATGGGCTTGGGACAAGGAACGAGAGAGGAGAAAGACTAATTGAGTTCTGTAATGAATTTCAGACAGTAATAGTGAATACTCTGTTCAAGACTCACAAGAGGAGGAGGTGCACTTGGAAACGGCCTGGAAGATACCACATTACGTCATGGTCAGACAGAGATTCCGATACCATATATTGGATTGTAAGACGTACCCAGGAGCAGATATAGACTCAGACCAAAATGTAGTAGTGATGAAGAGTAGACTGAAGTTTAAGAGATCAGCCAGGAAGAATCAATACCCAAAGAAGTGGGATACGATAACAGGAAGGAATGACGAGATACGCTTGAATTTCGCTAAGGCTATAGGTACAGCAGTAAGGTATAGCACAGTAGGTACTACAGTTGAACAGGAATGGACATCTCTGAAAAGGGCAATTACAGAAGCTAGAAAGACAAACATAATTAAAAAGAAGGTAACTGCGAAGAAACCATGGGTAACAGAAGAAATACTTAAGCTGATCGATAAAAGAAGAAAGTAGAAAAATGTTCAGGGAAATTCAGGAATACAGAAATACAAGTCGCTGAGGAATGGAATAAATAGGAAGTGCAGGGAAACTAAAACGAAATCGCTGCATGAGAGATGTGAAGAAATCGAAAAAGATATGATAGTCGAAAGGATTGATTCAGCATATAGGAAAGTCAAAACAACCTTCTGTGAAATTAAAAGCGAGGGTGGTAACATTAGGATTGCAACTGGAATTCCATTCTTAAATGCGGAGGAGAGTCCGGATAGGTGGAAAGAGTGCATTGAAGTCCTCTATGAGGGGGAAGATTTGTCTGATGTGATAGAAGGAGAGACAGAAGTAGTGTTGTTGATAATTCTTCCGGGTTATATGGCCGTGGTCCATGAAATACACTCCTGGAAATGGAAAAAAGAACACATTGACACCGGTGTGTCAGACCCACCATACTTGCTCCGGACACTGCGAGAGGGCTGTACAAGCAATGATCACACGCACGGCACAGCGGACACACCAGGAACCAAGGTGTTGGCCGTCGAATGGCGCTAGCTGCGCAGCATTTGTGCACCGCCGCCGTCAGTGTCAGCCAGTTTGCCGTGGCATACGGAGTTCCTTCGCAGTCTTTAACACTGGTAGCATGCCGCGACAGCGTGGACGTGAACCGTATGTGCAGTTGACGGACTTTGAGCGAGGGCGTATAGTGGGCATGCGGGAGGCCGGGTGGACGTACCGCCGAATTGCTCAACACGTGGGGCGTGAGGTCTCCACAGTACATCGATGTTGTTGCCAGTGGTCGGCGGAAGGTGCACGTGCCCGTCGACCTGGGACCGGACCGCAGCGACGCACGGATGCACGCCAAGACCGTAGGATCCTACGCAGTGCCGTAGGGGACCGCACCGCCATTTCCCAGCAAATTAGGGACACTGTTGCTCCTGGGGTATCGGCGAGGACCATTCGCAACCGTCTCCATGAAGCTGGGCTACGGTCCCGCACACCGTTAGGCCGTCTTCCGCTCACGCCCCAACATCGTGCAGCCCGCCTCCAGTGGTGTCGCGACAGGCGTGAATGGAGGGACGGATGGAGACGTGCCGTCTTCAGCGATGTGAGTCGCTTCTGCCTTGGTGCCAATGATGGTCGTATGCGTGTTTGGCGCCGTGCAGGTGAGCGCCACAATCAGGACTGCATACGACCGAGGCACACAGGGCCAACAACCGGCATCATGGTGTGGGGAGCGATCTCCTACACTGGCCGTACACCACTGGTGATCGTCGAGGGGACACTGAATAGTGCACGGTACATCCAAACCGTCATCGAACCCATCGTTCTACCATTCCTAGACCGGCAAGGGAACTTGCTGTTCCAACAGGACAATGCACGTCCGCATGTATCCCGTGCCACCCAACGTGCTCTAGAAGGTGTAAGTCAACTACCCTGGCCAGCAAGATCTCCGGATCTGTCCCCCATTGAGCATGTTTGGGACTGGATGAAGTGTCGTCTCACGCGGTCTGCACGTCCAGCACGAACGCTGGTCCAACTGAGGCGCCAGGTGGAAATGGCATGGCAAGCCGTTCCACAGGACTACATCCAGCATCTCTACGATCGTCTCCATGGGAGAATAGCAGCCTGCATTGCTGCGAAAGGTGGATATACACTGAACTAGTGCCGACATTGTGCATGCTCTGTTGCCTGTGTCTATGTGCCTGTGGTTCTGTCAGTGTGATCATGTGATGTATCTGACCACAGGAATGTGTCAATAAAGTTTCCCCTTCCTGGGACAATGAATTCACGGTGTTCTTATTTCAATTTCCAGGAGTGTACTTCTATTACTAACGTTTCGTCCAATACTACGTTGGACATCCTCAGAGGTATGGCTGGTCTGCAGGACTCAACAGGACCAGCCATACCTCTGAGGATGTCCAACGTAGTATTGGACGAAACGTTAGGAATAGAAGTATTCCATGGACCACGGCCATATAACCGGGAAGAATTATCAACGACAGTACCTTCCGGTCGTGAAAGCCTTCATTGTAAGACAGAAGTAGATTTAGAGGAGATAGTGGATCCAGTATTAGAATCAGAATTTAAGAGAGTTTTGGAAGACTTAAGATCAAGTAAGGCAGAAGGGATAGATAACATTCCATCAGAATTTATAAAATCATGTGAGGAAATGACAACAAATCGACTATTCATATCGGTATATAGAGTGTATGAGTCTGGCAATATACCGTCTGGCTTTCGGAAAAATGTCATCCACACAATTCCGAAGACTGCAAGAGCTGAAAAGTGCTAGAATTATCGCACAATCAGCTTAACAGCTCGATCATCCAAGTTGCTGACAAGAATATAACACAGAAAAATAGAAAAGAAAACTGAGGATGTGTTAAATGAGGATCAGTTTGGCTTTAGGAGAGGTAAAGGCACCAGAGAGGCAATTCTGACGTTGCGGTTGATAAAGGAAGGAAGACTAAAGGAAAATCAAGATGCGTTCATAGGATTTGTCAACATAGAAAAAGCGTTCGACATTGTCAAATGGTGCAAGATGTTCGAAATTCTGAGAAAAATAGGGATAAGCAATAGAGATAGCCGGGTAATATGCAATATGTATAACAACCAAGAGGGGATAATAAGAGTGGACGACCTAGAACGAAATGCTCGGACTCTAAAGGGTGTAAGACAGGGATGTTGTCTTTCGCAGCTACTGTTCAATCTGTACATCGAAGAAACAATGTCGGAAATAAAAGAACGGTTCAGAAGTGAAATTAAAATTCAAGGTGAAAGGGTATCAATGATACGATTCCCTGATGACATGGCTTTCCTGAGTGAAAGTGAAGAAGAATTAAATGATCTGCTGAATGAAATAGGCAGGTAACGAGTACAGAATATGGGTTGAGAGTAAATCGAAGAAATACGAAGATATTGAGAAGTGGTAGAAATGAGAACAGCGAGAAACTTAATATCAGGATTGATGGTCACAAAGTCGATGTAGTTAAGGAATTTTTCTGTCTAGGCAGCAAAATAACCAGTGTCGGACAGAGCAAAGAAGACATCAAAAGCAGAATATAACTGGCAAAAAGGGCATTCCTAAGAGAAGTCTGAGAAGTCTGCTAGTATAAAATATAGGTCTTAAACTGAGGAAGAAATTTCTGAGAATGTACGTTTGGAGCACAAAATTATATGGTAGTGAAACGTAGACTGTGGGAAAACCGTAACAGAAGAGAATCGAAGCGTTTAAGATGTGGTGCTATAGACGAATGTTCGAAATTAGGTGAACTGACAAGGTAAGGAATGAGGAGGCTCAGAATAGAATCTGAGAGGAAAGGAATATGTGGAAAACACTGACAAGAAGAAGGGACAGGAAGATACATCTGTTAAGCCATCAGAGAATGACTTCAGTGGTACTAAAGGCAGCCGTAGCGGGCAAAAAACCGTAGACGAAGACAGAAATTGAAGTACATCCAGCAAATAATTGAGGCCGTGGGTTGCAAGTGCTACTCTGAGATGAAGAGGAATTCGCGGCGGGCGGCATCAGCCAGTGAGAAGAATATTGTTTAAAAAAAAAAAAAAGTATTAGTCAATTTGGAAATAGAGGAAACTATAGAGCGGTTAGGGTGGTTGATACTAGAATGACATCAAAGCAGGTACAAAACTATGTAAATTTTCCCCGATTGTTGTTTACTTTTTTTCGCTTTGAGTCCTTGCGTCTTCGTTCCTAGCTCGAACAATCCATATTTAATTCTCAGCGGACTACTCATAACATCATGTAGTTTCTACTCGATTCATTTCTGTCTTCTTCATGATACATATTTGGCACTCATACAGAGCTGTGCTCCAAAGGTACATTTTTCTCCCCTAAAGATTCATATTTTTGTTTATATTTGCAGCTATTTCTTCTGACAAAAATACTTTCCTTCTTGACAAAGATTATAGCAATGTCTTTTTTGCATCTCACTTCTTTGTCTGTTTTAATACTAAGGAAGCACACTTCGCCCACATCTTCAAGAGTCGCCTGTCAAAGTTTAACATTTATCCGTCGAGCTTCTCCAACTGCTCTGCACACTGTTACTTTGGATTTCCACACAGCCGGCAAAAAAGTTAGTATGTCTGGGATGCTTGGAAAGACGATATCAGTTTTGATCCGATGACGCCGTATACCTTCTGAATGATAGCAGATGTACCGATAATGGATTCAACGTCGTCCACAAACAGCTAACGTTGTGGCATAGCTAACAGCGCGCTATCTGTTTCTATCCTGTAATAGGGAATGATCGCATTCAGAAGACTCACTGTGGTGCAAACGTCTGAAGCAAGCAGGCAACCATGCCACGGAGTCGCACTCATGCTTTCTACAGCCAACTTAGTGAAATTGAAAGAGGTTAAATTGTGGCTTGACTGGAGGTGGGATAGTCCTTTCGGAGAACCGTCACACAAGTTGGACGCGCTGCGTCAGTTGTGTGACGATACTGATATCAGTAGTCACGTTAACATTGTTACGCTCCCGCAGCTGAGTTTCTGGACGTCCACGCACCACAGACACCCGCCAGGACCGTCGTATTGTAAGGGCAGCGGCGGCGGATCGTACAGCTACCACAGCACAGATAAGGGGGCTTGTGGCCCTACACGTGTCAATACGAACTGTTGCGAACCGATTATTAGCTCTGGGACTAGGGACACGCACATTCTAGCCCGTCTTCCGCTCACGCCACAGAATCGAAGTGCACAGCTTGACTGGTACCGTCAGTGGATCACTTCGAAGATATACGAGTAATGGCGCACTGTAGGCTTCAACCATGAAAGCAGATAGTGTCTTCACACAAGTGATGGTCGTTTGGGCGTACGAAAATAGACCTGGTGAGCACTGTCTCGTAAAGAGCGTTCCTCCAACACACACTGGCCCAACCTCAAGCATCATGGTCTGGGGTGCGATAAGATAAAATTCTCGCTCCCTTTGGTGTTTCTGAAGGGGACGGTAACGAGCGCTCGCAGCGTACAGAATGTTGTTACACCCGTTCTTTTGTCGTTCTCGCAACAGGAAGTTGATGTGATGTTTCAGCAGCATAATCTTCGTCCACTCACTACCTATGAAATTCGAGGTGCTCTGCAAGACGTGCAGCAACTTTCCTGGCCAGCAAGATCGCCGGACTTGCCTCCAACCGTACAGGTGTGGGATATTGCGTGACAAGCAGTGTGTCGGGTAACTAGTCAAGTAACAGTAGTTACAGCGCTACGTGAACAGGTCGAGCAGGAGTCAAATAACGTATCCCTGGTTTGCATTCGTCATCTGTATGATAGACTGGATGCCAGAGTGAGCGTATGCATTGCCGCCAATGGAGGCCAGTTTACATACTAATATGTGAGTTTCAACGTGGTTCGATACCTGGTACTTCAGAATCGTTTGTGCTATTGACATGTATACGTAATCGTTTCATGTACTCCATATGCGCTTTTGCAACAATAAATATTGATTGAATTGGAAACCGCTAAAAGGATGCACTATTGTTTTTTTTCCTGGAGTGTATTTTCTTACTGCGTATCTCAGCATGAGCTATTAAGGACCTAACTCAGTTTCCCTTCACTTTCGGTGACCACTGCTACTTTAATTTGTATTTATTTATTTCTAAATTCAATACAACATAACTCGTATCTTTTCATAATAGAGGTATACAGGGTAAATCACCCAAAACTTGCATAGCGAATATTGCGCAAGTGGAAATTCCTGCTGATATGTCTCTTTCACACAATGGGCTGCTAGTAATGGGATCGCAATGTTAGCCAATAAGCAGACTGTAATAATACTTATAAAGTGTATTTTAGTGCAAATATGCATATTTTCGATAGAAAAGTGTCTGTGTAACAAACTAAAGTAGGATAGATTAGAATGTCAATGGCGTTTGGTGCAGAATTCTAGTGCGAGTCGTTTACGAGGTATCGTACACTACTGGCCATTAAAATTGATACACCAAGGAGAAATGCAGATGATAAACGGGTATTCATTGGACAAATATATTATACTAGAACTCACATGTGATTACATTTTCAAGCAATTTGGGTTGCATAGATCCTGAGAAATCAGTACCCAGAACAACCACCTATGGCCGTAATAACGGCCTTGATACGCCTGGGCATTCAGTCAAACAGAGCTTGGATGGCGTGTACAGGTACAGCTGCCCATGCAGCTTGAACACGATACCACAGTCCACCAAGAGTAGTGACTGGCGTATTGTGACGAGACAGTTGCTCGGCCACCATTGACCAGACATTTTCAATTGGCGAGAGAGATGGAGAATGTGCTGGCCAGGGCAGCAGTCGAACATTTTCTGTATCCAGAAAGGCCCGTACAGGACCTGCGTACATTATTCTGCCGAAATGTATAGTTCCGCAGGGATCGAATGGAAGGTAGAGCCACTGGTCGTAACACATCTCAAATGTAACTTCCACTGTTAAAAGTGCCGTCAATGGGATCAAGAGGTGACCGAGACGTGTAACCAATGGCACCCCATGCCATCATGCTGGGTGATACACCTGTATGGCGATGACGAATACACGCTTCCAATGTGCGTTCACCGCGATGTCGCCAAACACGGATGCGACCATCATGATGCTGTAAACAGAACCTAGATTCATCCGAATATGTGACGTTTTGCCATTCGTGCACCCAGGTTCGTCATTGACTACACCATCGCAGGCGCTCCTGTCCGTGACCCAACGTTAAGGGTAACCGCAGCCAAGTTCTTGGAGCTGATAGTCCATGCTGCTGCAAACGTCGTCGAACTGTTCGTGGAGATGGTTGTTGTCTTGCAAACATCCCCATCTGTTGACTTAGGGATCGTGATGTGGCTGCACGATCCGTTACAGCCATGCGGATGAGATGCCTGTCATCTCGACTGCTGGTGATACGAGGCCGTTGGGATCCAGCACGGTGTTCCATATTACCCTCCTGAACCCACTGATTCCATATTCTGATAACAGTTACTGGATCTCGACCAACGCGAGCAGCAATGTCGCGATACGATAAACCGCAATCGCGATGGGCTACAATCCGACCTTTATCAAAGTCGGAAACGTGATGGTACGCATTTCTCCTCCTTACACGAGGCATCACAACAACGTTTCACCATGCAACGCCGGTCAACTGCTGTTTGTGTATGAGAAATCGGTTGGAAACTTTCCTCATGCCAGCACGTTGTAGGTGTCAGCACCGGCGCCAACCTTGTGTGAATGCTCTGAAAAGCTAATCATATGCATATCACAGCATCTTCTTCCGGTCGGTTAAATTTCGCGGCTGTAGCACGTCATCTTCGTGGTGTAGCAATTTTAATGGCCAGTAGTGTATTTTTAGAAGTTTTACATCTAGATCTACATGGATACTCTGCAAATCATTTTAAATGCCTGGCAGAGGGTTCATCAAACACCTTCTATAATTCTCTGTTTTCCAATGTCGCACAGCGCGTGAAAGAAACGAACACATATATCTTCCCGTGCGAGCTCTGATTTCCCTTATTATGTTGTGATGATCGTTTCTCCTTATAAAGGATCGTCACCAACAATATATTTTCACATTTGGAGGAGAAATTTGGTGATTGAAACTTCGTGAGAAGATTTCGCCGCAACGAAATACGCCTTTATTTTAATTATGTCCACCCAAAACCCTGTACCATTTCAGCGACACTTTCTCCCCTATATCGCGATAATACAAAACGTGCTGCCCTTCCTTGAACTTTCTCGATGTACTCCGTCAATCATATCTGGAATGGATCCCACACCGCGCAGCAGTATTCTAAAATTAGACGGACAAGTGTAGTGTAGATAGTCTCTAGATCTTTTACATTTCTAAGTGTCTCTAGAAGTTTTACTTTTCTAAGTGTCCTGCAATAAAACGTATTCTTTGGTTAGCCTTCCCCACAACGTTTGCTATGTGTTCCTTCCAATTTAAGTCGTTAGTAATTATAATTCCTATGTATTTAGTTGAATTTATGGCCTTTACTTGTGACTGACTGTTCGTGTAACCAACGTTTAACGGGTTCCTTTCAGTACTCATGTGGATGGCTTCACACTTTTCGTTATTTAGGGTTAACTGCCAATTTTTGCACCGTACAGGTGTCTTTTCTGTATCGTTTTGCAATTTATTTTTATCTTTGAAGGCTTTACTAGTCAATAAACGACATCATCATCTGCCAACAACCTAAGACGGCTGCTCAGATTGTCTCCTAAATCGTTTATATAGATAAGCAACAGCAAAGGGTCTATAATAGGCCACATTGACATTAAATTTACTTGAGGAATGCTTGTGTGTTCCTTGAGTGCACTGCGCCTTGTTTGTCAGTTAGTGTGTGATAGTCGAAGCAGTAGGGATTTACTAATGCAGAAAAATCTGATGTGCTCGTGGTGTATGGAGAGTACACGAATAATGCAGTTGGTCCTTGTACTGTGTATACAGCAAGATATCCCAACAGACGTCAACCATCTATGGAATTATTTATCAACCTCTACAAACAGTTGCGTCAAAATGGTAGTGTAACACCTAGACAGCATAACAGAAGGAAACAATTGACGACAGAAGAGGGGAGACAGTAATGTTCTTTCTGCTGTTGCAGTTGGTCCGCACGTTACCTGTCTCGCAATCGCATGAGGAGCTGGCCTGAGTCAGAAAAGTGTCCTAAGCATTTTCCATCGACATAGGTTCCATCCCTGTCGCGTCTTTCTCCATCAAGAGCTGCATGCGAACTATTATGAGAATCGTGTTAACTTCTGAACATGAGAATTAATACAGGATACTCCAGATGCATCATATATCTTATTTACTGATGAAGCCACATTTATCAATCAGGCACTGTTGGTGTGCTAACAATCCCCATTGGCTTCGTCAGGTGAAACTTCATTGCCCATGGAGTGTAAACGTGTGATGTGGGATAGCTCACAGGCCTCTTTTTCATAGACGGAGCACTGAACTGGCATAACTATCACATCCTCCTACTACCCTAACGGATGCTAGAAGACGTCCCCCTGCAGACCTGGGGTACCAACATTATGGCTGCCCAGTCCATAACACACGACGTACTACAGCGTGTCTTCACAAATTTTTTCTACATTGTTGTACTGGACGCAAAGGACCTATATCTCCGTCGGCCCATTCCCTCGATTTGACGCCTGTAGGCTCTTTTCTACGGGGAAAGCTGAATGACGTTGTCTGCAAGGACATAGCAATTAGACCCGTTGATATTCAACGACGTATTACTGCAGCCTGTTCAATATCTCCACTGAAACGTTAACAGTTGTGCAGCAGTCGTTCCATATCAGACTGGAAGTGTGTATTGCAGCCGCTGATGATCATTCCGAACACAAGCTGTGATGTTCAGTTGTCTCGTTACTAGTCACAATCCATGTAACTAGTGTATTCACTTGTGTTGCTGTTTAGTGTGTGCTACAAGTATTGTACTAGCGTCGATGTGGGTACCTTCCAAAATACGATATCTTGTAACGACTAGCACTGGACTCCAGTGACATTTTAATTTATCCTACTTTTAGTTTTTCAATATCAGTAGGCATTGTTCTAGTTAAATAAGTTCATGTTTTCACAAAAAATACCCTTTCCGAGCCACTGACTACCAATCCATTCTGTGAAAACCACACATCAATAGCACTTCACATTTCCTCAGTATGTGCTGTACAAGTTTTAGATGGTTTATCCTCTATACAGTCACCGTTCGGCAGTTTCCCGTCATGTCACTGTAGTGCCTGGGCTTTGTGGATTTGAATGCGTGATACGTGCTTTCTGTCCGGCCACTGCACTCTAACGCCTTTCGCAACTGGACAAGCTAGTTAGGAGCCACTGATTTCTGTAATCGCAGAGCGACAATGTTAGATTCTTTTCCGTTACTTATGAGTGGTATGCTATCAGTCGCTGGTTAAGTATGTGTCTGGCACAGCAACAGCACTGACAATGTAATGAAATAACGCAGTCAACACGTAAAATTTAAGTCTTGAAGACGAATTGTTTATCTGTTAATTCTGCACTAAACATATAACAGTGTTATGTGTAGAATCTGACATTCCAGGACCCACGTCTGCTTTCCTTAGGATTCCAAGCCACGTTACTGAAAAACCAAAGGTGCATGTGAGGTTAACGGGAAGCATTAACAAACAGTTGACTGAAACTGCTGAAAAGAATACAGTAGAAGACTAATGGGAAGCTCTGACGAATGAAATGGTGAAGGCAACAGACAGTCAAAAGTATAAAAAGACAAGTCCTAGTAAAAACCCTTGGATAGCAGAGAGGAAAGTCAACACAGCCGACAAAAAGAGAAAAAATTAAGCAAGCGAAAGGATGTAAAGATATTTTAAAATTAGATTGACAGAAAGTGCCAAATGGCTAAGAACGAGCGGTTAGAGGATAAATGCAATGATGTAGAGGCACGATCAACTAGGGACAAGATAGATGCAACCTAAAGGAATATTGAGGTGACCTATAAAAGAAAGGAAAGCACCTCTATGAGTAACAACAGCTCAGATGGCAAAGCTGTACAGGGCAAAGAAGAAAATAGTGAAAAGTGCAAGGAATTTATAGAAAGGATACACAAGAGAAACGAATTTGACGGCAGTAGTGTAAAAAAGGAAGCTGAAGTAGATGAAAGTGTGCTGAAGGTCTACTGAACGAACAATTTGAAAAAGCACTGAAATCCCTAACTCGAAATGAAGCCTCTGGAATACATTGCACTGCGTTAGAATTATTGAGATCAATGGGAGAGACAGCCATGACAAAACTATTCCATCTGATGTGTAAGGTAAATGAGAGGAACTAAATACACTGAGATTTCAAGAACAATGTAATAATCCAGTTTCGAGGAAGACAATTGCTTATACTTGTGGACGTTATGGTACTACCTGTTTACTAAGTCATGGTGGGACAATAATGACATGAATTATTTACAATATAGTGGAAAAACGGGTAAAACCCGAGCTCAGGTAAGTTAATTTTAGGTTTTGGGTTTAGGAGAAAAATGGAAACACATGAGGCTACATCGATCCTGCAGGTTAAAGAAGGTTGAAGAAAGACACACCTATATTTATATCATTTGTGTATTTAAAGAAAGCTTTTGCCAATGTTGGATGGAATACTCTAGTCGAAATTTAGAGGTAGCAGGGATAAAATACAAAAAGCAAAGTGTTATTTACTACACTTTGTTTATAACAGTCAAGGTACATGAAAGGGAAGCAGTGGTTGAGAAGACAGTGAGAAAAGGTTGTAGCATACTAAGTTTTACCCGTATTTTGTCGTTGTCCAAATTTTCCCAATAGTGAATCTAGACATATTTTAGCAACAGCTCCTTTCCTGGACTTTCTTTCATCTTATCAGAATCTAAGTCAATACCCAATTTTTCATCCACTTCTTTGCTATCCATCTTGCTGGTTTCCAGTTTTTATTTGCACTTGTATTTGTATGGCCACCATAAAAAGCATCTCATGGATTCAGTAGTCAACTTCAGGAAACTGTTTGAATTTCGTTAGTTTTTTTATGTTGTGATGAGCTTATCCAGTCATATTCCCACATCTGTACTAAATTATATCCTGAATTATTTCCTGAATATCCAGCTTAATTATGTCGTGAATTCTTGTTTTTAATGTCTTTTCATAGAAATCATTCATTGATTCTTGACTTCAATTGTTAATCATTTCAGTTTAACATTTATTAGAACTAAGCTAAAACAGCCATGGTATTGATAAACAGTATTGGTCTCTTTATCAGAGCCATCTACTTTAGCTCCAGCTGTATTTACTTCACCCCCATTAAGAGCATGCTGAATATTATTATTGTTCAAACTACTTAATCAAGCTATAGAATCATTACCATAATTTTGCTTTTGTTCTTTATCCAAAACAGCAATTGCCCTATTATGTAAATATTTAGTTTTGCATACCGCCATTCCAACTGTAGGAATTGTAAAATAACAGAATTGATCAATTTTAGCTATTTCTACGATTTGTATGCTTTGTTCTAAACAACCTCTTCTTGATACATCTACATCGAAATTATTGTAATTGGTCCCATACTATTTTTATTTTCCTTTGTATTGAACAGATGTGGGAAATATCCTTTCTTTAGCTCTTTCAAGTCAAATATTTTTGGAAAACTACTAAGTGATCCTTGTACAATATTATTGCTATCAATGCTGTTTGAACCTAAGCTTTTTATCTGCAATAACATTAATTTAGTTACTCTATAGATACTATACAGCTTTATTGTATTTTCTACACAACACTTCAGGACAAATAGTGAATCACATCCTTCAGAGCTGTAAACATGTAATTAATATGTTCATTAGTTATCATCCATGAAGAGAATTCATCATTTGTTTAACTTTTTTATATCATTATTAAAATTGAGAAGTATTATGACATTTGGAATATGCACCCACATTACTAGCTGAACGTTGTAATTAAGCTACATATATTTTTCCTTAGCAACCCCTTTCTACAGCAGTTAACTGTTTTCTTGTAACTATGTTACTACTCTTTGAACATTCAAAAATATAACAATTTTTTTATTCTCTGTAAACATAACAGTTTTTTTACTATATTTTACACAATCTTTCATTGTATGTTCTTCAGTAAATTCTCTTTCACATACACAATAGTTTTGTAGTTTTTATTGCATGTAACATTCATAACTTTTAATTTCTGCTTCTAGGTTACAATTTATACATATTTCTAAGCCACAGTTACATACTATAGCTCTCAAACAAATCCTTTTACATTCTTCACATTTATAAGCTATATCAAAAAAATCATGGTTATTGTTTATGTATTCTCCATTATGACAGTATGTGTCACATTTTCAAGAATGTATCTTATTTTCCACAGTACTGTGTTCTGTAGCATTACATGATACACATATTTTTCTTTCTATCCTGCTTTTATGTTCATTCTTGTTGCTACATGATTTGTTACATGTATCAGAGAAATGAACCATGGACCTTGCCATTGGTGGGGAGGCTTGCATACCTCAGTGATACAGATAGCCGTACCATAGGTGCAACCACAATGGAGGGGTATCTGTTGAGAGGCCAGACAAATGTGTGGTTCCTGAACAGGGGCAGCAGTCTTTTCAGTAGTTGCAGGGGCAACAGTCTGCATGATTGACTGATCTGGCCTTGTAACACTAACCAAAACGGCCTATCTGTGCTGGTACTGCGAACGGTTGAGAGCAAGGGGAAACTACAGCCGTAATTTTTCCCGAGGGCATGCAGCTTTACTGTATGGTTAATGATGATGGAGTCCTCTTGGGTAAAATATTCCGGAGGTAAAATAGTCCCCCATTCGGATCTCTGAGCGGAGACTACTCAAGAGGACATCGTTATCAGGAGAAAGAAAACTGGCATTCTATGGATCGGAGTGTGGAATGTCAGATCCCTTAATCGGGCAGGTAGGTTAGAAAATTTAAAAAGGGAAATGGATAGGTTAAATACAAAGTCAAGTAGGGGTAATGCAGGAGTAGGTTTAATAATGAATAAAAAAATTGGAACGCGGGTAAGCTACTACAAACAGCATAGTGAACACATTATTGTGGACAAGATAGACACGAAGCCCATGCCTACTACAGTAGTACAAGTTTATATGCCAACTAGCTTTGCAGATGACGAAGAAATTGAAGAAATGTATGATGAAATAAAAGAAATTATTCACATAGTGAAGGGAGACGAAAATTTAATAGTCATGGGTGACTGGAATTCGGTAGTAGGAAAAGGGAGAGAAGGAAACGTAGTAGGTGAATATGGATTGGGGGTGAGAAATGAAAGAGGAAGCCGCCTGGTAGAAATTTGTGCAGAGCATGACTTAATCATAGCTAACACTTGGTTCAAGAATCATGAAAGAAGGTTATATACATGGAAGAACCCTGGAGATACTAAAAGGTATCAGATAGATTATATAATGATAAGACAGAGATTTAGGAACCAGGTTTTAAGTTGTAAGACATTTCCAGGGGCAGATGTGGACTCTGACCACAATCTATTGGTTATGACCTGTAGATTAAAACTGAAGAAACTGCAAAAAGGTGGGAATTTAAGGAGATGAGACCTGGATAAACTGAAAGAACCAGAGGTTGTACAGAGTTTCAGGGAGAGCCTAAGGGAACAATTGACAGGAATGGGGGAAATAAATACAGTAGAAGAAGAATGGGTAGCTTTGATGGATGAAGTAGTGAAGGCAGCAGACGATCAAGTAGGTAAAAAGACGAGGACTGGTAGCAATCCTTGGGTAACAGAAGAAATATTGAATTTAATTGATGAAAGGAGAAAATATAAAAATGCAGTAAATGAAGCAGGCAAAAAGGAATACAAACGTCTCAAAAATGAGATCGACAGGAAGTGCAAAGTGGCTAAGCAGGGATGGCTAGCGGAAAAAATATGTAAGGATGTAGAGACTTATCTCACTAGGGGTAAGATAGATAATGCCTACAGGAAAATTAAAGAGACCTTTGGAGATAAGAGAACGACTTGTATGAATATCAAGACCTCAGATGGAAACCCAATTCTAAGCAAAGAAGGGAAAAGAGAAAGGCGGAAGGAGTATATAGAGGGTCTATACAAGGGCGATGTACTTGAGGACAATATTATGGAAATGGAAGAGGATGTAGATGAAGATGAAATGGGAGATACGATACTGCGTGAAGAGTTTGACAGAGCTCTGAAAGACATGAGTCGAAACAAGGCCCCGGGAGTAGACAACATTCCATTGGAACTACTGACGGCCGTGGGAGAGCCAGTCCTGACAAAACTCTACCATCTGGTGAGCAAGATGTATGAAACAGGCGAAATACCATCAGACTTCATGAAGAATATAATAATTCCAATCCCAAAGAAAGCAGGTGTTGACAGATGTGAAAATTACCGAACAATCAGTTTAATAAGCCACAGCTGCAAAATACTAACACGAATTCTTTAAAGATGAATGGAAAAACTAGTAGAAGCCGACCTCAGGGAAGATCAGTTTGGATTCCGTAGAAACACTGGAACACGTGAGGCAATACTGACCTTACCACTTATCTTAGAAGAAAGATTAAGGAAAGGCAAACCTACATTTCTAGCATTTGTAGACTTAGAGAAAGCTTTTGACAATGTTGACTGGAATACTGCCTTTCAAACTCTAAAGGTGGCAGGGGCAAAATACAGGGAGCGAAAGGCTATTTACAATTTGTACAGAAACCAGATGGCAGTTATAAGAGTCGAGGGACATGAAAGGGAAGCTGTGGTTGGGAAGGGAGTAAGACAGGGTTGTAGCCTCTCCCCGATGTTATTCAATCTGTACACTGAGCAAGCAGTAAAGGAAACAAAAGAAAAATTCGGAGTAGGTATTAAAATCCATGGAGAAAAAATAAAAACTTTGAGGTTCGCCGATGACATTGTAATTCTGTCAGAGACAGCAAAGGACTTGGAAGAGCAGTTGAATGGAATGGACAGTGTCTTGAAAGGAGGATATAAGATGAACATCAACAAAAGCAAAACGAGGATAATGGAATGTAGTCGAATTAAGTCGGGTGATGCTGAGGGAATTAGGTTAGGAAATGAGACACTCAAAGTAGAAAAGGAGTTTTGCTATTTCGGGAGCAAAATAACTGATGATGGTCGAAGTAGAGAGGATATGAAATGTAGACTGGCAATGGCAAGGAAAGCGTTTCTGAAGAAGAGAAATTTGTTAACATCGAGTATAGATTTAAGTGTCAGGAAGTCATTTCTGAAAGTATTTGTATGGAGTGTAGCCATGTATGGAAGTGAAACATGGATGATAAATAGTTTGGGCAAGAAGAGAATAGAAGCTTTCGAAATGTGGTGCTACAGAAGAATGCTGAAGATTAGATGGGTGGACCACATAAGTAATGAGGAAGTATTGAATAGGATTGGGGAGAAGAGAAGTTCGTGGCACAACTTGACCAGAAGAAGGGATCGGTTGGTAGGACATGTTCTGAGGAATCAAGGGATCACCAATTTAGTATTGGAGGGCAGCGTGGAGGGTAAAAATCGTAGAGGGAGACCAAGAGATGAATACACTAAGCAGATTCAGAAGGATGTAGGTTGCAGTAGGTACTGGGAGATGAAGAGGCTTGCACAGGATAGAGTAGCATGGAGAGCTGCATCAAACCAGTCTCAGGACTGAAGACCACAACAACAACAACATTACCACATCATCAACATTAGTGTGTTCTGCACATAATGAATGACCAACTTCATAAACCAAACTTCAAACTAACTTATTTTTTCATTTGGCATATTCCCATCATTCTCCAAGAGCCACAACTCTTCATCATCCACATGTATTTCCTCTCAATCATTATTCGTATTTGGCAAAATTTATAACCTAACACGTTATCAGGACCATCTAAATCCATTGGACAACAATGACCATATATTTAATAAGAATGACTTGTATCTTATTTACAATTAAAATATCAGGATTATTGTTAGCTTGATGAAACTTAATGTCACTATACTTCTCCTATTAATGAAATGCTGCTTTTGTTACTTATAATGCCTTTTAGTAGTATCTTTATAATACGATTTTATACTTTTCTTATACAATTTATAAGTAGTAGTTCTACAGTCAGCATTTGCATCTTTTACACTACATCTATAGTAATTCACAGAATAAAAAGTTCCTTTACTTAACTCACCATTCATTTCAAGACTGTGTGTGTCATGAAATATCATTAACCCTTCTCTAAATACAACATTTGTCACTTGAGTAAGTTTTGTATAATCCTGAATGTGTTGTTGTTGTTGTGGTCTTCAGTCCTGAGACTGGTTTGATGCAGCTCTCCATGCTACTCTATCCTGTGCAAGCCTCTTCATCTCCCAGTACCTACTGCAACCTACATCCTTCTGAATTTGCTTAGTGTATTCATCTCTTGGTCTCCCTCTACGATTTTTACCCTCCACGCTGCCCTCCAATACTAAATTGGTGATCCCTTCATGCCTCAGAACATGTCCTACCAACCGATCCCTTCTTCTGGTCAAGTTGTGCCACAAACTTCTCTTCTCCCCAATCCTATTCAATACTTCCTCATTAGTTATGTGATCTACCCATCTAATCTTCAGCATTCTTCTGTAGCACCACATTTCGAAAGCTTCTATTCTCTTCTTGTCCAAACTATTTATCGTCCATGTTTCACTTCCATACATGGCTACACTCCATACGAATACTTTCAGAAATGACTTCCTGACACTTAAATCTATACTCGATGTTAACAAATTTCTCTTCTTCAGAAACGCTTTCCTTGCCATTGCCAGCCTACATTTTATATCCTCTCTACTTCGACCATCATCAGTTATTTTGCTCCCCAAATAGCAAAACTCCTTTACTACTTTAAGTGCCTCATTTCCTAATCTAATTCCCTCGGCATCACCTGACTTAAATAGACTACATTCCATTATCCTCGTTTTGCTTTTGTTGATGTTCATCTTATATCCTCCTTTCAAGACACTGTCCATTCCATTCAACTGCTCTTCCAAGTCCTTTGCTGTCTCTGACAGAATTACAATGTCATCGGCGAACCTCAAAGTTTTTATTTCTTCTCCATGGATTATAATACCTACTCCGAATTTTTCTTTTGTTTCCTTTACTGCTTGCTCAATATACAGATTGAACAACATCGGGGAGAGGCTACAACCCTGTCTTACTCCCTTCCCAACCACTGCTTCCCTTTCATGTCCCTCGACTCTTATAACTGCCATCTGGTTTCTGTACAAATTGTAAATAGCCTTTCGCTCCCTGTATTTTACCCCTGCCACCTTTAGAATTTGAAAGAGAGTATTCCAGTCAACATTGTCAAAAGCTTTCTCTAAGTCTACAAATGCTAGAAACGTAGGTTTGCCTTTCCTTAATCTTTCTTCTAAGATAAGTCGTAAGGTCAGTATTGCCTCACGTGTTCCAGTGTTTCTACGGAATCCAAACTGATCTTCCCCGAGGTTGGCTTCTACTAGTTTTTCCATTCGTCTGTAAAGAATTCGTGTTAGTATTTTGGAGCTGTGACTTATTAAGCTGATAGTTCGGTAATTTTCACATCTGTCAACACCTGCTTTCTTTGGGATTGGAATTATTATATTCTTCTTGAAGTCTGAGGGTATTTCGCCTGTTTCATACATCTTGCTCACCAGATGGTAGAGTTTTGTCAGGACTGGCTCTCCCACGGCCGTCAGTAGTTCCAATGGAATATTGTCTACTCCGGGAGCTTTGTTTCGACTCAGGTCTTTCAGTGCTCTGTCAAACTCTTCACGCAGTATCGTATCTCCCATTTCATCTTCATCTACATCCCCTTCCATTTCCATAATATTGTCCTCAAGTACATCGCCCTTGTATAGACCCTCTATATACTCCTTCCACCTTTCTGCTTTCCCTTCTTTGATTAGAACTGGGTTTCCATCTGAGCTCTTGATATTCATACAAGTCGTTCTCTTATCTCCAAAGGCCTCTTTAATTTTCCTGTAGGCGGTATCTATCTTACCCCTAGTGAGATAGGCCTCTACATCCTTACATTTGTCCTCTAGCCATCCCTGCTTAGCCATTTTGCACTTCCTGTCGATCTCATTTTTGAGACGTTTGTATTCCTTTTTGCCTGTTTCACTTACTGCATTTTTATATTTTCTCCTTTCATCAATTAAATTCAATATTTCTTCTGTTACCCAAGGATTTCTACTAGCCCTAGTCTTTTTACCTACTTGATCCTCTGCTGCCTTCACTACTTCATCCCTCAAAGCTACCCATTCTTCTTCTACTGTATTTATTTCCCCCATTCCTGTCAATTGCTCCCTTATGCTCTCCCTGAATCTCTGTACAACCTCTGGTTCTTTTAGTTTATCCAGGTCCCATCTCCTTAAATTCCCACCTTTTTGCAGTTTCTTCAGTTTTAATCTACAGGTCATAACCAATAGATTGTGGTCAGAGTCCACATCTGCCCCTGGAAATGTCTTACAATTTAAAACCTGGTTCCTAAATCTCTGTCTTACCATTATATAATCTATCTGATACCTTTTAGTATCTCCAGGGTTCTTCCATGTATACAACCTTCTTTCATGATTCTTAAACCAAGTGTTAGTTATGATCATTGTGCTCTGTGCAAAATTCGACCAGGCGGCTTCCTCTTTCATTTCTGTCCCCCAATCCATATTCACCTACTACGTTTCCTTCTCTCCCTTTTCCTACACTCGAATTCCAGTCACCCAAGATTATTAAATTTTCGTCTCCCTTCACAATCTGAATAATTTCTTTTATTTCATCATACATTTCTTCAATTTCTTCGTCATCTGCAGAGCTAGTTGGCATATAAACTTGTACTACTGTAGTAGGCATGGGCTTCGTATCTATCTTGGCCACAATAATGCGTTCACTATGGTGTTTGTAGTAGCTTACCCGCATTCCTACTTTCCTATTCATTATTAAACCTACTCCTGCATTACCCCTATTTGATTTTGTGTTTATAACCCTGTAGTCACCTGACCAGAAGTCTTGTTCCTCCTGCCACCGAACTTCACTAATTACCACTATATCTAACTTCAACCTATCCATTTCCGTTTTCAAATTTTCTAACCTACCTGCCCGATTAAGGGATCTGACATTCCACGCTCCGATCCGTAGAACGCCAGTTTTCTTTCTCCTGATAACGACATCCTCTTGAGTAGTCCCCACCCGGAGATCCGAATGGGGGACTATTTTACCTCCGGAATATTTTACCCAAGAGGACGCCATCATCATGTAATCATACAGTAAAGCTGCATGCCCTCGGGAAAAATTACGGCTGTAGTTTCCCCTTGCTTTCAGCCGTTCGCAGTACCAGCACAGCAAGGCCATTTTGGTTATTGTTACAAGGCCAGATCAGTCAATCATCCAGACTGTTGCCCTTGCAACTACTGAAAAGGCTGCTGCCCCTCTTCAGGAACCACACGTTTGTCTGGCCTCTCAACAGATATGTAAATAATCATAACCATCCACATATTTCATTACTTTATTCTTTTCATTTGCAACTACAATTTTCACAAATAACAATGGTACAAGTATCTTCACTTATATAGATCTAAAATATGCTACAATATAAATATGAGAGCTGAAGAGTAATGAAAGGAGCTACCTAAATATGAAAATTCTTAATGAGCCCTATTAAAATTGTTTCTAGTAAATGGAGTAAGTCATCGACCAAATAAACAAAAAGCTGGCATATCATAATAAAGCAAGTGTTTATGATTGTTGATGAAAATAATAGTCTGTGGTTTCATGGAAAAAAGTTTGTAATCTTCTAGGACATGATGTCCCTGTTAATGAAAAGTATTCAAATAAATGCAAAAATTTCAGTAGCACTGTAATGGTGCTACCAATATATATTTATATAAATGGACAAAATTCGTCTATGAGACTGGTCTATATTCAAAATGAATTCTCCAGAAAATTTCCAAGTTTGGGTTATGGTGTAGTTTCACCAGCAGTTTATAAATATAGAAAACATACAATTAAAAATGAAGTGAAGAAGATGTATTGAGGTCAAATAATTTTCTTGGGCAGGATGAACCTATAGAAAATTCAGATGCATTAGTTGACCATCCTACAGAAATAATACAAGAAAGAAATAGAGAAGTAGATACTCTGTTACCTAGTATTGTTCCTCAAACAATCGATCAGAATTTAAGACCAACCATTTGATGGAAAAGTTGAATACAACTATAATTTGATTACAGCACAATGAAAAATTTATGGAGGCAATTATATAACTTCAAAGACAGAGATTCAAATGGTGAAGAAATGATAAGACTTAATCATAATCATATTTCAGTAACACTATACCAAAGGAATAAAAGAAACCTTAAGAACTGTTTGTCAGTGCAATTGTTTTAATACCTTATATAGCAATAAACAAGAACTATTGACAACTAATATTTTCTCTCTTCATCAGGTATAAATTTGTTAACAATGCCTCCATGCAATTGACTAGTAGAATGACTTGGATCTGCTAACCATTTATTAAGATATTCTTTATGAAAAATGTGATTACATTTACCTTTTACAATCTGAGACTCTTGATCTATTATGCATTTAGAACATTCACTATCTTCAGTCTGCTCCATTATTTCATAAGGGTTGGTATTTTTTGCATGAATGATTCAAATAACTTTTGAGAGTTTAAAACATTTTTCCAAACAATGTTACCTTTAAATTCTATTATAAAGCCTTCAGGTAATTTTTGTTAGTTTTCCAGTGAATTTAATCTTAGAATTCTATTATAAAGACTGACATATTTTTTGCATATTTTATAGATCATCCCAGTTTAATTTATTCTGAAATTCTCAGATAGAGTGCTTGGATAATTCCTGATATGTTAATATATTATTCCTATCTGCTTTTTCTAATAATCTCTTATAAACTTTTCAGATAATATTTGTTACTTCAAGCCCAATCTAATTCCTCCTCACATTCTCTCATGAAATTTTTAGTCAATTTGCATTGTAATACTTTATTCCTATTTATCCTATCTTTAAATTCTCTAATAAGAAGTGCAGATAATATTCAATTATTTAATATAATATTCCATTGTAATTTAAACAAAAATCCTCTTATGAGACCTTTAGTTAAGTTTCAACATGATATCACATTGCAAACCATTTTGTCTTGAAATTCTGCCATAAAATCTTCAGATAAATTTTGCATATGTAATAAGGCAGAGTAATTAATCTTATCTTGAACTTCTCTAATAAAATTTTCAGGTAAATGTAAAGATAGTATTAATATAACTTACCAGTCTAATTTATCTTGAAATTCTCTCAGTTAATTCAAAATGTCGTGATATATATTTCCATTTTGTGTGAATATATCGATTATTCTTTTTAATGTAATAAACAATTTTATTTCTCTAAGTTTCTGTTGTTGTTGAATACAATTTACAGAATTCCCCAAAACACAAATTATGAAATTTATAATTAATCAATGCAATACGTTTTTCCTTTTCTGATTTAGAATATCCTTTAATTACTAGGTATGTGACTTTATCTTTTAGTTGCTTTATATTAGAAGCAGTCTCTGCTGTTCATCTGTGAGAAATATTTGTTATTAAAAAAAGCAGTCTACTTATGATATTTCCAGAATATCAAAGACATAGTTTTATATTTTCACACTTTACTTTGAAGTACTGCATTGAAAATAAAGTAAAGACATATACTATCTCCACATGAACTAAATTAATGTTATTGCTGATAAATCAGGTTCAAAAATTACACTTATTAGTAATTTTGTACAAGGATCACTTAGTAGTTTTCCAAAAATATTTGGTTTGAAAGAGAAACAGAAAGAATATTTCCCAGATCTGTTCAATGGAAATGAAAAAAGAAATTACAATGGGCCAGTTCCTGATATCGAATATTATTTTACTGATACTATAAAAATGAAACAGGAACTATTTCTCAACTGGCATGGTCAAAAAATTAAAGAAAGTTATGCATTCATATAAAGAAAGAAATTAATGAATACTCTCATTGCAATGTAGATATATCAAGAATAGGTTTTTAGAGCTAAAAACAATTCATAGAAATAGGTAGTATAAATACATTCTGTTACTTAACAATTGCTGGAGTTCAAATGGTCACATACAGATTTAAATATTTACCTAATAGAAGAATTGCTGTATTGGATAAAGAACAAAAACAAAATCATAGTAAAGAATCAATAGCTTGATTAAATAGTTTGAACAATAATAATATTTAGCATGCTCTTAATGCAGGTGAAGTAAATATTGAAATAAATATTGAAATGGTTAACAACAAAAACCGAGAATCAATGGATGATTTATATGAAAAGACATCACTACATAAAAACTTAAGAAATTAGAACAATTCCCTGAAGTGAAATTAAGAGATAAAGCAATGGTGTTAACTCAAAAATAAGATACATTGTTGGGTGTAGTCTCTCTCCAGTTGTACAATATTATGGTTATAATCCTGTAGGTCATCCAGCAAAGTACATAATCAGAGATGTTATTCTAAAAAATGGTATGGGCTTATGAAACATAAAGTAATGGTAGAAAGGAAAAACTCTTGCTATCTTTATGTACAAAATGTGCAGAAGAGAAAATATATAAGTGTAATCTCAACAATCATGAATGAAATTTTATTGGAACTTAGACAACTGATAAATAAATAAAGCTATAGCAAAAGGATATAAAATTTGAAATATCTATTAAGTATGGAATTTTAGAAATAAAAGTGACATATTGTTTAAAAATAATGTCAATCACTACATGAAAAGAAAATTAGAAAGCCACCACCATAATTTTGAAACCAATAAGATCTGTATCAAAGAACTGAAAGGAAACTTGGATATGGACTTAGATTTTGATAAGATGAAAGAAAATCCAGGGAAAGTGCTATTGCTAAGATATGTCTAGATTCACTTTGGTGAAGATTTGGACAATGACAAAACATAAGTAAAACTTAGTATGTGGCAGATTTATATCAATTTTGTGATATACTACTGAATAATCGATTAGGTAATATAATTGTAGATTTTATTAATGGGCATATGATACAGTTGAAATACAACTTCAAGGATTATTTGTTGGAAGAAGACACAGCTACAAATATCTTTGTAGCAGCATTCACTACATAAAATTTAGGGCTTAGGTTGTATGAGAATTGGAGAAGGCATTATATATTTCGATAAGATAGTGTAGTATACATCAATGATGGTAAAAACGCTGTAGATAAAGGATGTATGTTAGGTCACAGATGAATTAGGAGATAATAATGTATTACAAATTGGGCTTTAACTAGACAAAAAAGTTATTATTTTGAGAAAAATAATAAAAACGCTCTAATGAAGGTAAAAGGGATAACTTTCACTTATAAGAACATTCACAGACTGAATGGCGAATCTATGATAACATTAATTGAGTGTAAAGTGAAAGAAAAGATAAAATTAGTGTACAAATAAATACATATGTAAATACCAAAAATTTAATGAACAAACAAGTTAAAAAGAAA
Source organism: Schistocerca piceifrons (assembly GCF_021461385.2). NCBI lineage: Eukaryota > Metazoa > Arthropoda > Insecta > Orthoptera > Acrididae > Schistocerca > Schistocerca piceifrons. Next base: position 633,087,558 of record NC_060138.1, on the reverse strand, counting down.
ATCTTAATTCAGCATGATAAAAGAATAGTTCTAGATAACTGTGATCGGGTAACACATGTATTTTAAATTTAATTAATAAAAATTTATTCTGTATAAATGGAGGCCTTACTGAAGAAGTTCAACAATGCTAGCACTATTAATTCGATTAGAAAGATTGGTGAGCTACAAGTAAATTTTTTATATAACATTTTTATCTAACATTTTTTATATAACATTTTTAATATAACATTTTTTATATAACAAATATTTGAAAACTAGACAAGAAGATAAAATATGCTTGCACATGAATAATGTACTTAAAATTATTTTGCCAGACAGATACTTGAAATTAATTAGTGGATAGGATTTTCAGTTTTTTGAAGAAGAAAATATTAAACTGAGATTTAAAGTGATTAAGAATGTAAAAGTAATGATAATGAATTTTATGATCTGAAATTTCTGCTCTGATTTCTTCATGACTGTCTCATTGGGGAAGGCCATCCCCCACTGAATTTGTTGAATAATAATGGATAAAGTTTGGAGTGTTAAAATTAACTAAGTATCATTAAACCATAGACCTAAATTCATAAAAAATGTATTAGTTAATATTTAACTTTGCTTTAATATATACAATTAGAGTAATATATTCCTTCATGTGTGTTAACCATTTTATTTTTCAATATTTCAGTGATGGATGGCCATCCAACACTAGATTTGATACATCTAAATTATTTTCTAATTAAATCCAGTTCACCGAAAATGCCCATTAGTTTCAACTGAAATTAATTGGTTATTTGTATATATATATATATATATATATATATATATATATATATATATAGTATCATAGTAAGTCTGTATGTTGAGAATGCCAGGCATGTTTTTAATACACAAATTTTATATGAATTAATTAAATCAATTATATTATATTGTATTATTTCATGTCAATTAATTAAATTTGTAAAATTAATTTGTATAATATAATGTAATGCTGTCAATTTAAATAGTTTTTAAAAATGTGTGCATTAAAAACATGCCTAGTGCACTCAGCGTACCCACTTCGTATCCAGGAATGAAGTCCACATGCATGTAGGTTGCCGTAGTTCTTCAGTGATGAGGTTTGGATGGGACAGCCTGGTGTGGACAGCTCCAGCAGACCAGTCTTTAGAATGGAGACTGCAACAATAATAGTAACTTTTCATGTCTTTTCCTTTGCCAGTGACGTATATGACAACAGAGGGGAGCTAACACTAAGGTGCGCGTCATATATCTTGGCGGCCGAGTTTAGGTTCGTTCTGCGCATTTGACGTCACAAATCACAGTCAGCCAATGAACAGAGAACGACGTTGCCAGATCTCGACTGCAGTGCAGAGCAAGGACGAGTGTCTTCAATTTTAGAAACGTTCAGTCATAAATGAAGTAATTGAACAAAAGCAATGTCTTGATAGCAGACTTTCTTTTATAGAAAGTTTGGGAAAAGCATTCTTTACACCAATTGCTTCATATTCTATTACTTAATTAAACCAAACAAACAATAAGCCTCCTAATTCAGGCGATAGCAAGGAAAGGTGTTTGTATCAGTCTCACGAACCGCTTTTTCGCAATAAAGAACAGCGGTAATTGTTTATTTCCTATTGTACTTCGACACAACGTGAGTAATTCATAGTCATCCCAACAGTGTTTGTCGGTATTTTGCTAACGTTTAGAGTGCTCCAGGAGATGCCAGAAATGAGTAGCTGCGTTGGCATAATGGTTAAGGTGTTGGGCTGCTAATCGGAAGATTGTGAGTTCAAGGCTTGTTGCATACTAAATATTTTATTTATTTAAAAACAATAGCGAAGTGTCTTACTTAATGAATTTTATTCGTTTGAATGTAATGTTTTGAAATTTCCTGTGCTTCATTATAATCATAATAAGTTTTCAGTTTTTGTAATTTTCTCCTCCAATATTTCGTTTCACAGCAATTAAAAACAACGAAAAGGCACACATACAATATTAATGTTATCCGTTTTGTTTGTATATCGCCTCTTCCACAGTCGCTGTTTTGCTATTCATACTGAGATATATTCTTTTGCGGCAGTATTAAAAGTATTATTTAAAGCAGAATTTCGGCTCGTACGTTGCCGAGCTATTTGATTGTCTGACGGAATCCTTTGCTTCGCTGCTTTGGCAACATCATATTCAATGGTTTCGTCGACTGATCTATGTTTTGGCAAGTATTTGCTGTCCATTGTGATAAAAACAAAATGTTTGCGCACTGTGCCTCACTGACAATATATTTTAGTTTTATGTTTTATTACGTCCAAAATTCAGTTTTGTGTACTTCGCCAACTTCGTTTTAATCAGAACGTTTTAGAAAAAAGCGAAATGACTCTGGTATAAAGAAAGTTTTGTTACAGTTGCTAAAGATAGAATATTTCCCAATTTATAAACACTGTTTATGTTATAAAGGGTGTTCATTTTATGGGGACATTGAAATCTCTTGAAAACGACACACAGAGCCAAAAGAAATCCTAATGAAAATTAGTTCCTCCCGGAAGGGGACATCCAATTATAACAAATTTGACCACAAATTAGTCGAATTTGGTATCATTGGATGTCCCCCTCTGAGACAAAAAAAATTTAGTTATAAATTTGTTTGATCCGATGTGTAGATTTGCGGATATTTCAATGTCTCCAATTAAAATGAATACTCTGTATAGTTGGAACCATGAACGACTGCGGTCGATTTAAGGCTCGTTCTACGCACCTGACGTCACGCATCCGCTGACAGCCAATGAGTGTTCAGTAGTTTTCTGAACGGTCTGCTGGGAATGTCTTGGCGAGTGCGAGTGTTAAATGTGATTGTAGTTATTCTTTGGTGAATTTTTATCGCATTTGTTGCAAGTTGTCATGGCTGATAATGGTGGTAAGCGACAAACTCTCCATAAACAGGCGAGGGACATAATTTACCGGATTCACGCTTTTTTCAAGCGCGAAGCAGAAAACGGTGGACCTATCACGGATGTCGCCAGATCTCAGGAACGCACTGCAGAAGCGACAGGCGTTAGCTTGAGGACCGTTCAGCGGATTGCCAACGAAGGAAAGTTATCTACGGAGACCTGTGGAAGCCCACTTTTCAGATCGCCAGGGAAATATCGCACTCGTGAGAGGACTGTAACTAATTTAGATAATTTCGACAAAGATGTTCTAAGATGAGAAGTGCTCAACATGTACAACACAGGCGAATTTCCTACTGTAAAAAAAATCACTGTGAAAACGCGTGAAACCATAAATTTTAAAGGTAGCATGACTTCAATGAATAGAATACTTAAAAACATTGGATTCAAATATGTACATACAAATGACGGAAGAAAGTTTTTAATGGAACGTAGTGATATCGCTGCTTCAAGGGCACAGTTTTTAAGACGTATTATTGAAGTAAGAAAATCCGGGAATAAGAACATTTTTTTCTTGGACGAAACATGGGTGAACCAAAATCACACAAGGAAAGCGTGTTGGAAAATGAGTGATGGTTCGGGTGGGTTTAAAGTACCAGTTGGTAAAGGTGGACGAATAATTGTGCTTCACGCTTGTTCTGCTTCTGGATTCATTCCAGAAAGCAAATTAGTGTTCCGGGCAAAAAAGAGAAATTCAGGGGATTATCATTCCGAAATGAACTCTGAGACATTTAAATTGTGGTTTAGGAATCAGTTTCTCCCTTACTTGCCTGCAAACTCGGTGATTGTAATGGACAATGCGAGTTATCACTCTGTTGTTGTTGACAAAACACCCACAACAAGTACAAAAAAAGCCGATATCATGTTATGGCTTGCAAGTAAAAATATTCCACATACTGCCAACCAAACTCGTGCTGAAATGTTGAATCTTGTACTGCTTCATAAGCCTCGCACAAAAGTTTATGAAATCGATTGTATTGCACAGGAACATGGACACACAGTTTTGCGTTTGCCACCGTACCATTGCCAATACAATCCGATAGAGTTAATTTGGGCACAAGTGAAAGGGTATGTCGCAGAACGAAACGTGACATTTAAAATTGCCGATACAGAAAGGCTTCTGCACGAAGCACTTGACAGAATTACTTCTTCAGCATGGGCTGAATGTGTTCGGCATGCACAAAGGCTACAGGAGGAGGACATGGACAGGGAAATTGTAATTGGCAATCTGCTTGAACCCATCGTCATAACTCTAAGACCTGATGATTCGGACTGCGACACTGACTACAGCGATGCAGAAGACTATCGCAGCGATTGACAACAATGAAGGGTAAGGCACATACACAATAATACTCATGTTCTCTTTCTTGTTTTTGTTCCACAGTTGCAATTTTACCAATGGTATTGAAATATATTCCTCTTCTGCAACTGTAACAAGCGTCTTATTTAGACCAGACGCGTTTTTCTCTTTTGAAGCATCTTCATTGGACAGCATTTTGTCTCCTCCATTGCCAAGTCACCTTTCGTAGTTTTGTGCTGAGGTAACACAATATTCAACGTTTGTGTCGGCCTATCAGTGTTTTAGCAAATAAATGCTTTTTGTGTGTGCCACACACAAAAATTATATTTGACATAGCTCAGAGCACTGATACACAGTATATTCAAGTCCTAATGTTTTTGTAAGTCCACAGTTTTGTTTAACGTATTTTGTGTACTTCCTTTTGATTGATTGAAGTGCTTTAAAATAAAGTCAAACGCGCCCGGTGTAAATAAAACTTTTATTACAGTCGCGAAAGACGGAATATTTCTCAATATTACATACGACACCAATCGTACTTAAATTAAATGAGATGTTGCTATACAGTAAATTTTATATGAAATTTAGGTATCTTGTCCACATTTCATTCTCAACATTGTGGTAACTACAATCGAACATACGGAAAGTATACGCTATGAACTTTACCTCTGCAAACTCTTCAAATTTCGTGCAATGGTTTACTACATTTAATGCTGCAATATAACTGCGTTGAAAATCGAAACAAAATTAAGTCATTTATGGGGGGAAGGTATCAGTCAAGAAGATGTGTCAAAATCAAATTTTTGGGCCAAATAGTTTTTGTGAAATCGAATGATAAGTGTGTCAAAGCAGTCGGAACACTATGTGCCTGCACAGGCGAGCAGTGCAGTGGTTACAAAATCGCGCACGGCGTGGAATGCGGGGAGCACGTCTCTGTCGCAGCGAAAGGTTTAATGCGGCCATGGTGGCTTTACTTCATAAACTGCGCGCTCCCCCCTAAACGTAAGTTTGAGAACTACACTGCTACGGCGCTGCTTCTCTTGGCGCGTACAACTGGCAACGCTGCAATCTCCCACGTCTGGGGGGGCATGCGCGAGCCGCCAAGATAAATGAATTGAACTATAGTAATGTCTCTGTCTGATCACTTGCTGCTAAAGCAAACATAGATACATGAACAAATTGAAACATTCATTATTCTATTGCTATAGCTAAAGTATTCCAGCCTGTCCGAAAAAGTGTTATGTCATAGTGAAGTATCTAGGAACACAGTCCCAAGGTAGAAGTAATCTTAAAAACTACCACCATGAAATATCTCGCGTAAAGTAGGCTGCTAAAATTTCAGTTCATAAAAGTTGAAGTGGAACAAATCAAGTAGGAGAAAATAAATTTAATTTCAAGTGCTATGAGTACTCTCAAAAATCGTGTGAACGACTGTTCTATGGTATCATCGAAAGATCACAGCGCCACACTAAAGTCACCAACGTCCATCGATACTACAGGTATTAGCAATGTCTCACTGCAATCCATTGACGAATGGGAGAGGCTGAAGATGCTCTTAGCATTGAGCATTGTGCTCTTAGCACAGCAGCGCCCTCGCACAGAGGTCAGTATAGAGCTGAACATGGAAGCATTCTGGCCCACTATATGACCTCAGCTGAAGCGGTCATCATCATCAAGTAGGTCTAAAGAGTTACTGGATTCTCAGATGGAAATGTATTATTGTGAATGTTAAAAATTGTACTTTCAGAAAACTAATGTTAATCAGTGGACTGGACGATGATTTAACAGTCAATTACAGTTGTAAGGTATGAAGCTTTCTTGTGGAAAAGGACAGTACCAAGCTAAGTAAATCTTTTCATCATTCATGTAGTAAAATGAACTAATAATTCATACCTGTATGTTTTAGTTACGATGGGCTATACCCATATCACTCAAAGAACCCACAGTTGTGTCCAGGTGACCGTAGTTTCGTCTGGTCACAACAGGTTTAGCAGTGAAAAATAATAGGCACGCATGGCAGCCAAAAAGCATTCAATCAGAGTCACTGTTTATCGCATTTTACCAGTGGCAGAACGCCCCCCAGCTGGCACATTAAAGCACTGCTACCCTGGAGAGTCAGTCTTGAGCAAGCCTTGAGCATCTAAGGAACCCCATAACCTGTCAGAAACTGAGTGCACGAATCACAGTTGCACATTTAATTTGTGTATATCCTTTTTAGCAAAAAAGTGTTAACCTTATTTCAACACAGAAATAGGGAGAATGTGTGCCTTCCACCAAGGCATTCTCAAAGTATATTCTTTTTTCAGAGCCAGAGAACATTATGAATTGCACTGCAAATAATAAGAATCTGGAGGGAGGTACTGGCCCCCGATCCGATGGCACGAAAATTCCTTGTGCAAGCTCATCAGGCGACGAGACGCCGCATGCAAGCCATGTGCGGACTGGCTGCCAGCACACGCAGAATAAAATTTCTAAATATTGCCAGCATGGATCTGTACATGGTCCTGGCTTCTCTGATCTGGTATTCAACATTATATTAGGAAAGCTGCAGGATAACGAAGCGGTCGTAGGAGTGGTGTCACATCCCGACGACCTGACTATGCTTGTGAAGCGACGCTCCAGATGCAGCCTGGAAGATGGACGTAATTTTGTCCTTCAACAATCACATAAATGGTGCCAAAGAGATAAATTGTCTTTTGGGTATGAAAATACAGTACAATGAACATATTGTTAAAAGGGAAGCTTTTAAGAGGCCTTATCATGAAATTAAGCAGTAGGCCACAAAGGAAAAGTCCGACACCACATATATAGATGTCTTCCTAGCCGTGTAACAAAATTATAGTGCACATACTGAAGAATCAACAAGAGAGGAGATGATCAACAAAATTGTTATCCTAGTCAGTGACGACTATAAATTACCAATGCAAACTTTAAGAACGTATCATAACGCTATCCTGCGATCATGAGATACTGTGCAAGTGCTTCGGACCACAGACGTTCGTTCACAACATCAGCACGTTTAGTTAACAGGAGGCAACGCGTAATACTACTTTCGTTGATGGGAGCATTTCATTCTGTCTCAGTTGACGAACTGCAGGCAACACTTGGAATATATCCACTGGATTTCCTGGTGCGAAAAACAAGAACAACGTCATGAAACGCAGAATTTAATAGGCGTAGGGGCCGCACGCAAGCAGCAAATTCACCAGCAGGACCATAATTTGAGGCAGAAACGATGGGATGACGCCCAAAAAGTGAGACGCACCTATGATTTCCTCCCAAATATAAAACATAGACAGGGAATGCGGCATCTGAATATTTGAAGAAGCCTGACACAGTTCTTGACGGGTGACATAACTTACATCACCTACTGGCATCGAACTCGCCAAACGTCTGAATGTGGCTGTGTTGAAGAAAGGATGCCAGAATATATTACATGGGGATACAAGCTGTATGATGATGTTAGTGATACTGATCTGCAGATAGCTGAATCGACACTGATGTTACGATACGTTACTGCAATGTCTGTGTTATTCCGAATTACGATTCCACTCCAGAAAAAAATTCAGTATCGTCATTCCATTATAAAGCTGATGGTTGCGTATTCGCAGCATCGCATACGTTTCCTGTACTGAAGATCCGATATCAAGGAGGTAATGCATCGAGAGAAAGAATGGCAGATCGCGGACAATGCAGCCGATGCCATTTTTAAGACTAAGCGAAGACAGCGAAGACAGCTGAGGTCAGCACGTGCAGCAGACGTACAGCCAACACCATATAAACGGCGATCTTAATAACAACACTAGAGTGGAAGGGGAACCATGTATCTTATCTCGCCACCCAAGGAACTAGAACTGGGTGATGTGGGCCTGCAGGTGGCTACACTTCTCACAGCCAGTTATGATGCTCCCTAGGACCAGAGGAGTTGTCCTCTGTGACCAGTGGACCGACAAATAACGGAAGAGGCAGGTGCCACCAAAAAGCCCAGCACGGCACCCAAGGAACCAACAGGATGTGCTTATGGACTAGGGAATGATGGAGTGCATTATGGAATGCGGTGACAAAAACAGATATTATACATTTCCCAGCCACCTGTCAAAAGTCTACGTAACCACATTTCGCAGCACAGACCTCTGCGAGACATTCAGGAAGAGAGCCAATAAGGTTCAAGAAGGTGACGATAGGGATCTGGAGACATGCCGAATCCAGTTCTGTGGCCAGCTGCGAAAGGTTTCTCAGTTGAGGGTCCATGGCACAAACAGCCGAATAGAGACACTCATAATTCCCGACTGGGTTTGAATGTGGTGTGCTTGGTGGCCATGGGAGTAAACTCATGCTGGTGCTCTTCAAAACACTGACGTGCACTGTAACGTACGTTTCATTGTCCTGCTGGTAGATGCTATCCTGCAGAGAAGAAAAGACTACATGCGGGAGTGGATATGGTCGCAAAGAATAGATCCCTACATGCGTTGATCCATTGTACCTCCCAGAAAGAGGAGGACACTGAGGGGATATCATTAAAACTTTTCCCAGATCATAACGCTCCCTCCTCCGGCTTTGACACTTCTGACAATCGAACTTCCATGTGTCCGATGGAGCATAAAACGAGATTCATCTGAAAAGGCCACTTGTAGACACTCAGTGGCCGCCCAATGTGGTATTGGTGTGCAAATTCCAGCCTTCGTCGCCGAAGAACAGCAGTTGGCACAGGTACCCGAACCAGACACCCGCTGCAGAGGGTAATAAACAGCAACGTTCTCTGAATGGTCGTTGAGGAGCCACTGTTGGTAGTTCCTTCATCTGGGTGGTCAGTAGCTCAAGAGTTGCACTTATTTTCGTCCTTACAAAACTCCGCATTCGTCATTCACCCCTGTTATCTATGGCCCGTGGTGCACCACAAATATCTCAGCGCCAGTTTTGGATAGCGCCATTTACTTTAACCATGGTGGCACGCGAGCAGTTTACTGACTTAGACGTTTAGGAAACCTTTCACCCCTTGGTCCGGAAGAGAATTGTCATGTTCTTTAGGGCGTCAGATATATCTCTCCGTTTCCGCAATACGATAAAGACCAAACCGTACATTCGTGCCCCCCGCCCATCACCCGACCATGTTTCACAAATCAACCACTGCTAGTACTGCAACCTGCCATCTACATCTACATTTATACTCCGCAAGCCACCCAACGGCGTGTGGCGGAGGGCACTTTACATGCCATTGTCATTACCTCCCTTTTCTGTTCCAGTCGCGAATGGTTCGCGGGAAGAACGACTGTCTGAAAGCCTCCGTGCGCGTTCGAATCTCTCTAATTCTACATTCGTGACCTTCTCGGGAGGTATAAGTAGGGGGATACAATATATTCAAAACCTCATCCAGAAATGCACCCTCTCGAAACCTGGAGAGCAAGCTACACCGCGATGCAGAGCGCCTCTCTTGTAGAGTCTGCCACTTGAGTTTGCTAAACATCTCCGTAATACTATCACGGTTACCAAATAACCCTGTGACGAAACGCGCCGCTCTTCTTTGGATCTTCTCTATCTCCTCCGTCAACCCGATCTGGTATGGATCCCACACTGATGAGCAATAATCAAGTATAGGTCGAACGAGTCTTTTGTAAGCCACCTCCTTTGTTGATGGACTACATTTTCTAAGGACTCTCCCAATGAATGGTACCCGCCTTACCAACAATTAATTTTATATGATCATTCCACTTCAAATCGTTCCACACGCATACTCCCAGATATTTTACAGAAGTAACTGCTACCAGTGTTTGTTCCGCTATCATATAATCATACAATAAAGGATCATTCTTTCTATGTATTCGAAATACATTACATTTGTCTATGTTAAGGGTCAGTTGCCACTCCCGGCACCAAGTGTTGGTTTTCCCAATTAGGAGGCAACTCTTGACCTAGCCGTTTTAGTGTAAATAATAGAAAATTAACATAAGCAACACTCCTTCATTGAAGTAAGTTGAGGAAATCTACCCTGAGCTGACTGAGACAGCATTAACAAAAACAGTGTTCAGTTGACTCAGCAGTGTTTATTCCAGGTAAAGAGCTCGGAGGCGATCTTGGTGTTTTACTAACCTCTACTAGTGTTGATTCACATGCCTTGTGTGGTGTGATGGGTGAAAACCGCTGTGTAGCAGGGCGTAGAGGAGAAGATATAGGGGAGTGTCAATAGTATTGTGCACTTTGAAGCAGATAACGGTGTACTGATTTTTACATACCGCGGAATGCACTCGCACTAGCACGGTAACCCACACTTAACCGTCGCAAGGACTCGAAAGATCATTAGTCCGTACTCGTAGAGCAAACCTCTTTTTACGAAGTACCTGCGTGTTTTTACGTATATCCGTGCTGCAGCGGGATCACATGGATCATTGGTGGCCGTCTGAGAGCACGAGCGAGAATATATGGCCTGAGGGAGAAGAGGATTTTTTAATCTTGGTGAAAGCGCGTGCTGGGAGATCGCATGGCCGCCCAGAGGTAGAAAGGTGTTTCGGGGCACGGGGAGGGGGATGAGGCGTGCAGGAGCTCTGCTCACTGAATAATAAGCAGCTGCTCTAAGCTGGCAGTGGCTGGCGGTGCGTCGGTGGCGGAATCGCAGCTGATCGCGTCAGGAACGTGAAGCGATGTGTGTCAGAGGTATAGTGCTACTTGGTCAGGCGCTCGGTGTGATGCAGGCGACGTAGAGTTGGGCAGCGCAGTAACTGTTTCCTACAACTACAACGCCTCGAACTGGTCTCAGTGGCAGGACAGCACGCTACCGCACCTGCTCCATCTGCGCCATGCAGTTTCCGAGACACGGTTTACTGCGCGCGTGTTGTGTATTTCCGTAAACTGAAGCATGTGTCCTAGGCATTTAGAGTCCTGTAGCTCAAGACTACAAAACACATCGTTCCTCTTCGTTATGCTGAAAATGGTAGCGACTGTACTTCAACCTTCTTAATAACGCCCTTCTCGTTCAACTGCTCATTTCATTCTTCTTTTTTTCCCCATTGCTATTAAGATACGAGAATAATTAAATTTACTTTAGGCTACTTTTGTAAGAAATTTCAATAACATTTATCTCAAGAACGTGATAAGTTTTTTTTTCACTTTGCAGAGTTATAGTAGTTTTAAAGATATCCATGTTGTCTGGAGATAAAAAATTAACGACAGCTTCAACTATAGCAGTGCATATTCCTAACTATATAATGGAACAGTACGAAATAAAAACAAATCTTGGTGTAAACTTGGAAATTTTTTGAAGTTATTCCCTTTATTATAGGTATTCTTTCATGTACTTCATTATTCATGTTTCCTTTTTATTTTGTTAGCAGATTCGATGAATTAGGGTTCATTAAGCAGCTAATTACATTTAGAAAACTGACTACTTCAGAACATCAACGTGCTATGACTCTCATAACAGTTCCTAACACTGTTTATTGCAGTTTTCTGTATCTAAATTCAGTGTGCAACAATGATAATTGATTATTGTTTTTTGCAATAAGCATGTGCTGTTTATTTCAGACGTCTGCCAGCTGTTCCCCTCTGTTTCTTGTATAACATTCATCTATTTTAGCAGTTCTACATGTGTTATTGAAACAATCAGTTAAGTAGTATAACCACATGCAGATCCATCTTTAAACTGGCATTAACAATGTTCCTGTTTTGTAGCTTCAGTTCGAAGACAGGTTTGATGCCGCTCTCCATTCTTTTACCTTCCCCTCCCCCCCCCCCCCCCCACCTTCACTTGCTTCCATTACTAAATTTGTGATCTCTTGATGTCTCAGAGTGTGTCCTACCAACCAATGAACCTTTCATCTAGTTAGGTTGTGCTTCAAATACCAATTATCCGCAATTATATTCAGTAACCGCTCATTTATTACATGATCTACCAGTCTAATCTTCAGCATTCTTCTGCAGCAGCACATTTCAAAAGCCTCTACTCTCTTTTTGTGTAAACCGTTTATCGTCCATGTTTCACTTCCAAATAGAGCTACACCCCATACAAATTCTTTCAGAAAGGTCTTCCTAACACTTAAACCTATTTCGACCTTAAAAATCTTCTCCTCTTCAGGAACTCTTTTCTCGCCATTGCTAGTCTACATTTTATATTGTGTCTACTTCGGCCATCATCAGTTATTTTTCTGTCCAAATAGTAAAACCCGTATACTACTTTGAATTTTTCTTTCCTAGTCTAATTCCCTCAGCATCACCTGATTTAAGGGGAGTTGGAACGCCCTATACCGACAATTTTAATTTAGTGACTTAGTTTCCCTGTACTTCAGGAACCACTGTACCCATTAACATGAAACTTTCGGAAATACAATTTTTTAATCACACAGTTAAAATTTTCAGTCCTTTTTTTGAACGTTATCCTAAATAATTTTAATTATACATTCTTTTAGTTCAGTAGACTCATGATATGTATTTTATTACTCACTAAAAATTTGAATATTCTACTCGAAGTGGTTTCTGAGATTTAGGGAAAAATGCAACAGAAAATGTCAATTTTCAGGAACGGCTTCTAAAGTTTCAAAAAACTGTAACTCAGTTAATATATGCCTAACTTTTTGTTTTGAGCCACTCAGAAGCACCCTGCACCGTACTGTATATCATCCTCTAGATCTTTTTCCATGTTTTTTCTTCTTTTCTTCTTTTTGAACTCCTTAGTGGCCAACTGTGCTGCACATTCTGCCTTATCAATGCGAATCTTATCCATCCGTTCAAGTTCTCTGATGCAGTTTTCTCCAGGATTAATTGCTTTCTGTTGGTTGGCCTTTTACAAACAGCGATTGATTTTAGTTTCTCGGTACTCGGTAAAACTCCCTCGGGTGTAAGAGTGTGTCCTATAAGCTGAATTTCCGCTCCGACAAATTCGCATTTGGCAATCTTTAACGTCATCCCTCCTTGTCTTAAGGCCACAAGCACTTCCTCCAGCAATTTACAGTGTTCGTACCAGGATTCCGTCGCTATTAAAATGTCGTCCACATAGATCACCAACCTGCTCATTAAGCGTTCTCCTAAGACGTGGCTTAGCGCTCTCACAAATACTGCCACTGAAATCGTGAGGCCGAACGGTACAACCTTAAACCGTTAGCTTCGTCCTTCGAATAAGAAAGTTGTGTAACGTCTGCTTTCTTCTGCCAATGGGATTTGCCAAAATACTGAGGTCAAGTCAACACTAGACATCAATTTTATATTCCTGAAATTGTGCAGCAGTTCCACCATATTACCAGGCTGGTCGAGTTCTCTCACAATTACCTTGTTTGTCTTACAAGCGTCTAATATGGTTCTAACCGATTTGTCTTTTTTCTTTAGAGTTACAATGGGATTACACCCGCTCCTACCCCCTACACTGCTCTATAATATCCCATTCTAGCATTTGCCTTAATCTGGTCCTGACGGCTTCCCGATCAGCAATAGGAAATATATATAGCTTGCACTCAATCGGCTCGTGCGGCTTCACTTTAATGGAATATTCGAAGTCTGTTACTTTATCAGGAGGATCAGATATTATGTTCTCATAACGGCACAACAATTCACGTAACTCCTTTTTCTCTACCTCCGATATACCCTCGACTGCTTCTAGCGTTTCCTTTATCTTGTCACACATATTGTTCTCTTCATCATAACCATCTGTAATTATGGTGTGCACAATTTGGTTGTCCCCTGTCAAAAGATTCTTAAATTTTATTTTCCTTTTTTCACCCTCAATTTCAAAATCCAAGCACCTTTCCACGCAGGAAAGCGAAGTTTTATGTTTACATAAGAAATGTGTTCCCAGCACATCTCTTACATGCCCATTCACTACAAAGCATCCTATACTAAAATGATTTTCTTCACACATGAATTCCAAGAGCACTTCTCGCCTTATCGGCTTACTTAAACCACTAACGGCCGTTTTAATTTTTACACTATTTACAGGTAGTAATACTAATGTCTTATTCTTTATTCTATGTACAAAACCTTCTGACACTGCCGACACATTACTTCCAGAATTCAGCAGTGCATCTACTTTCTCATCATTTACTTTAATTTCAATGATAGGCTGAACATTAATCATTTCTTTTCACTTTAAACACTGTTCCATCAATAAATCATTCTCTATGTTTCGTTCCTTCTTTTCCATCTCTAGAGTACACATATCCTGTTCGATCCACCCCTCAATTTCATATTCGTCTCAAAATAATTCATTAAATGCTTCTTTCACCCCACTTTCATTTTTCTCCCTTCTAGACCTCTCGCTATCTTAAACTTCTCTTGAGTCCACAAATGAGGCGATAATGATCATAATGTTCTACTGTACCATCGCCAATCAGTAACAGTAAAATCATATTCCTCCTTAAGATACCATTCTGTCCAAATATCACTTTCTATATGAGAATCAAACTCTCTGTGTTTTCCCTTAAAATTATCGACATTATCATGAAAATAAAGCATTACTTTTTACTTCCACGTCATTACAAACACGTTCACAAACAGCACTTTCAACAGCCGCTGGTACGTCGTACGACTCGCTACATAAAAGGTCATTTACCTCCGTCGACAAATCAGCAATATAAGAACCGTTTATAGTTTCACCATCCTCTGCCGTTACATCACGTAAATTACAGCTACAGCGCCATTCAATATCTGACTCAACAGTATCATTAAATTCCACTGAGCATTATCTCTTTTCCTCTCCTACACGCTCCTGCGCCACTTTAATTTCAGACCGCACATCAAATTCAGATCCACATTCATTTTCAAACAAACATTCAAGATCCACAGATCCATCCAGACTTTCGGGTTCACCTCCATTAATAGAAATATATGCACAGATTCCTTCCTCTGAAGTATCAATACCGGACAGCTTCAACTTTCGTAACTTCAGCACATAAAACATCATTACTTCCCTCCTTCAGAAATAATTCACCATTATCCGCCGATACACACACAAATTCATTAACAGCTGACGAGACTAATGCTACGCCGCCCATATTAACCTCCTTAACAACTTTCGCGATCACAATATCACCTGAAACACCATCACCTTCATCACTATAATCGTTACTGCTGGTTAGTACCTCTCTAGAAGTTTCTATACCATCTAACTCCACCAAATTCAGCTCCACCTCAGCCTCCTTTTGGCACATACAATCTTTCATTGTATTAACATTCACACAATCTTTTGTCTCACATTCATAAAACAAACCATTTAGCCCTAAATCGTCGTCATCGCCTTTATCGTTATCTTTAACTATCTTAGGATTACACCTTTTACGTATGGTCTGATTTGAAAATTCACCTATTTGATTCTCATCTCTTACTAATTTCATTACAATATTCTGACGCCTTTCTGCCGATTTATTAACACCTATCACATTTTCGTTTACCCGCGTCGTTCATCGCCGGTTTATTTTGACATCTCTGGATCTGCGATGCGGCGAAACGTAGTTTCCCAATCTCCCATTACGCCGGTTCATTTCGCTAGGTGCCGGTCCCTCAAATCTACGTTTTTGGTGTCGGTCCCTGTCACGAAAGTATCTGTTCCCACTACCCCTTTGAAATTTATCATTGGATATGTTCGTTTTAGCGTTTCCCTTATCAAAACTGCTGTTTGCGTTCCGTTGATAACTTCGCGGATGTCTTTCATAGTAATTATTCAGACTGCAGTTATGACCTCCACTCTGAAAACTAAATTGTCTGCTTACTTTGCGGTTTAAATTTCAATGCCCGTTCTAATTTTTCTTCAAAGTTCAAAAATTCGTCTATTGCGTTGCTAGGGCTGTGTACTAGATCCCACTGAAACTTTACCTGTAACCGCCTTTTCAACGTCATAATTGAGAAAGCACTCCAAGTGGACGTTTCACGCACATTAATCTCGCTAGTTCACGTTTACAAAATTTTCTCATCGACCCGTTCCTGTATTTAAATGTTGGCCCGTTCAGAAACGCATTTTGGAGTCGCGTTTGCTTCACTTCACTCCACAACGTGTTCTGGAAACTGCTTTCAAATATTTCGTAGTTAGTGAACGTATCACGGTGCATATTTGCCCACGATTGCGGCTCACCTTCCAAACGTCTTTTCACGAATTTTATCTTCGTCTCGTCGGACATTCCCCTTATAAAACCATCCCTGCATACTAATAGAAAATTTACTGTGTGATATTTCCCGTCGTCTCCAAAACATTTGACCGATCCCGAGTTCATCCACGGAACACTGGTCTTTGTAGAGGTTTGATGTGCAGCTAAAGAATTCAGTTCGCTTTTTATTTCATTGATTTGTTTTTTAACTTCACTATTTTCAATTTTAGTGCCAGATTCTACTTGTTCCTTTATTTTATCTACTTCTTTCTCCCCTTTACCTATTCGAACGTATAAGTTGCTAATAGCCTCTGTCATCTCAGCCATTAGAGCATCTTGCTTACTCATATTTCTTACGTTGCCTCCCCGATCTGCCTATAACTTCTCCACCTTATCACTGAAATTTTTCTCCCCTTGATCTGCCTTAGAGTCAAGTATCCTAACTTCATCAGAAATTTTGCCCATTTCATCCCGAATGGTTTTTTATTTTCCATCTATGAATTCTTCGATTCCACTAGCCATTTTACCTACTTCGTCTTTCATACCCGAGCTTTTTCGGATTGAACTGGATCAATTTTTTAATTTTCGTCAGCCATATCGGTTTTAACAGAATCAATTTGTATTCCAATCCTCTTATCATTTGCATTAATTGCGACATCATGTCTCTCCCAAATTCATCTCCCTTGCCTGATTTCGGACTATTTGCCCTACTAAATTCACCTCCGATCACGCTCTCCCGCTCTGACTTCGGGCTAAGCAGCTCGGTAGTATATTCGGACCCACACAAAATGGCCGACTGCTTAATATTCTCGACGTATATTATTGGCGATTGAACTACAGAGTCATACATAATATCGCTATCAGCGCAGGTACTTAGCATTGTCGTGCTGGATCCTTCTGCCATGGTAATGCTTGCGATGTTGCAGTTGAAGCAGACGCTGAAGATCTCTTAGGTTGTGCTGTGGTACTGCAACCGCCGCTGCGCGATGAATAACCGTTTATAACACCTAACCTCTGCTAAAACTCGGTTCACACAACTGCTGCAAAATTCGTAGCTCAGAGCCCCCACGCAAACTGCCTAAACTGCGACAGACTTGGAACCTAGGTCGCAGAATGTCGTTAACTGTGCGAATTACAGTTGTAATTTCATAATTATTAAAGAAACCTAATGTTCAGCCCTGAACTGATCTGACATTTAACTTTTGCGAGAGATCCTGTCTATGTAAGTTCAGATAACACTTTTGGAAACGCTTTGCAGGAATCAAATCCAATTCTAAACTTTCCAGATTTCATAATCCGCAACTAACACTTTCCAAATTCCTATTCTGTCCCAACACTCTGCAAGATTCTTATCCCTCAATTAACAAAGTTCCTATCCTGGACGAGCTCCCAATTGTGAGCTAACATCCCAAAGATGTTCGGGCTCACATGCGGTGCCTCTTCGTCGAAATGTTTTGGCTCATACTCTTCTAGGGGTTGAACCACACGTGTCGTATTACACGCCCTAAAGTAGACACTTATGACCCTCTGGTTAAATTGTCTGGCTGATGGGAAGTTTGCGAAATACAAAGTTAATATAACATATAATAGCAGTAATAATAACATCGTGAACTAAATTATTGACCCATAAATTATGTAGTCCCCACAGTTGCTATTTGGTTAGAATAATTTTTATTCAGAAAGCAAACCAATAGCGAAAGCGTCCGTATTTAGAGTTACTATTACACTATAGTGCATATCCACTTGACACAGTTCGATCATTCACAATCTCATCGCGAATTACAAGTCCATCTCATTAACTACGCGAAATGTTAGAGTTCACACCAGGCGCGCATCTTCTCACCGCTCAGAGACTCAGTCCCGCGATTCCACACAACGCGAAATTTTCTAAGTCGTTTCACTTCCTAGCTACCTAAAGACCGACCGTCCGCTTTCGCGTCTTCACCAGTACTGTCGCCTTTGGTGTCTCGACCAGAACTGTCCGCTTTCAAGTCTGCACCAGCCCTGTCCTTCTGCCCGTCCCCGGCCGCGTTTTTTTCGCTCGCGCCGAACATCTTCGCTCAACTGACTAGGGCAGTTCCCTTTCCTGAGACCGTCCATCTGATTGGCTACAGCTTATTCTACATTACTTTTCATTTTAACATATTTAAATAATCAAAGCTTACCACTTTCACGTTCTAAATAAATTTAAAATAATATCCATTACATAATAAACGTTAAATTCTTTTACCTAAATCCAATACAATTTCCTTCTTAGCTTTGAATGTCACGGCTAGTAGCCTTGCACCAATGTTCTTTCTGATAAATAAACAAAGAACAAAAGTAGTTATTATGCACTAAACTTTACAACAAATTTTCTATTACCTAATGATTCAATAAGTTGTCATGCTGTCATCGTTCAATGTGCTTTGTATGGAGGAAGTGATGATCTGATACTTAACTGAAGATACTGGTAATGTAAGCTTACTATATCTCTTAAACAAATAAAGTTACGGAGTTGATATTTACAACGCTTGTCATTTCAATGGTGCTCTTCTATATGATGTATCGATCGTTAAAAAGCGTTCAGACTTTAGCATTCAGGTCATTGTTACAAAAGTGTCAATTTCACTTTAACAGTAAATCCTAAACTACTATAGATATGATCAATATTCAAGTTTTATTGGAATCACCATGAAATTTTATGGAGGGTGGTAGATTAAAATTACTGTGGCTTGATTCCATGCATTACTACAGAATCAAATAGTTTTCATAAATGTTTCCCTTTATGGCCTATCTTAGGTTCGCGATATTTAACAGTGATACGCCTCCCTGGCCACGAAAGCTTCTACTGCGTTTCCCTATGACGTAGGTTATCGTCTGTCTCACTCGCGGACTACAGCACTGAGGCCTCAATAGTGTCCCCATCTCGTGGTGAACCTGCGCCCTTTGTGGCATCCGGTCCTGGACGACACGGTTCGTTTCACAGTTCCTGAACGCTGACTCTTTCGGGCATACACTTAAATGAGAGCGAAATTCTCGTTAACTCACAGTACGTATCTTTTCCTAGTGACACATGCCCTATATCTTTTGATTTATCCTCTAGCTATTCATATTACCCATTTTGCACTTCCTGCCAATCTCATTTTGAGACGTTTGTGTTCCCTTCCGCCTGTTTCGCTTACTGCACTTTCAAATTTTCTTTTTTCATCAAAGTCAGTACCTCCCGTATCATCCGAAGATTTCTACTGGGGATTGTCTTTTTACCTATTTGAACCTCTGCTGCCTTCACTGTTTCATCTCTCAAAACCACCCATTCGACTTTTATTGTATTCCTTTCCTCTGTTCTTCTCAATCGTTGCCTGGTGCTCTATCTGGAACTCACAAAAGCCTCTGATTCTTTCAACTTATATAGGTCCCATCTCCCTAATTTCCTGCCTTTTCGCAATTTCCTCAGTTTTAATCTACAGTTCACAACCAATACCTTATGCTCAGAGTCCACATCTGCATCTAGAAATGTCTTACAATTTAAAATATGGTTCCAAAATCTGTTTCTTACCACTATACAATCTTTCTGAAACCATACATGCCAACTAACTACTCAGATAATGAAAAAAACTAAAAGAGGATTTGATAACAAAAAAGAAATTGCTCTGATCCTTAAGGAAGACGAAAATTTGAAGGTTGTTGTGGACTGGAACTGCATAGTAGGAAAAGTAAGAGAACTTGAACTGGGTATGAACCAAAGACTAAGCAGGCTGGTGGAATTTTGGACAGTGCGCCTTTTAATCATTGTTACCACCGGGATTAAGAGATATGAAAGACCGTTGCATACGTGGAAGAGACCTGGAGAGACTTGAAGGATTGAGATGCATTTTATAATGGTACGTCAAAGTTTCCGAAACCTGAATTTGAGCTGAAAAATATTACCAGGGGCAGATGTGGATTCTGACTATAATTTCTTGGTTAGGGGCTGCAGATTAATAATGAAATAATTAAAGAGATAGGATCTGAATAATTTAAAGGACCTGATGGCTGTCGAGAGTCTCAGAGGTAGCTTTAGGCAACGATTGACAGAAACGGGGCAAAAGGAATTGACTAGAAGACGGATGGGTAACTTCGTGTAATGGTAGAGCAAGGTAGCGGTAGATGAAAGTGGTAAAAAGAGAAGGTCTAGAAGAAATCGGAGACACTTAATTTAACAGACAAAAGGAGAAAACAACGTAGCAAACGAAACAGACAAAAGGCAATACAGATGTCTAACAAATGAGATGGGCAGAAAGTTCCAAATAGTAAAGCGAGAATAACTGGAGGAAAACTACGAGGCGTAATTATGGAAAAGATAGATGCCGCTTATTGGAAAAGTCAAAAACAAAACTTTAGAGAAAAGCGAAGCAGCTGTATAAAAACCAAGTGCTCAAATGACAAGCCATAAACTAAGCCAAGGAAGAGAGATGGAAAGCAAAAGTTATACAAACGAACTAAAGGAAAACATTAGATTCTGGAGATGTCTCTGAGGACGTGAGGTAGTAATGACCCTACCGACTTATCTTAGAAAGTAGACTGATAAATGGCAAACCTGCATTTGTAACATTTGTAGATTTAGAGGAAAGCTAGAAAATCTTGACTCAAATTCACTGTGTGAAATTCTGGCTGTGGCCATGATAAAAGCCATGAATAGAAGGTTATCTAAATATTGTTCAGAAGCGAGACTTTAGTTACAAGTGTCGAAAGACATGAAAGGCAAACAGAAGGGGATGTGTGTACTCTATACCCAGTACTCTTCAATCTCTACATTTAACAAACAGTAAAGATAACAGAGGAGAAATCTAGATAGGGAATTAAAGTTCAGCAAGAAGAAATAATAATTTTGAAGTTTTCCGATGACATTATGATTCTGTATAGTCGGCAAAGAACTGTGGAGATTAGATGTACAGAACGGATAATGTCCAGAAAAATATATTATAAGATAAAGACCAATAAAAGTAAAACAATGATAATGGAATGTAGTCGAATCACATCAGGCGATGCTGAAGAAATTAGATTAAGAAATGATATACGAGAACTGTTAGACGACTTCTGCTGCTTGGCAGCAAAATAACTGACGATGGCTTAAGCTGAGTGGTTAATACATACAGGCTAGCAATAGAAAGAAAAGCAGTTTATGAAAAATAGAAATAGAAATTTGAGTGTTAGAAAGTTTTTTCTGAAGGTATTTTGTCTGGAGTCTAACGTTTACGGAAGTGAAATGTGGACGTTCAATAGTTCTGACAGAAAGGAAATAGCTTTGAAAATGTGATGCTACAGAATAACGCTAAAGATTAGATGAGTAGATAGTGTGGCTAATGAAGAGGTACTCAATCAAACTGGGAAAAAAGAGATTTATGCCACAAATTTATTCAACTACGATTTGTCAATTAAGTAAGAGGAAATTTTGTGGGTAAAACCGTAGAGACCAAGACATGGGCACAGTAAACCGGTCCAAGTGGATTCAGGCTGCAGCAGCTTTGCAGAGATGAAAAGGCTTGCACTGGACAGACTAGCATGGAGAGCTGTATCAAAGCACTCTTCATGCTGAAGACCACAAAAAACAGCAAGATGAACTGTCCTTTTTGGTTAAGCTACCTAGCACTGAACAGAAATGATTTTGGGTAGCTACAATGATTGGGTATTTAATGGAAAAATATATTCTGATGTCACTTCTGATGTATGTAACGTATACAGCCTTCTTATGGACAACAGATTTTCACTGCGATAAAATTTATGAATGAAAATGGATCATTAGGTGCTGTCTCATGCAGTGTTAAGTACATGCCTGGAACGTAAGTTTTTTTGTTAATGACTATGTACACTGCTCAAAACCGTTAGGTGATCGGGGGAGATATCATACAAAATAGACACATGTTAACGTATTTTATTCAGATATTGGTTTCAATTGTAATTTGTGTGTTATACAGTACGATATTTTGGCGTCACAACTTTTCACTTGAGGTTTACATGGCGTTTACGTAGAGCGAGGCACCATGGGGCTACCGTAATAGTGACACAGTCATTCTCATTGCCCTCTAATATGGTGTGTGATCACCTCGGACGACCAATACAGTTGCACACCTCCTTGGCATGGACAGTATCGGATTATCAGTCAGCTCTTGAGGGATATTTGCCCATTCTCCCATGACTGCAATATCCAGCTCTGCAACTGTTGTGGGAGGTGCTGGTCTGGCTGGAATGCGTCTGTCGAGTGCATCCCTGACATGCTCAATCGGGTATAAGCGCGGTGAACAAGCAGGTCACTCCATTCGTTCAATGCCCTCAGCTTCAAACATGTTGTCCACCAGTGCAGCTCTGTGGGGACGAGCGTTATTGCCCACCAGAAGGAACTCCTACGGCACCAGCGTAAAGCACTGCAAAGATACGTTCTGTACCGCCCATACCACTTTCTATAGGAAAATCACCTTCAGCTGCCCTACAAATATTCAGAACCTTACGTGTACTTGAAAGCTTGTACAAATACGTTCTCGATGGCAAGCGCATTGCAGAAGTTATTGTTACAACAAACACTTATAATGTAGACCTCTTGCAGTCCAAAAATGCTTAACCTTGCCATGTGCCTTACACGTTTGCATCCTAGCGTCACCAACTTGCAGACGACATCAGGGAATATACGTGTCAAACATTAACTGACTTTGGCCACAATTGTAATGATCCTAATGGCGATATCAGCCGATATCTATTTACACAAGTAGCCCAGCAATTCCTATTCGGCGATTTCAAGGGCATTCGGATAATTTCGATCACAACGTGAAAGGCAGTTTAAGCCACATACATTTCTGAATGTGGTTGTGTTTACGTAACACACACATAAAAAATGTTTTGCATCAACTCGGTTCCAAGAGTTCCGGAACCTGTACAGAAAATTGGAATAGAGATCAACGTAAACATTAACTCCATACTTTTTATTAATCGTGAAAACCACACATTGCATGTTGTACCACCATACAGCGAGACCTTCAAAGGTGGTGGTCCATATTGCTGTACACTCTGGTACCTCTAATACCCAGTAGCACCTCCTCTTGCATTGATGCATGCCTGTATTTGTCGTGGCATACTATCCACAAGTTCATCAAGGCATTTCTGGTCCAGATTGTCCCACTCCTCAAAGGCGATTCAGCGTAGATCTTTCATAGTGGTTGGTGGGTCACGTCGTCCATAAACAGTAATTTTATCCCAGGCATGTGCGATAGGGTTCATGTTCGGAGAACACGCTGGCCACCCTAGTCGAGCAATGCCGTTATCCTGAAGGAAGTCATTCACAAGATGTGCACGATGTGGCGCGAATTGTCGTCCATGAAGACGAATGCCACGCCAATATTCTGCCGATATGGTTGCACTATCCGGCGGAGGAAAGCATTCACGTATCGTATATCCGTCACGGCGCCTTCCATGACCGCCAGTGGCTTACGTCGGCCCCACTAATGCCACCACAAGAAAGCAGGCAACCATTACCGTGCTGCACACGCCGGACAGTGTGTCTAAGGCGATCAGCCTGACCAGGTTGCCTCCAAACACGTCTCCGACGATTGGTTGAAGGCATATGCGACATTCATCGGTGAATAAAACGTGATGTCGATCCTGAACGGTCCATTCGGCATGTTGTTGGGCCCATCTGTACCGCGCTGCATGGTGTCGTGGTTGCAAAGATGAACTTCGCCATGGACGTCTGGAGCGAAGTTGCGCATGCAGCCTATTACGCACAGTTTGAGTTGTAACACGACGTCCTGTGGCTGCACGAAAAGCATTATTCAACATGGTGGCGCTGCTGTCAAGGTTCCTCCGAGCCATAGTCCCTGTATAGCGGTCATCCCTGAAGTAGTAGCCCTTGGGCGGCCTGAGCGAGGCATGTCATCGACAGTTCCTGTTTCTCTGTATCTCCTCCATGTCTGAACAACATCACTTTAGTTCACTCCGAGACGCCTGGACACTTCCCTTGTTGTGAGCCCTTCCAGGCTCAAACTAACAATGCGGAGGCGATCGAACCGCGTTATTGGCCGTCTAGGCATGGTTGAACTATAGACAACGTTAGCCGTGTACCTCCTTCCAGGTGGAGTGACTGAAACTGATTGGCTGTCGGACCTCCTCCGTCTAATAGGCGCTGCTCATGCATGATTGTTTACATCTTTGGGCGGGTTTAGTGACATCTCTGAACAGCCAAAGGGACTGTGTCTGCGATGCAATATCCACAGTCAATGTCTATCATCAGGAGTTCTGAGAACCAGGGTGATGCAAAACTTTTTTTGATGTGTGTAGATAATGATGAATTGAGATTTTATCGTATGAGACTTCACCAATCATACATACTAATAGTCATGTAACAACGAATGCTAGTTAAAGAAAATAATATAAAGAATTGATGCACGTTAGACGCTTGAATATGCACTATCATTTTGTAACATATGGCTGAAACTTAAACAGCGACATGAGTATGTGATTTGGCATGTTTTACATCGGTCAACAATTTAGCAAAATTTTTCGTAATACAATGAAAGAATAAATGAGATTCGTTTGAATGCATAAATAAAACCTTGCTGGGCTTCCATCCTCATCAAGTGGATACACACTTGCCATTAATTTTGCAGCACCATGATGGTGGCAAGCAACAATCGTCAAACTGGCATGAAATGCAACACCATTTTGGATATGCATACTTGAAGTGACATTCATTCTGTATGTCACAATGGCCAAAACAGGTGACTATCAACTTTAGGTCAGCTCATTATTCGGTCGGACTAGTGGACTAGAGAGTGACGGAGATTGAGAGTGAGACATGCTGACACAACGGAAGTTTTACAGTTCCTTCACTTCCCAAGGAATTTTCCACAAAGTATAGGTTTTCTCAAAAAGAAAGCAATTTCTCTCCTGAAACGCTTTATTTATTCACAGTTTACTGGCACATTTATTATATAAATGTGTGGTGTCTGTCCTTTCTGATGTGTGCATGGTTGTGAAAGAAAGTGTACGGCGTAGGAGTCGCCAGCGCAAATAGCGCCACCATGAACTGAGACCGCGTCCTCTATACTCCAAGGTGCAACGCAATCTGGGGCTTCGTTACATCAATTTGACAAAATAGCGGTAACAAAGCAATCAGATACCACTCATGGAAAGTCTAGAGGATGGACACAGACGCAATAAAAGCATGAACAGACACCACGCAGAATCTGCAGCTGTAAATTTAAGGGAATAATTTATGTCAGTTGCAGCGGGACATTGCGCGGAATCAGCGCCGACGACTTAAAATATGTACCTGACCAATATTCGAAACTTGGAATCTTGTGCTTACTAGGAAGCTGCGTTAACCAATGCGCCATCCCGGACACAGAGTTGTCGCAACTGTGCGAACTACCCCGGAACGCCTCACGGACGGTCCACACCCCCACCGAGCGCCATCTATTCGCAGTCCCTGTCCATTTTACTCACTGTTCGCTACTCTGAGATTCCCACAGGAGGTCGGACGTATTTGTAGACCCGCACTGAAGAAAGTGGTTCCATTGCCCAGCTAAGCGTATCAGTTATATGAGTGCGTGGTGTCTTCTTTCGGACATGTCCGAAAGGGCTGAAGGAATCAGATTCCATTTATGAGTGTCAATGGGCATAAAAGGGAAGAATATTTTATGAGAGAGTGAGACAGAGTTGTAACCTATTCTCGAAGTTATTCAATCTGTACATTGAGTAAACAGTGAAAGAAACAGGGGAGAAATTTAGATAAATCTCGGGGAGAAGAAATAAAAACTTCGAGGTTTACCGATGACACTTAACTCTGTCAGACACTGCAACGAGCTTGGAAGAGCTGTTGAACGAAGGAACAATCCAAGGGAGATTGTAAAATGAAGAACACAGGCAAAAACCCGGGTGAACCACTCCTCTTTTCGAAATGAGTTTATAATATTATTATAAATTCTCCATCAAAACTATTATAGGTTCGACGTATATGGAAAGAAGCAAGCTGTCAACTGTTGAAGCGAAAGAACCGG
The DNA here is from genome assembly GCF_021461385.2 of Schistocerca piceifrons. Lineage (NCBI taxonomy): Eukaryota > Metazoa > Arthropoda > Insecta > Orthoptera > Acrididae > Schistocerca > Schistocerca piceifrons. The sequence continues at coordinate 633,061,280 of NC_060138.1, read as the reverse complement.
TTAAATCTTTTGGAAACAACAAATGAAAGTGCAGTCACGAAACAGTATGCTACCTGTTACACATCACGACCTACACATTTAACTAACAAAAAATAAACAATGATAGTGATAGAACCTCTGTGTGTCAAAATAATGCCACAATCCTGAGCGCCTAATTGTGAGAATAGATAAAAACACAACTATACTTCCAAAAAGTAAAACATACTAAAATGTTTGTATATTCCTAAGGGACCAAACTGCTGAGGCCATTGGTCCCTAGACGTACACACTACTGAAACTAACTTAAACTAACTTATGCTGATAACAAAACACACACACACTCATGCTCGAGGGAGGACTCGAACCTCTGGCGGAAGGGGCCACGCAACCCGTGACATAGCGCCTCTAACCGAGCAGCCACTCCGCGCGCCCGAAACATACTAAACAGCATGGTATGTAGAGGGCCCAACCTTCATAGTTAAAACCATTATGCCTGTATGGCGGATAGTCAATGAATAAAAAATTAGGCGACGCTAAACATCTTATTCCGTCTAACAAGGATGCGCCTATAACCAAAGAGCAAAAGTGAGACGCTGGATCAAAATCAACGAATCGTCTAGGCAAGAAACAAAATACTTATAGGCCCTACACACGCACCAACCAACCGACAGACTGACTGACCAATAAATCATACTTCGATAATCCGTAGTTGTTTTGACAGGCCGACTGGCGAACTTTGCTTGTCGAGCTGGCAGGACAACTCGACAGCCGACCCCTCCCCCCACCCCTCGCACACCGCCTCATCAATCCACCCAACACTCAACACAATAAACTGTGTCGTGTGCAGCAGCTCTGCTATGCCAACTGCCTGACAAATGTTCGTGTTTTGTTACTGCGAGCGGGATTAAATGCTACTCTAATTCACATGGCAAGGTGCGAGGCGAACGAAACTTTAAGGACCGAGTTTCTGGAGACATTTAAAGACCTTAGATGTTTGTAGCACACGTCGTGCGAGGAGTATAGCAACAGAGCTGCAAAAAACTAAGCAGTTGTTTTATAATTTTAACGAATCCGTAACGGTTTCGTATAGCACATAGACAGATAAAAGTCCGTCGAACTTCTGTATTATTGTTTTTAGGTTTTATTTCAGTACTTCAATACTTCTCTGTTAGTTATATGTGGTGACTTCAATATTAATTGTATAAGTGATTGTGCAAGGAAAAGGATGCTGGTAGACCTCCTTAATTCATATAATCTTATGCAAACCGTATTCTTTCCAACGAGAGTGCAAGGGAACAGTAGAACAACCATAGACAATATTTTTGTTCATTCCTCATTACTAGAAGGGCATTCTGTTAGCAAAAAGGTGAATGGCCTTTCAGATCATGATGCACAAATTTTAACTCTAAAAGGTTTTTGTGCTGCTACACATGTTAAGTATAGTTATCAACTTTTAGGAAAGCTGATCCAGTTGCTGTAGAGACCTTTGTAAACCTTATCAAGGAACAAGAGTGGCAAGATGTTTATAGTGCTTATACAGTAGACGATAAATATAATGCTTTCCTCAAGACTTTCCTCGTGCTCTTTGAAAGTTGCTTTCCGTTAGAACGTTCAAAACAGGGTACTAGCACAAACAGGGAGCCTGGGTGGCTGACTAAACGGATAAGAATATCTTGTAGAACAAAGTGGCAATTATATCAAAACGTTAAAAACAGTCACAATCTAAATGCAGCAGCCCATTACAAACAGTATTGTAAGGTGCTTAAAAAAGTTATTAGGAAGGCAAAAAGTATGTGGTATGCGGATAGAATAGCTAAGTCTCAGGATAAAATTAAAACCATATGGTCAGTCGTAAAGGAAGTTGCTGGTCTGCAGAGACAGGTCGAGGATACAGAATCACTGCGTAGTGGGAATGTCCGTGTTACTGATAAGTCGCATATATGTACAGTATTTAATAATCACTTTCTGAATATAGCAGGTGAACTAAATAGAAACCTAGTCCCAACAGGGAGCCATATAGCGCTCGTAGAAAAAAGTGTTCCGAGAGTGTTACCTGAAATGCTCCTCCATGATACTGACAAGAGGGAGATTGAGTTAATAATTAAATCACTAAAGACCAAGAACTCTCATGGATATGACGGGGTATCTAGCAGAATACTGAAGTATTGTTCTATGTATGTTAGCCACATCTGTAACTTTTCCTTTAGGAGTGGTCGGTATCCTGACCAATTAAAGTACTTGGTAGTGAAGCCACTTTATAAAAGGGGAGACAGGGATAATGTTGACAATTATAGACCTATTTCTATGCCGTCGGTGTTTGCTAAAGTTATCGAGAGGGTTGTATATACAAGGTTACTGGAGCATGTAAATTCACATAATTTGCCGTCAAATGTACAGTTTGGTTTTAGAAATGGCTTAACAACTGAAAATGCTATATTCTCTTTTCTCTGTGAGGTTTTGGACGGATTAAATAAAAGGTTGCGAACGTTAGGTGTTTTCTTTAATTTAACGAAGGCTTTTAACTGTGTTCACCACAAAATATTACTGCAGAACTTGGACCATTATGGGGAATGGGGAGTAGCTTACAATTGGTTCGCCTCTTACTTTAAGAACAGAAATCAGAAGGTAATTCTCCGCAATATTGAGAGTGGTAGTGATGTTCAGTCCCAATAGGGCACTGTTAAGTGGTGCGTTCCCCAAGGGTCGGTGCTGGGGCCACTGCTGTTTCTTATTTATATAAATGATATGCCTTCTAGTATTACAGGTGATTCAAAAATATTTCTTTTGCTGATGACACCTGCTTGGTAGTGAAGGATCGTGTGTGTAATATTGAAACATTATCAAATAATGTAGTTCATGAAATAAGTTCGTGGCTTGTGGGAAATAATTTGATGCTAAATCACAGTGAAACTCAGTTTTTACAGTTTCTAACTCACAATTCAATAAGAATTGATATTTTGATCAGACAGAATGGGCATGTTATAAGCGAGACGGAGCAGTTCAAGTTCCTAGGCGTTCGGATAGATAGTAAGCTGTTGTGGAAAGCCCATGTTCAGGATCTTGTTCAGAAACTAAATGCTGCTGTATTTACCATTCGAACAGTATCTGAAATAAGTGACATTTCAACACGAAAAGTAGTCTATTTCTCATATGTTCATACGCTTATGTCATATGGTATTATTTTTTGGGGTAATTCTTCTGATTCAAAAAGGGTATTTTTGGCTCAAAATCGGGCTGTTCGAACTATGTGTGGTGTAAGATCGAAAACTTCTTGTCGACGTCTATTCAATAGTCTGGGAATTTGTCATTGCCCTCGCAGTATATATTTTCTTTAATGTTGTTTGTTGTTAGCAATATTAGCTTATTCCCAAGAGTTAGCAACTTTCACTCAGTTAACACTAGGCAGAAATCAAATCTGCATGTGGAATGCACTTCCTTGACTCTTGTGCAGAAAGGAGTGCAGTATTCTGCTGCATCCATTTTCAATAAGCTACCACAAGAACTCAAAAATCTTAGCAGTAGCCCAAACACTTTTAAGTCTAAACTGAAAAGTTTCCTCATGGCTCACTCCTTCTATTCTGTCGATTAGCTCCTGGAAGAGCTAAAAAATTGAGCAAATTCCAGTGTTACATTGTCGATTTTCTTTATTAAACTTACGACTTGTCGCCTGAATATGTTTCTTATATTTCATTTTATCTGTTTCTACAATCGTGTTATAATTTCATTTATTGACTCGTTCCATGACCATGGAGACTTCTCCTTAATGTGGTCCCACGGAACAATAAATAAATAAATAAATAAAAATAAATAAATAAATAAATTTCTTGCGTATCTTTTGTTGTGTTTATTTCATGATGTGTTCCATCAATATGTGTACTCTTTCATCCTCGAATATGAAATGAGTTTCTCAAACCTACTGCTCATTTTTATCCTACATCCATAAATAAATTATAACATTTTCATGTATTTTCCTTTATCTACTCTGCTTTACCATAATATATTCCCTCAGTTAACTACAAATCACGTAGAAGGTTTCACGAATCATTTTACTTAATAATTGTGGGGATATAACAGCACTGGATCTAAGGTCCTCTTAACTTCTGCCAGTGGCTTGAAATCAGCCTCTTCTCGCGGCTACAGTCTCTCTCATGACTGTTGCCTTTTCGTTAAGAATGGTTTTATGATGTTCAGCACCTCTGTAATGTATGACTTACCCATTCTTAAATAATTATGAATATCATCGGCTCCCAGCTGCTTAAGTAACAGAATGTGAGTGAATTTCTTTCCTTGCATTCACCACTTCTTTTCTCACAGTTTACTCTTTTTTTACACTTAAAATGGCCAAGGAAGATCACCATTTTTGTTTCCGTGTGATACCAAGCACAATCTCGTAGAACAAAGAAAACAAATCGCAACGACAGGATGGCGCTGTAATCGTTGAGTGCAATCGGTCGGGACGTGTGTAGGTTAACACGAAATTGGTCGATCGGCCGGTAAATTGGTGCGTGTTTAGGGGTCTTTATCATCACGTCAGCACAACACACAACCGGCTAGGCAAGCCACAGCAACCACAGGCCACACAGCACGCGCGAACCGAGGCTGTGAAACAAAGTGTACGGCGTATGAGTCGCCAGCGCAAATAGCGCCACCATGAAGAGCGACGGGAGGAACTAAAACCACGTCCTCTGTACTCTAAGTGTGCAACGGAATCTGGGGCTTCGATAAATCTATTCTGACAAAATAGCGGTAACAAAGCAATCAGATACCACGTATGGAAAGTCTAGAAGATGGACACAGACGCAAGAGCAATGAAGTCGCACTTCCACTGGTGGAATACATAGTAAGAAAAATGTATCACGAAACCAAAAAGTGGCAAAGGCTAAACAAAGGGGACGAACAAGCCGTAATAAACAGTGTTAAAGGAACCGCTAGGCTCTCACAATACTGCCGAAATGAGATAAAATACACCTGTGCTATAGCACGATCTGGTTGTTCAGTGTGAGCTGCGGGTACAATTCAATGCTAAACATATTCTCTGTCTGTTCTAAAATGTTAGGGACGTGACTCTTTTCCTCCCTGTGCAAGGTTGTTAAATTTTTTGGCATACTGACCGTAGAGTAACCATATCCTCAGAGGTGGATACTCAGGGCAGGCCACGAACTTCTCAAATTTGCATGCCTCGCATCGAGCCCATGGCCGGTCTGCCTCATTTAAGGCAATAAATCCCTGCGGCCTGATATTTTTGAAAAAATCTCTGCTCTCTGTTTCTAACTCTCTCAACAAATTTGCCATGGATAAAGAACTATGAAGGTTGGGCTTCCTATATTTCCACCGTGTTGCTTACCTTGCTTCACTTTTATTAAGTACGCTTCTGTTCACATAATTAGGTGCTTATGGCTCTCAAAAAATTGCTCTGAGCACTATGGGACTTAACTTCTAAGGTCATCAGTCCCCTAGAACGTAGAACTACTTAAACCTAACTAACCTAAGGACATCACACACATCCATGCCCGAGGCAGGATTCGAACCTGCGACCGTAGCGGTGGTGCGGTTCCAGACTGAAGCGCCTAGAACAGCTCGGCCACACCGGCCGGCTGCTTATGGCTCTGGTATAAGGATTCAATCAACTAGCATTTTTGTTTCTTGTTCTTTAGATCTGCACCTGGCAATGTGGCTATAAGGCACGAATCGGTAGTGCCTTAATCGAATCAGTTCACGCTACAGCTTTTTGCGGAGTTCTTACTATAAATTGTACTACAGCAGCTATGGATGCCCTGACCACAGAGGAATTTGTAGACTCATATACCTGTATTAATGAACGAATAATGACTATAAGATTCAAGTACAACAAAGGATACTGGCCAATAATGGGAATACATGCAGCAGAAAGAGGAAAGAAAGAGAAAACGAAAAAAATTATTCTGTTTTACAGAATGAAATAAAGATGCGAAACAAAAACGACCTAATAATATTATTTGGAGGCTGTAACCTAAGAGTAAGGAACCAACCTGTAAATTAACCTACAAGAATGAAGAGAGTTCGCAATTTTTAATAACCTGAAAATTCATAGACATTATTAAAAAAAAGAAGGGGGGGGGGCAGGATTCACGAATAGAGACGGTCAGGTCCAGATCAGAGATCAAAATTAAGGGCACAAATTAATTGGAAAAGAGTAACTGCAAAACGATAGAAAAGCACATAATGCAAGCTGTGACAGATATATGAGTAATAAGGAAGATTGGGGACAGCAAATAGTTGCCTGTAAGACAATCAAACCTTTAAACGGACAAGAAAGACACACATTAAACATTAACTTATGCACCGAAAGAAAATGGGAAGAACATTATAAAAATTGGTGGTATAGCCGAAACTAAATGGAACAAACGGAAATGTATGAGGGTGGGAAAGAGGTAGATGCACTTACATAAGCAGAATTAGAAGAAATTATGGAAACATTGACAAATAGAAAGACAGCTGGTATAGATGGCACTACGGAGGAATGCTACTTAAACTAACATTTTTACGTTTCCTAAATTTATGCTGGGAGAAAGCGAGAATAGCGGAAATCCGGTCAACAGCTTTGGTGTACTCAATTTTTAAGAAAGGAGATCGACAAGATTGTAATAATTATAGGGGAATAAGTGTTTTAATATCTGTCTATTACCTACAACCAAAAAATTAACCTTAGGAGTAGGCTGAAAAAGAAAGCATAACATATTCATTTTGAAGATATTGATACATTTTTGGTACATCAAAGAGATTTACTGAACAAAATATTTGACGAGGAGAACATCCGGAACTGACGAACATAAAAAACTGAAACTAAACTCCGTCCGAATAGGCCTTGGAAGGCCCAACGGTACCGACTGGCCACCGTGTCGTCCTCTCAGCCCATGGGCGTCACTGGATGAGGATACGGAGGGGCATGTGGTCAGCACACTGCTCTCCCGGCTGTTGTCAGTTTTCGCGATCGGAGCCGCTACTTCTCAGTCAAGTAGCTCCTCAGTTTGCCTCACAAGGGCTGAGTGCACCCCGCTTGCCAACAGCGCTCCGCAGACCGGATGGTCACCCATCCAAGTGCTAGCCCAGCCGGACAGTACTTAACTTGGGTGATCTGACTGGAAGCGGTGTTACCACTGCTGCAAGGCCGTTGGCGACGAAGATATTTATAGATTAAAAGTCCGCTTCAGATGGCAGCCATTTCCGTAATTTATTCCACGACCTGTTCAGAGGTTAGAGCTTCATCTTCAGGTGCCACCACCAAATGATTATCTGAACATAAATATGCGACGATCGGGTGAGTCAGTCATGGGGGTCACACCCACGTTAAACAAATGCATGGGAGCTTAGGACCACAGCGCCAGCCTGCATAGTACGAAATGTCCTGAAAGGGGCTGTAGTTTCTGGTCCTACCCCGTGATTGATGCGGCCCACAACGAACTCCTCTCCAATACCAGTCTCTTACAACCTACGTCCTCAATTATTTGCTTGACGTATTCCTCTACAGTTTTTGCCCTCTACCGCTCCCTCTAGTACCATGGAAGTCATTCCCTCATGTCTTGACTGATGTCCTATCATCCTGTTCCTTCTTCTTGTCAGTACTTTCCACGTATTCCTTTTCTCTCCAATTCTGTGCAGGACCTCCTCATTCCTTACCTTACCAGTCCACCTAATTTTCTACATTCGTCTGTAGCACGACATCGCAAATGTTTTGATTCTCTTCTGTTCCGGTTTACCCACAGTTCATGTTTCACTACCATACAATTCTGTGCTCCAAACGTACATTCTCAGAAATTTCTTCCTCAAATAAAATTTGTTTGATACTAATAGCCTTCTCTTCTATGGAATGCCCTTTTTGCCAGTGCTAATCTGATTTTGATGCTATCCTTTCTCCTCCGTGCAGCGCGGAGTGGCCACGCCCTGTCACGCGGCCACTCCCGCCGGAGGTTCGAGTCCTCCGCCGGGCGTGAGTGAGGTGTTGTTCTTAGCATAAGTTAGCTTAAGTAGTGTGTAAGTCTAGGGACCGATGACCTCAGCAGTTTGCTCCCTTAGGAACTTACATGCATTTGAACATTTCAACATTACTTTGCTGCCGAGGTAGTAGAATTCCTCACCTTCATCTATTTCGTCACCATCAATCAGGAAGTTAAGTTTCTCGCTGTTTTGATTTCTGCTAGTTTGCATTATTTTCGTCTTTCTTCGATTTACTCTCAGTCCAAGATTCTGTACTTATTGTTCAGTAAACCATGTAATACTTCTTCCCTTTCACTGAGGATAGCTGTGTCAACAGCGGCTCTTGTCCTTGATACCCTCTCACCTTGAATTTTATTTACGCTCCTGAACCTTTCCTTTATTTCCCACATTGCTTTTTCGATGTATGAATTGAACAGTAAAGCCAAAAGACTACATTTTTATATGTTACACCATTTTTAATCCGAGCACTTCTTTCCTGATCTTTCACTTTTGTTATTTCCCCTTGGCTCTTGTACATGTTGTGTATTACCAGTCTCTCCCTATAGCTTACCTCTATTTTCCTCAGAATTTCGAACATCTTCCACTGTTTGACATTATCGAACGCGTTTTCCAGGTCAACTAATCCTATGAACTTGTCTTGACTTTTCTTCCATTATCAACGGCAACGTCAGAACTGCCTCTCCTGTACCTCCATTCTTTTGTATACTGTTATTGTCGCACATTTACATTTCCACAATTATTTGGTGGCTCCTGCAGATGAAGCTTTAAGTTCTGCCGGCCGCCGTGGCCGAGCGGTTCTAGGCGCTTCAGTCTGGAACCGCGCGACTGCTACGGTCGCAGGTTCGAATCCTGCCTCGAGCATGGATGTGTGTGATGTCCTTAGGTTAGTTAGGTTTAAGTAGTTCTAAGTTATATGGGACTGATGACCTCAGATGTTAAGTGCCATAGTGCTCAGAGCCATTTGAACCTTTAAGTTCTAAACCGGTCGTGAAATAAGTTAAAGAAGTTACTGGCAACTGAAGCGGATTTTTGTTCTATAAAGATATACTGAAGGAAAGCAACGCGCAGGCTGTGAAGCAACTAACTGCAGATGGGGTAATGTAGGGCTTTCTCCATTTTGACCGCTGCTTCATTAGACCCACCTGTCGTCAGACTGATTTCCCCTTTTACGGGTAAGAGAACAGAGGCTCTGTTGGAGTTTACATGCGATCTAGACGTGGCCGCAGCCTTTTCACAGACGAGTAAGCTGCGCGTAACGAGTGGAGCAAAGCCATGCGTTATATACTGCGAGTACTTGATGAATGCATGTACATCCCAGCAGCTTAAGAAATACCTCATGCAGCGCTATAAGAAATATAACGGTATGAGCTTCTTTCGTGAGCAGCTGAGTGGTGTAGCGCAGAGACGAAACGAATCGATGGAGAGTTTTCTAGTAGGGATAAGAAAGATAAACGTTTCAACCGTGAGTTGACAGGGAATGAAGAGACGAAAAGTTCTTCAGGAAGCAGAACATAGAGCACCGGGCGCTTTCCTAAATGGGCTTCTGCCCCATATGTCAAGTTGAGTGCGTGCGGAAAACACGAAGGACGTGGCTGCCTCTTTCAGCGTAGCCACGAAACTAGAAGAAATAGGCGCAGTGACAGTGGCACGAAACAAAGGATTGTTTCCTCTGCAGACCTAATGTGTTACAGATGTGGATGAGCAGGCCACATTCAAAAGCAGATTCACTAACCAAAATGTAGCAAGTGTGGAGTAGCTGGGCACCAGGAACAGGGCAATAGAACTTAAAAGTGAAAGGAGCAAGGACGAAATAATCGTTCGTCAAATACCAACAGGAACTTCAAATCCACTGGACGGTGTTCCCAATACGTTTCAAACCTATGAAGACGCATACAGAGGTGGAGTGTTGCTTAATTGGCTTAGTAGACTGTAGAGGGCATAAGTTATTCTTGGGAAACTGGAGGTTGAAGCCTCCGTGTTGTAGGTTACGTGGGATAGGAAATAATGACGTGGCATCACTAGGTTCGGCGATACTAGCTTTCCACATTCGAGCAAAACAGTTACGAGTCAGTATGAAAATTTTGCTCTACGTAGGTGACGAATACTGCGAATACTAGGATTAGATTTCTTAAACATATGTCACGTGAAGACTGCTCTTTCACAGCATGTCACAGAACTCGGTCGTAGAACTCAGAGGGACATTGCTCCGAGTGGGACACACTGTTGCTAATGACGCACTGTTGCAGGGTTTTCCTTCATAAAGTTTGAACGAATTAAACTGCTAACAAAGTCATTAGAATTCCATTCGCATGATACAGTGCACTACGGCGTAGGGAAATTACTTTGGTTAAGCATAGGTACAGAACTGCTGACCAACATCTTATGTGTGGTAGAGCCATTAGAGGACAATGACGAATTACGGTGTTGTATATACAGGAGTGCCGTACTGGTGAACATGTGGTTCCTGGCAGTGTTGATAACTTCGGTGCCAATGAAGTGACTGCAGCAAAATGAATGCCACTTTGGACATTCTGGATGAGGACGATTTAGGCAGGTCTAGTGTTGACCTTACTTATAAGCAAACCGTCAGTATAGCTACATTACCATATGTGCATTGCTAGAACATTTGCAAGGAGAAGATACGGTAGCCATTGAGAAGCTATTAGTATACTTCAGGGACTTATTCAGTCCATGTGGACGATTGCCAGCGACACCCGTAACACGGCACAAGATTTCGGCTGGAGACAAGACGCCTGTACACAGGAAATTGCGTGTAGTGCTGCATCACTTACGGCCAATAATGTAACAGTTTATTAATCTGAAATTGATTGATGGCGTAATAGAAAAAGGTACTAGTCTCTGTGGAGCACCAGTCATCAATATATCCAAAAAGTCATCAGACGATATGAAGGAGTTGAAGCTCGGTTGTGATTACTACTACTCGACTGCTAGAATGATTGTGGATGCATATCCAGTACCAAATATTACAGGGACACTGGATAAGTTGGGTCAATACAAAACTTGTTCCCCAGTGGATATGAAAAGTGATTACTGTCAATTGGCGGTAGTGCCAGAGCACCAGCCGAATGCGGCATTTAAAGTCATTTGGGGCAGTTACCATTATCAGCCACTTGGTTTAAAGCATGGACTAGCCAAATTTCAAAAGTAGCTGGATAGAATGTCAAGAGGTTTCAAGCCATGTCAGTACAAGGTGTATCTAGATAACATTGCAGATGGGAAGAGCAAGAAGACTGGCATCGTGTGGACACTTGGTGATAGCCTTTTGGAAGGGCAGAAGGTGCAAACCACTGACACAGACAGAGCTTTTCAAAACACAGCTGCAGTTTGCTGTCCATGATGAATTGTTATGCAGGGCAATGAGACTTGGACCGTGCAATGTAGTGCCTGCTGCACTAGAAGATAAAGTGTTAGAAGAAGCACGTTAGCGTCTATTAGCTGGACATAGACACAGGACAACGAATCGCAGAGTGGCCACACTTTATTGTTGATGATACAGAAACAGTCTGTCGATAATTGAAGTATTGTTTATAATATGCACAACGTGCAAACTTATGTGATCAGCAAATCTGACTTCAGAGGTTAGCAGAGACCGCCAACCCATCCCAGTAGACAGCTGTCGACATCTTAGGTCTGTTTAAACAGGCACAAGTAGGGACCTGCAATATTTTAACTACTACACAACATTCTTCGCAATATGTCTGCAATGATCGCCATTCCAAATCAGGAAGGAAGCACAGTGTCGTACGTCATGGTAAATTACTGGTTGCTCAAGTTTGTTGGTTGGTGTCCCTCAGATGATAACCACGGATCAAGGCACCAACCCCATGTCCGATCTAAAGAAACAAATGTGTCATCTGTTTTCTATCGGTAAACTAAGAAGTAGTCCTTTGTACCCACTGGCTAACGGGATGACTGAATGTGTTCACAGAATTATGCCACTATAATGACTGGCATATTTACTTACCATTTCTTGTGGTGACATATAGGTGAAAAGTACATGACACCGGTTGTTTTTCGCAGTACGAGGTGGTGTACAGAAGGAAAATGTTATATACTTTTGAGGCTATTGAGTCAAAGCTAGCGAATAATGGGGAACATGTATGGAACGTTGCTAGGAATTGAAGGGTGGTGGAAACAAGTCCACAAGGCAAACACTGAGGCACTCGAGCCTCATGAGAAAATCAGACGGCATGGTGGTAAATTGCCAGAGTATCGTGTTGGCCGCTGGGGAATGTAAACTAACCCTAAATTCCAAGGGGTGAGACGAATAACTTTATCATGTGATATCAGAGGAAGTACCATGTTGTGGAAATGATGTCATCAGTAAATACTGAACTACAACTGCCATCATGGATGTTTATTGTGTACATAGGGTGCTGTCATTCTTTGAAAGGCATCACAGATTCTTCAACACAGAGAGGAGGGGGAGGGAGTTAGAATATGGAAACACTCTATCTTATGCATTGAGGTCAGGGTACGAGAAGTAAGAATTAGCTACACAGTGGGCAAACGTGGAGCAGGGTGTGTGTGTGTACTGAATGACGTTGCAAGAACTCAAAGCAGAACTCATGAAGTATGTGGAAACGACAGCAGGCCCAATGAATCAAGATCTACGATACACATCCAGGCTAGATCTGTTAGATACGAGTGGAAAGATTCCTACGGTCACTAACTGACTGTCTGGTTTGATGCGGCCCGCCACGAATTCCTTTCCTGTGCTAACCTCTTCATCTCAGAGTAGTACTTGCAACCTACGTCCTCAATTATTTGCTTGACGTATTCCAATCTCTGTCATCCTCTACAGTTTTTGCCCTCTACAGCTCCCTCTAGTACCATGGAAGTCATTCCCTCATGTCTTAGCAGATGTCCTATCATCCTGTCCCTTCTCCTTATCAGTGTTTTCCACATATTCCTTTCCTCTCCGATTCTGCGTATAACCTCCTCATTCCTTACCTTATCAGTCCAATTAATTTTCAACATTCGTCAATAGCACCATATCTCAAATGCTTCGATTCTCTTCTGTTCCGGTTTTCCCACAGTCCATGTTTCACTGCCATACAATGCTGTACTCCAGACGTACATCCTCAGAAATTTCTTCCTCAAATTAAGGCCGGTATTTGATATTAGTAGACTTCTCTTGGCCAGAAATGCATTTTTTGCCATAGCGAGTCTGCTTTTGATGTCCTCCTTGCTCCGTCCGTCATTGGTTATTTTACTGCCTAGGTAGCAGCATTCCTTAACTTCATTGACTTCGTGACCATCAATCCTGACGTTAAGTTTCTCGCTGTTCTCATTTCTACTACTTCTCATTACCTTCGTCTTTCTCTGATTTACTCTCAAACCATACTGTGTACTCATTAGACTGTTCATTCCTTTCATCAGATCATTTAATTCTTCTTCACTTTCACTCAGGATAGCAATGTCACCAGCGAATCGTATCATTGATATCCTTTCACCTTGTATTTTAATTCCACTCCTGAACCTTTCCTTTATTTCCATCATTGCTTCCTCGATGTACAGATTGAAGAGTAGGGGCGAAAGGCTACAGCCTTGTCTTACACCCTTCTTAATACGAGCACTTCGTTCTTGATCGTCCACTCTTATTATTCCCTCTTGGTTGTTGTACATATTGTATATGACCCGTCTCTCCCTATAGCTTACCCCTACTTTCTTCAGAATCTCGAACAGCTTGCACCATTTTATATTGTCGAACGCTTTTTCCAGGTCGACAAATCCTATGAAAGTGTCTTGATTTTTCTTTAGCCTTGCTTCCATTATTAGCAGTAACGTCAGAATTGCCTCTCTCGTCCCTTTACATTTCCTAAAGCCAAACTGATGGCCACATAGCGCATTCTCAATTTTCTTTTCCATTCTTCTGTATATTATTCTTGTAAGCAGCTTCGATGCGTGAGCTGTTAAGCTGATTGTGCGATAATTCTCGCACTTGTCAGCTCTTGCCGTCTTCGGAATTGTGTGGATGATGCTTTTCCGAAAGTCAGATGGTATATCGCCAGACTCATATATTCTACACACCAACGTGAATAGTCGTTTTCTTGCCTCTTCCCCCAATGATTTTAGAAATTCTGATGGAATGTTATCTATCCCTTCTGCCTTATTTGACCGTAAGCCCTCCAAAGCTCTTTTAAATTCCGATTCTAGTACTGGATCCCCTATCTCTTCTAAATCGACTCCTGTTTCTTCTTCTATCACATCAGACAAATCTTCACCCTCATAGAGGCTTTCAATGTATTCTTTCCACCTATCTGCTCTCTCCTCTGCATTTAACAGTGGAATTCCCGTTGCACTCTTAATGTTACCACCGTTGCTTTTAATGTCACCAAAGGTTGTTTTGACTTTCCTGTATGCTGAGTCTGTCCTTCCGACAATCATATCTCTTTCGATGTCTTCACATTTTTCCAGCAGCCATTTCGTCTTAGCTTCCCTGCACTTCCTATTTATTTCATTCCTCAGCGACTTGTATTTCTGTATTCCTGATTTTCCCGGAACATGTTTGTACTTCCTCCTTTCATCAATCAACTGAAGTATTTCTTCTGTTACCCGTGGTTTCTTCGCAGCTACCTTCTTTATACCTATGTTTTCCTTCCCAACTTCTGTGATGGCCCTTTTTAGAGATGTCCATTCCTCTTCAACTGTACTGCCTACTGCGCTATTCCTTATTGCTGCATCTGTAGCGTTAGAGAACTTCAAACGTATCTCGTCATTCCTTAGTACTTCCGTATCTCACTTCTTTGCGTATTGATTCTTCCTGACTAATGTCTTGAACTTCAGCCTACTCTTCATCACTACTATATTGTGATCTGAGTCTATATCTGCTCCTGGGTACGCCTTACAATCCAGCATCTGATTTCGGAATCTCTGTCTGACCATGATGTAATCTAATTGAAATCTTCCCGTATCTCCTGGCCTTTTCCAAATATACCTCCTCCTCTTGTGATTCTTGAACAGGGTATTCACTATTACTAGCTGAAACTTGTTACAGAACTCAATTAGTCTTTCTCCTCTTTCAATTCTTGTCCCAAGCCCATATTCTCCTGTAACTTTTTCTTCTACTCCTTCCCCTACAACTGTGTTCCAGTCGCCCATGACTAGTAGATTTTCGTCCCCCTTTACATACCGCATTACCCTTTCAATATCCTCATACACTTTCTCTATCTGTTCATCTTTAGTTTGCGACATCGGCATGTATACCTGAACCATCGTTGTCGGTGTTGGTCTGCTGTCGATTCTGATTAGAACAACCCGGTCACTGAACTGTTCACAGTAACACACCCTCTCCCCTACCTTCCTATTCATAACGAATCTTACAACTGTTATACCATTTTCTGCTGCTGTTGATATTACCCGATACTCATCTGACCAGAAATCCTTGTCTTCCTTCCACTTAACTTCACTGACCCCTACTATATCTAGACTGAGCCTTTGCATTTCCCTTTTCAGACTTTCTAGTTTCCCTACCACGTTCAAGCTTCTGACATTCCACGCCGCGACTCGTAGAACGTTATCCTTTCGTTGATTATTCAATCTTTTTCTCATGGTAACCTACCCCTTGGCAGTCCCCTCCAGGAGATCCGAATGGGGGACATTTCCGGAATCTTTTGCGAATGGAGAGATCATCATGACACTTCTTCAATTACAGGCCACATGTCCTGTGGATACAGGTTACGTATCTTTAATTCAGTGGTTTCCATTGCCTTCTGCATCCTCATGTCGTTGATCATTGCTGATTCTTCCGCCTTTAGGGGCAATTTCCCACCCCTAGGACAAGAGAGTGCCCTGAACCTCTATCCGCTCCTCCGCCCTCTTTGAGAAGGCCGTTGGCAGAATGAGGCTGACTTCTAATGCCGGAAGTCTTCGGCTGCCAGTGCTGATTATTTATCAAAATTTAGGCAGTGGTGGGGATCGAACCCGGGACCGAAAACGTTTTGATTATGAATCAAAGACGCAACCTTTTTTTTTTTTTTTTTTTTTTTTTTTGTAACAGGAATAAAGTAAATGACAATCCCAGTGACGGGCGGGAGTGAAAATGAAGTTATCATCTGCATCACAATCCCTGCAGCACGCGGTGTCGCATCATAAACCTGGCAGAAAGCCATATAATCTTGACCATTTCTGCCAGTGTGGGCGGTATTTATTTCTCCTGCGTCGACCATTCGAAGGACCATTATCTGAGGCGGTTTCGGTGTTTACCATCGTTGTGTGTGTGTGTGTGTGTGTTTTTTTCACGTTAACATAATGCAGTCATAACTGGCCCCAACAGGTAGGGGCCAGTTTTCTTCTCAGTGTGCTATAGGCCAATATAATTGAACCGCACAGTACTGTCCCTAGTCGTTCTGCTGCAGGAGTCTTCCCAGTTCTGGGACACCCCAGCTGTCGGGCGAATTGTGAAAAACACTTCCTAAAAAATTGGAAAAGTAAGTCCTGTATTTCGTATGACTCCGTATGAGCTCGTGTTGTTCTTGTAAATACATCCAATAATCCATCACGGACTTAATATCGTACGAATACAAATATTTCGTCGCATGTCCAGCGATACAATTGACCGCATACGTCTTTTGTTTCGGAAAAAAGGTTTTGTCCGGTAGAAAAAGTACATCCGATGTGATTTCTGTGTAGTTAGTGCGCCGAAGGAAGGCCAGTATTCGACGCGTCAGCATCCAGACGTCCCTCGCTGTGCCACACACTAAACCATGTTCTTCCGTTGCTAACAGTCCACAGTTTGTGCAAAGAGGAGAATCGACCATATGAATTGTATGTAATCGACTCCTGGTCACAAGTTTCCGGTTAATAAGAATCTACCACATCGATCTCGCTGCTGTTGACAGTAATGGAGTATGCATTGCACACCAAATGTGGTTCCACGTTCTCGACGGGTATTTGAATTCCATTATGTTGCGGCCATGGTGATCCATCAAGCATCTATAGATCTCCCGAGTCGTGGGTATTCTCGTCGAAGGTACTTTCAGACGAACATAACTGTAATCAACGAGATATGAGGCAATGTGTGCAAGAGAAGGCGAAATATTGCCCACCGCAATAGGGGGTTCGTACGAAGGCGGAACAAGTACTTCTATCAGAGCTGACCTTATGGTATGCTTTCTTTGTTGCCAATTTCGTATCATCGCTCGCATGTAAAGCGCCAGAGCTTTGTTTCCCACGTTTGTGAGGTTGAGGCCACCGTTCCGGAACTGTAGCGTTAACGTATCATATTTAATCTTAAATAACATCCCAGTACTAACACAGTAACCAAAGGCAGCCATGAGGCGGTCGGCGATACCCTTCGGTATTGGTAGGATCTGCGCTAAATGGGACAGTCGTGACGCTATGTGAACGTTTGTGTATGCCACACGTTGGATCATGTCAAAGGCTCTCAGTGAGTTGTTGCGTATCGTCAGACGAACATTCTGCAGAAGCCGCCGAGAACTCGCCGCCGCTGACCGCCGTAGTGAACGGGTAAATGTAATCCCCAGACATCTCAGCGATTCCACCGTCTGAAACGGTCCCGGTACGTCTTCCAGACCCCGTCCAATGTGCATAAGTTTGGATTTCGTCATGTTAACGACACTGCCTGCCGCCGTCCCGTAAGAGTCTAGATGTTCAACAGCCTGACTCACTTCATGTCCTGATCTGACAAGAAAGATCAGGTCGTCCGCATATGCGCGACAAACGAAAGAGTTCTCATTAAGCGCTATCCCATTAAGTGAGCGCCTCATAACACACATCAGCGGCTCAAGCGCTATCGCAAAACTAGACCACAAATTGTACTGACAGTATAGGGGTGCTAGAGTAGAGGTAACAACATTGCAGGGCAGTCTGGGCAACGGCTGGTCCATAAGGAACTAACAGCTGAAGTAGAAAACGTAGTTAGACCGAATGAGCATAGTTTTTGGTTATTATATTACATATCAACAGTAGAAATTAGCACCCGACTCCACATACTAGTCCAATTTCTGGTGGCAAGTACTGATGCAAGGTATGAATGTTTCGCAATCCATTCCAACCTGGGAAAATGGGAAGTTCTGGGAAAGTACCTACAGGTAAGAACGTTTATGCCGGCAGATGATCTCCATCGTTGTCAGAGAGAAAGGGTCACGATATGCCCAACCCGAGTAGTTCAGATCAACGCAAAGGGATGGGAAGTACAATTTCCTTTAGGAAAAGCAGGTGCATGAGGAAGCTCTCAGAATATTCTGGCGCCACAGCCTTAGTTCAAAAGGGCCAACGTATACTGGACGATTTCAACGTACAGGAGGATCTCCGGTACTTCAAAAGGTAGTTAAAAAAACAAACAGAGAAAATACTTTTATTTGTAAACAACAAATACTATGCCATTTTAAGTCAACTGATTTTAAAAGTTATTCCCGGTAAACGGCGTCCTCCATCGTCGACATATTGATGAAGCCTTTCCCGGCGACTGGCGTATCTATTCGCGTCAATCCTGGTGGAATGGAAACCACATCCTGGCCGACTGCCTCCTAGAGTGATTGCACACTTGTCGGGCGATGTTTGTAAAGTTTTTAAGTGTCCCCAAAGGAATAAACCACAAGGTGATAAATCGGGTGACCTTGGGGGCCAGGTAAGGTCTTTCGTGGAGAGATAAGACGTCCAGGAAACTCTCAAAATTTCTGGATGACGCCCAGAAGTGTGAGCTGTGGCTGCATCTTGTTGGCACCAGACTTCTTTCTTTTCACATTTTCCGAGAAACTGGTTTAAATTAAGTCCGAGGAAGGTCTCTTATAATGTGACAGTAGCATTTTGAGTTAAACGTTACCGTTACTGTCTCTTCTTAGAAAAAATGCCGACCCTAACACACCAAATTCAGAAAAGGCGGAAATTTAGTTTATTTACAGTACTTGACGGGCGTAAATGGGCCTCATCAGGGGAAAGCAAACCAGTACCAGGGGGAATTTTTTGAAGAATTTCGTCACACACAGTCCTGTAAGTTTCAAAACCTCCCTCAATTCATGGGCAACCACCATTTAGTATGGGTGCATGTGAAGATCTCTGTGCTAGATTCTTCTTTACGTTCCTGTTATGTAGTCTTAGGGCAACTGCATGTTTAAGTTCTGAACACTTTGGAGATTTCTGAGCGAACGTGCTCACAAGCGCCACATTTTCCGGCATTGCTACAGTCCGAAGTCGGCAAGAAGATTTCCTCTTCAGTGCAGAATCTAATGCTCTACAGTTTGATGCCCATATACGAATATTTTTTCAATCAGGAACAGAATTATATTGGCCAGGTTCGAACCGAATGCCAATTGCACGCTGAGTAGTAGTCAAAGACCCACTTTAGGTTTATATTCCTCCACAACAAACAAACGATGATCACGTAGCCAAACCATCACGCCTACTGAAAATGGCACTTACAGCACCATCGATGACATTTTGCCGGACCCTGTACAAAGCTGAACTAGTTATTTCAAATTTTCTATGAGCGGAGCCGACAGGAAGCAATGGTGAGATTAGAATCAAGAAGTAGTTGGTTGCTGATTAACAGCGGAACTCCCTCCCGCCGGAGGTTCGAGTCCTCCCTCGGGCATGGGTGCGTGTGTTTTCCTTATCCTAAGTGAGCTTATGTAGTGTATAAGTCTAGTGACCGATGACCTCAGCAGTTTGGTCCCATAGGAATTCACACACATTTTTTGAATAGCGGAACTTGCGACATCCCAGGAGCAGCTTTTGGTCTCCCAGACATTACCACTGTATCTACTATTCTCAATCTCGACGCAGTCGTTGTTGTAACGTCCAGATACAAAATCGTAGGCACTTCTAGCGTAGAACCTAACCTACCTAAACGACACCATGTAACTTGAAATTCTCCATTCAAAAGACAGACTAATAGCAACGCAAAAGCAGCGCATAGCAGATGTTCCAGCATGTACAGGAATAACATCGGGAGAAACATAGTAAGCTCGTGGTAATCGGTGTCTCGGCTTCTGGTGTAGTTGTGGTCTTGACTCTGCTTTGTTTAATCTGTATCTACCGCAGGACCACTTGAGTGCCCAATACATCAGTTGCCGGTGCGAAGTTAATATTAGGGAATAGTAATAAATTTAAGAAGCAGCCAATAAAAGTGTGGTTTGCGTTGGATTAGACAGTGATTATTCGGACTACATTGTAAATATATGCGGAATCATGAAATGTGTTGTTAACATTTATCCAGAAATGTAAACAAATGACGATCCAGTGGATCTAATCTCCCGTACGGGAGAGAAGTGCTATGCTAAGGTTCCGCCCGGTTAAGCTGATAGCTGACTAAAAAAAACGACGTTATAAGGAGGCTATCACAAAACATATCAGTAACTAGGTGCACTGGCGCAAGAAAATATATTCAGTGAACTGATATTGCACCCATGGCTTCTGAAAGGAGAACGTGCTACACATTGCAGCACCAGCTGGCCTTCTGGAGGCACTGAGACGGAAAAACTGGGACAAATACTATCATCGATGTCAAATGATTATGTCCTGGGCGTGATATGACTTAGAGCCCAGGAGCGCTGCCATTTCAGAAATACTAGCTGACCAGGCCTGCATATATGCTGCTTAGTTTAGACAGTCAATGCCAGCAGGTAGCCTCGAGAGAGGTCAACGCCAGCCTTGATCCGACAGAAGTCAGGAAGCCATACTACAGTGAGGCGACAAAAGTCACGAGATACCACGTCATATCGTGTCGGACCTCCTTTTGCCCGGCATAGTAGAGCAGCTCGACATGGTATGGACTCAATAAGTCGTTGGAAGTCGCCTGCAGAAATACTGAACCATACTATATCTATAGACGTCCATAATTGTGAAAATGTTGCCGGTGCAGGGTTTTTTGCATGAACTGAACTCTCTATTATGTCCAATAACGTACTATGGGCCTCATGTTGGCAATCTGGGTGACCAAATCATTCGCTCGAATTGTCCACAGTGTTCCTAAAACCAATCGCTAACAGTTGTGGCCTGGTGTCATTATGCATTGTCATCCACGAAAATTCCGTCTTTGTTTGGGAACATAAAGTCCGTAAATGATTGAAAATGGTCTCCAAGTTGCCGAACATAATTATTTCCAGTCAATAATAGGTTCAGTTGGACCAGAGGACCCAGTCCATTGCATGTAAACATAGCCCTCACCAGCTTGCACAGTTCCGTGTCGACAGTTTGGGGCCATGGCTTCATGGGGTCTGTGCCACAGACGAACCATACATAAGCTCTTACCAGCTGAAATCTGGAGCCATCTGACAAGGTTACGGTGTTCCAGTCGCCTAGGGCTCAGCCAATACGGTCACGAGCCCAGGAGAACGCTGCAGTCGATGTCGTTCTACTGGCAAAGGCACTCGCGTCGATCGTCTGTTGTCATAGCCCGTCAACGCCAAATTTCACCGTACTGTACAAAATGATGCATTCGTTGCAAGTCCCACATTTATTTCTGAGGTTATTTCACGCAATGTTGCTTGTCTGTTACCACAGACAACTGTATGCAAACGCCGCTGTTCTGGATCGTTAAGAGCAGGCCGTTGGCCATTGCGTGGACTGTGGTGAGATATAATGCCTGAAATTTCCTATTCTTGGCACACTCTTTACACTATGGTTTTCGAAAAATTGAATTCCCCAACGAAGTCCGAAATGGAATGTGCGATGCGTCTAGCTCCAACTGTCATTCCGCTTGCAAAGTTTGTTAATTTCCGTCGTGCGGACACAATCAAAATCCTAAACTCGACGAGCAAACTAGGATGCATGTTTCGGATATATTGGAGACCACTGAATGGCAGAAATGTTACACCAGACATTTACATCGAATAAAAGTTCTAGTTTTTGCACAATGCGATGAGGATCAGACTGATGTGGCAGTTGTGAATCATACAAATTGGCATGCGTTGTGTACAAGGAAGCGAAGTACTGCACAGGAACCTGGCTGCAAGGGGTTTTCCACTATCTATAGCTGTTGCTAGGAGTACTTCTACTTTTGATGTGCCGAGGTATCGATACTGTACCCCTGACTAGTCACTGACTTTTGGAACCTTCCAAACCCAGTGCGCATTTTCTATGAGGGAACATTGTCTTGTTGTTGGGCTGCCACACTGAGTGGTCATGCCCAGCCGTGAAACGGATAAATAGAATGAAAAAATGGGTAGAAAGAGAGTTAAGAGTTGAAAGTGTTATGTCGCAGCGTAACAGAAAGGTGCTTTTATAATTCACTTACTTCATGAGAAGGCGCAGGGGATTAAGTATTCAATTTATAACTTTTTCTTTAACTTATTGGCTTTCAGGAGATGCCCCTACAGCCATCTTATCACTGGAAATATTGTATGACAGCTTGTTTTGTCAACTCAGAGTACATATTAGTGTAAGTTTTGTACGAAGTTACAGGTACATAGCCTTGAAAAAGGACACGTTCTGACATAAAACAAATTTTACATCGACAGTATATTGAAACGAACAAACAAGACGAAAACGTAATATACCATACACATAGGTAGTATGCGATAAGAAAACAATAAGAAATGATAAATCGCTCTTGGCGCACATTTGGGATGTTCCCGTTTAAATCCATGTTACCACTCGCAATACCAAGGGAAAAGTGTCGGAAGGAGTACTTTATGCCCACCTTTGGTAAATATTGCAATGAAGTTAGTTACTTTATATTTTAATATTCTGAAAAAATATTATTTGATTGTAATTAACTCTTATACCGGATTCCATACATGTCACTTCCCTCATTAATCTCATATTCAGTACTTCCAGTTTCAGGGCCGTGCTTACATATCAGTGTCTCTTTAAAATGTAAGTTGAGAGGACAAGTCGACAACAATGAAAGACATTTTCAATTTGTTTTTTGGGGGTCATAAATTCGGTAGTACACATTATTGAAAGTGTGTTGATATTGCTAAGTGTGTGCTAAAAAGAATTTTCAGGTTCTGGACCCGACGTACACGTCACTACCGCTCTAAAATGTGGGTTTTTTAAATTTTTGTTATGGTGGGCACAAAATCACCCCCCCCCCCAAATCTTTGGTAACGCGTGTTATGGAAGATACCTTGGTATTGCTAGGGTTAATGACTATGTATCTCAATTAGCAAGAAAATGTTCTTTCTTACGCTCATATGTCCTGCAAGAACCGTTTCAAAAGCTGCGGATAGATAACTGAACATTCGTGCACGCCTATAAATACCATCTAGCCCAACGTGAGAACCGTGTGCAAGAACCATATTTGGGTTTTACAGACACATTCATAGATACATCTGTATTCAGATGTATACATATAGGAAAATTTATAGTTGAAACAATGTCCTGTTTGTGGATCAGCGATAGACGTCCGGAAACCTATTGACAGTAGGACGTAAACGAAGAGGCTTCCGTGATTAATGTTTAACTGTTTAATTAATGTGGAAACGTAACGTAGCAGTAGTTATTTCGGTGTAAATGAGGAGCAAGCGTAACCGTTAACACGGGAATGGATGAACGTACAAATTGTTAGGAAAGCCTGTTATAAGCTAAAGGGACCATGAAACAAAATAGTTCGACTTTTACTGTTACTATTTCAAAGCAACATTTTCCACTTTTCAACTGAATAATGTTCGGAAAATGTAATAGACACGTATTTGTACAGTATTAGGCATATGCTCGGGTTTATTTCATAACGAAGCCTATTTTATCTATGTTAAGCTGCTATACTCGAGTCAGATAGTCCGACAATTGTAAAGGTAGTCTAAAAGACATTTACGGAGCTTTGCAGTGTTGCCTCCTTATGCTACAGACTCGCTGCAAGAACTTATACTTACACATGAAGGCTCAAATTATTGTTTCCTTGAGTTATTATTAAATTATGAACTGGCGTGTGATAAAAAATGGGATTTAATCGTGTTAAAATAACCGTCGCTGATGGAATAAGGTTAGGAAATGAAAGAGTACAAATAGTGGACACATTTTGTTGTCCTTCATGGCAGAACATCTTGGGCTTACATTTCAGCAAGATAATGCCCACCCGCACACTGTGAGAGTTTCTACTGCTTGTCTTTGTGATTGCCAGACCTTGCCTTGACCAGCAAGGTCTCCGGATCTCTCCCCAATTGAGAACGTTTGCGGCATTATGGGCAGGTCCCTTCAACCAACTAAGGATTTTGACGAATTAATGCATCAACTGGACAGAATTTGGCACGATATCCCTAAGGAGGACATCCAATAACTCTGTCAATCAATGCCAATCCGGATAATTACTTGCATAAGGACAGGAGGTGGAACGGCGCGTCTTTGACTAGTTCAATTTGTGTAGCTCTTTCTCTTGAATGGCTCATCCATTTGTTTTTCTAAAGTTGCAATTACTTGTTTTTCTGTATATGTACATCATATCTACAGATTTCCGCCCCATTCGGATAATTCCTTCATAGTGCGGTTTTTTATGCATATTACGTGATTTTCAACATTTTCCAATAAGTAATCGTGAAGCAGATGGTTGGGAAATGCTGCAACGAAGCTAGCACACGCTGCCGATCAACTATCTCCTGATGCTCAGACTGCAGCTCGTTTTAATGTTCAAAGGTTAGTGTTCCCGTATTAGGGCAGTTGATAAAATTCCGATATGTCAATACTTTCTCCGGGTAATGTCGATATATGTCGGCGACAATTTTTCACAGAATATGCCGATATCAAAATGGCAATAACGCGTGACGATATTTTTTTTCAGTTTCCCATAAATATTTGAAGTTGTTCTTTTGAAATTGTAGTAGAACCTAATTTTACTTTTACTATGTAAAGGAGTCTTACTCCTTTTTGAGCTTTCATCAAGCCCAGTCTTTCACTCTGACTGTGTGAAGCAAGTATATGTGGCACAAAGGAAGTAGTCCGACTCCACTTGAGAGTGGCGTTGTGAATGGAATAACAAGATTTCCGATGTGAGGAAATGGTGCACCACTGGCGTTAAAAACAATTTTTAACGCAACTACAGTAGTATTTCTTCACATGGACGTTCTTCAGAAACAGGCGCTGAAATTGATGAACAAAAATCTAAATGTGGCGGGCGCAGACGTGTGAGAGGAAATGCTGACGTAATCGGCGCTTGCCCCTACCAGCAGAAACTGCAGCGTTTAGCTTCCCTATGCAACTACAACTCATATCTTTGGCGCTGGCAGAAATGAAAAAATAGGGGAAGTCGACATGAAGTGTTCCGGACAAATCGGATATGTGACGTAACCGAACGACGGATCCATCGGTCACCTTTTATTCTGCTACCTACATGCAGTTAGAACTGTGTGTGCATTGTTTCCCTTTAACTTTTTGTTCTCAGGAGCATAGGCAGGCTGCTAGTTTGTTGATGTACAGAAATCTAATAATAAATCAATATTTAAATACACAGCTCTAAAACTAACACTGTACTTACAATCTGCGGGTGATGTTTCTGTATGCAGGTACGTCGATATATTTCCGTCGATATATTTATACTTTTCTCGATATACCGAGGGTAGACAATGATATTCGCTATCCGACACTTTTCAAAATATCAACAATCCTGTGCCGCATATAGGTAATGATTAGAGATTTTTCTGATCATGAAAACTGTACATTCCTGTGCATTGCATGAAGGATTTCATACAAGGAGATCTGAATAACAAGTAATGTTTGTATATTTGGAAGCACACGACAAATCACGATCCGTAAGCCAATGTAATTAAAATTTCATTAATCTGATAACTATCACGCAGAAATGTTGGCAACTGTACAATTGATCAAAGTAACAGGTTTTTCTTGTTTTCACAGTTACACTAAAGTCTGATGGACCTTATATTATTGCAGCTAGCAAGACGCTAGTTAGACGCTTCGTACTTCGTGGCACGCATGGAATGCTTTTTTGAGGAGTGGATTTCTAAGTGATGAAAGTATGAGGGGAGATACACTATGTGATCATAAGTACCAGACACCCGGCTGAAAATGACTTACAAGTTCGTGGCACCCTCCATCGGTAATGCTGGAATTCAGTATGGTGTTGGCCCACCCTTCAGCTTCCACTCTCGCAGGGATACGTTCAATCAGGTGCTGGAAGGATTCTTGGGGAATAGCAGCCCATTCTTCACGTACTGCTGCACTGAGGAGAGGTATCGATGTCGGTCGGCGAGGCCTGGCACGAAGTCGGCATTCCAAAACATTCCTAAGGTGTTCTATAGGATTCAGGCTCGGACTCTGTGCATGTCAGTATATTACAGGGATGTTATTGTCGTGTAACTACTCTGCCACAGGCAGTGCATTATCAACAGGTTCTCGATCGTGTTGAAAGATGCAATCGCCATCCCCGGATTGCTCTTCACCAGTGGGAAGTAAGAACGTGCTTAAAACATCAATGTAGGCCTGTGGTAGTACCACGAAAACAACAAGGGGTGCAAGCCCCCTCCATTAAAAACACGACCACACCATAACACCACCGCCTCCGAATTTTACTGTTGCACTACAAATGCTGGCAGATGTTCACCGGTCATTCGCCATACCCACACCCTGTCATCAGATCTCCACATTGTGTACCGTGATTCGTCACTCCACACAACGTTTTTCCATTGTTCAATCTACCAATGTTTACGCTCCTTACACCAAGCGAGGCGTCGCTTGGCATTTACAGGCGGGATGTGTGGCTTATGAGCAGCTGCTCCACTATTAAATCCAAGTTTTTTCATCCCACGTCTAACTGTCATAGTACTTGCAGTAGATCTTGATACAGTTTGGAATTCCTGTGAAAAGGTCTGGATAGATGTCTGCCTATTACACATTACGACCCTAGTCAACTGTCGGCGGTCTCTGTCAGTGAGCAGACGAGGTCGGCCGTCGGCCTGTACGCTTTAGTACTGTACGTGTCCCTTCACGTTTCCACTTCACTATCACATCGGAAACAGCTGGTCTAGGGATGTTTAATAGAGAGGAAATCTCGGGTACAGACGTTTGACACAAATAACAGCCAATCACCTGAACGCGCTCGCAGTCCGTGAGTTACGTGGAGCGCCCCATTCTGCTCTCTCACGATGTCTAATGACTACTGAGGTCCCTGATATAGAGTGCATGGTTGGTGGCAGCACATGCACCTAACATTAAAAAAAAATATGTTTTGGGGGTGTCCGGATACTTTTGGTCTCTTAGTGTATGAGGCGAGGGAATCTCTCGTTTACAAATCTCTCGTTGCATTTGAACGTCACGATTAGCGCCATCCCTGGCAGCGGCTCGCCAGTGAGGGGTGGGTTGGTTTGGAGCAGCGCAGAGCAGAACAGAGCCGCATGCAGGACCATTATGCGGGCGCGCTGTGCCGTGCTGTGGCTCTATAGGCGGGCAAAGCGGGACCTGCAGCCTGCCAACGGCAGCTAGAATTGATAGTCCTGGCGTGCTGCGCGGCCACTCTGCAGGTGGTGTGTCGGAAAAGTTAACTCGTCAGCCACGTGTGTGATTAAATGTATGGCACTGTGAAAACCACGCCTTGGTATATTTCGTGAAAGTTGTATGCGTGCATATATCGAAGCCGCTACGACGTATCGAATCTTAGCGTTACCCATTTCTGGGCCACCCTAGATGAAAGGTGCTGCAGGGATGCCCTGTCGACCACGGAGTAGACTGAGCGTTGGTTGCCTGTGAAAAGGAGACTAATCAGTTAGTCTGTGGCGTCCGTCGGTGGAGTAAAGAAGTACGAGTCGAAATGCGGAACGATTGCGAATTCGGGTGCGAAGTATGTAATCTCTACACTTTGGGTAGCACAGCAGCACATGCGCTATAAATCCCGAGTTGTACCTCAGAGCTCCGGAGGCTAACTATCCAGAAATTGGTCTTGGTTCCGATACCAAGATGGGGACTACTGTTTAGTGTAGTGTCGTATAGTAGTGCAGGTAAGAATTTTAAATTACAAAATCTGTGATCCAGAAATCCAGCATAGTGTAACAGACGAATAGCATGATCCAGATGGCCAAACTGAGTATGTAGAAATTCTTTTTCTTTTACATAAATTGTATTTTTTTCTTTTCATCTAGATTTAAATGTACATTTTTGCCCCTTAAAGACCATAATACTGAATTACACTAACACCTACGAAAATACGTTATAATATTATGTGTTATTTTCTTGCCAGTTCATGTGCAACATTTAGTCTGTTTTGTATGTAGGCAACAGATATAAGGAAGTAGCAAATTAATTGATTAATTAATAATCATAAAAGGCGAGGGCTAGCAGTGAATGTGTGAATAGTGTGCGCGTTCATATACCCTGAATGGACTTCAAACTGAAGTAGCGCCCTTTCTTAACCTCAAGACGTAATAAATCCATTGTTAGTCATGTACGCTTGATTTAAAGCTTCCTTTCCAGCAAACTATTTTCACTCAGTTAGTTATGTTGATGAGTTGCATAGGATACTTGAGGACACATGTCGCAGAGTTACATGGTAATGGAAGTTAGTACATTTGTACGTTTACCTCACGATTAAGTTGTCTGGGAATTTGTCAGCAAATAGTCTAATTAGGCATCAGTACGATATCAAACAACTGCAAAAAAAGTCTTGCTAAGCCAATGAACGTTTTGTGAAATTCTCAGACGTACGAGCAGTTTCAGAGGTAAATTAAACGCTGCATGCCATTTAAATTCAATTTCTTTAATCTCCATTTCACACCCGGTGAATATAGGTAATATTTCGTAGATATGGACTGCGATCGACGTACCGTTCAGTGGCGATGATATTGGGAACAGCATGTCCCGTTAGACATAGCATTGGTCTTGCCGGGGTGACGTTATTCCTTGTTATGATGCAGGATCTGCCCCGAGCTAACCATTAGCAGAGCTAACTATTAGGAGAGACGTTAAACGCTGCGCTGAATACACGTACCGCCAAAAACAAAAAGTTCTGGGTACATCGGGTATGGCTATTTTTACCTAGAGAGTGGTACAAATTGCAATTGCAAAAGACGATAATCTGTAAAAGACGCAGCCCAAATACGTTTTTAAGGCATTAATTTGAATACAAATCCGGAGTACATATGTAGCTGGGAATGAGGATGGGCTTTTGGAACCGATTGTTAGTGAAAATAAAGCCCGATTGTCGACGTGTATAGAGAGGTGATAACGGCAGTTGCGAAACTGGCGCTAACCCCTCATTCTGCATAGCGTTACCTGGAGTGCTTGGGCTCTAATCTATGTCGTGCGCTGTTCGTCACATAACCTGTGCACATGTAATCCTGTCCATCTCTTGAAGATTACATATTTCGCTGCTTTGTCCGTAAAAGGAGGGCGCAATGGCAAATCTACCAGTCATCAGTTTTAACAGCCCTCGGAAGGTCCAGAATTTTGTCAAACTTACCTTCGTAAAGACTCTTAAGACGCACACATGGTCATAT
This sequence comes from Schistocerca piceifrons, assembly GCF_021461385.2. Lineage (NCBI taxonomy): Eukaryota > Metazoa > Arthropoda > Insecta > Orthoptera > Acrididae > Schistocerca > Schistocerca piceifrons. The sequence goes on along the minus strand of NC_060138.1, from coordinate 633,031,965 downwards.
GTTTCATAGGAAACACGATAAATATGAAACAAAGTAGCTAAACCACAATATGAATCTGGACCCACTTAAAAATTTGAACAGAGTTTTACTCCGCTCTACTTGGTTCGTTTTCCTAGTTTTGTAAAATTTACCGAAGCTGGTTTATTTACGTTTTTCACAATGAATTCGTGCTACATTTGCAGTTGACAAAGACTTACTATAGTTCATGTGCAATTCGTATGATCCTATTTCATGCACCTGCATTGTTCACTAGTTTCAGTATAAGATACCGAAATAAATCTAATAACAAGATAGTTATATCAAATTTCACGTTGCATTTACTCACTATTCACCTTCACCCGTACAACACCATTTCAAGATTATCAATGGCCACACTCAAAATATTAGCGGGAGCATTTTTTTAAATGTTCACAGCTATGGAAAATTTACGGGCCGCTCTAAAATTACTTTTGACTTTAGCAACAATCTCTGATTAGTATACCTGCCTACAGTATTCAACATTTAATTTTTCATCAGCCTTTTGGTTGATTTGATGCGACCCTCTACGAGTTCTTCCAATGCGCCAACATTCTTCATCTCGGAATAACGCTTACAATCAACGACCTCTATTATTCGTAGAATATATTGTAATCTTGCGTATTCTTCTACAGTTTTTGCCTTCTACGGCTCACACTAGTACAGTGGAAGTTACTCTCTGATGTCGTATCATCCGCCTTCTCCTACTAATTAGTTTTTGCACATATTCAGTTTCCAACTGATGCTGTGGAGAACCTCCTCATTTGTTACAACCGCACGTAATTATCAGCTTAATACTGGAAGACCACATCTCAAACGCCTAGATTTTTTTTTCTTTTCTGTTATTTCATAATCTTCATTTAGTTACCACAAGTTTATTGAGAAGTTAATTATTCTGGCTATAATTGTCTATCAACGTAATAGTTCAGAGTTATCACTGGTGACTTCTAAAAGGGTTCTTACCTCCTTTTTTCAATGACCGTGAAGTAGTCTTTCAGCGCGCCAACGACGCTGTCAGCCCTACTCCTGTCCAAACACTCACAAACATATTATCACATCAGTAGTTTCTTCAGAGCACAGAAATTACCCTTAAATATCTTGAAAGAGGGTACTTCCGGAAGACACTGTACTCTTATGAGCTGCACACTGTATTCGTATTTCATTCCGGTGATGTAGATTTTAAAATGACCACAATTTCCTTAAACAGTTTGAGGGGACTGCGTGAATAATTACTTCGAACGGCTTATTTCCTTTCTCATTCTTCCCCACTGCGATGTTGCGATTCAGTTCCAATGACCTGCATGTACATGTACATATATACTCTGCAAACCATCATACGGCGCATGCCGGAGGGAGCCTTGTACGACTGCAAGTCAATCCGTTTCCTGTTCCACCGGCAGCAGACTATCTATCAGGGGCAGCCATATGAAAATCGAACACCCGACATAACGGAAATAGTTCCATTCAAAAATAATCACCACACGCATTAAGAAATTTATCTCACTGGGAGACGAGACGATCAATTCCTGTTGCACGGAACGCGGTCGGCCGCTGCCGGTTCGATAATTGCACCCGCTTTTGCACTTCCTAGTCCGACACTGAAACCGACGTCCATGCATTTCAGGTCACCAAGGATGTGAAAATCACACGGGTGAAAGATGCGGGCTATAATGAGGATGTTGCAACGTTTCCCAAGAAGATCGCTGAAGCGTACCATTCGTACAATTGGCATGGCCGGCACGAGTGGCCGAGCGGTTCTACGCGCTACAGTCTGGAACCGCGCGACCGCTACGGTCGCAGGTTCGAATCCTGCCTCGGGCATGGATGTGTGTGATGCCTTTAGGTTAGTTAGGTTAAAGTAGTTCTAAGTCCTAGGGGACTGATGACCTCAGCAGTTAAGTCCCATAGTGCTCAGAGCCATTTGAATCATTTTTGAATTGGTATGAGTTATCGTGAAATAGAATGAGACCATCCGATAGCATTCCGACAGCCCGGGGGCAAATGGCGACAGTGGAAACATCCCACGTGTCCCCCATGAAAGAAATCTAAAGCTACTCACACAAGTTCCCGTGAGGTTCTGATGACCTTCGACTGCAGGGCTCTATGCTCGTCGAGTTTCTCGAGTGTGAAACCACAATCAATGCTCAGCGCGATGAAGACACTTTGCAGAAACTGCAGCGTGCCATAAAGTCAAAACGCCTGGCCATGCTGTCGGACTAAAACATGCTGTTACACGACAACGGCTTCCCCAACACTTCCAATCGCACATGGTTTCGCTTTAACGATTTGCTTCGCAAATGCTGCAATATCCTCCGTATGGCCGAAATCTTTGACCATGAGAGTTTCACATCTTTGGCTACCTGAAGTCATGCATGGACGTCGCTTTTAGTCGGGCGAGGAAGTGCAAGAGAGGCTGCGGTTCTGAATCCGTCAGCGGCTGACCGTGTTGTATAAAGCAAGAATTGATCGTCTCGTCTCCCAGTGGCCCAAATGTCTTAACACTAAATGTCTTAACTCGGTTGGTCTTTACTTTTGAATGCAACCATTCCATCGTTCTGTTGTGGCGGGTATTCGGCTTTCATTTGCCTGCCGTTATTTATGCTTTCGTACTAGTCCTGATACCTCTTACACTGCCTTCATAGTCCTTACTCGAGATGTATGCTGCTCTAGGTTAGTTGTGTAGTCTGTGATAGATAACGGTTCTATAAACTTTTGTCAGTGGTACCTTCCGAAAACAACGTTTTCTACCTTAAAGGCTAAAAATCGCTCTGATCACTATGGGACTTACCAACTGAGGTCATCAGCCCCCTAGAATTAAGAACTACTTAAACCTAACCAACCTAAGGACATCACACATACCCATGCCCGAGGCAGAATTCGAACCTGCGACCGTAGCGGTCGCGCGGTTGCAGACTGAAGCGTCTAGAACCACTCGGCCACACCGACCAGCTACCTTCAATGATTCTCATTTGAGTCACGGAGAATTGCCATAATACTTGCGTATTGCTCCGACCTACCAGTGCCAAATCGGGCAGCATTATCTGAATTCCTTCAATATCTTGCCTCATCCTGACTTTGTGGTGACCCAACATACACGAACAGCATTCAAGAAAGGGTCACGCAGATGTTGAGTATATGGTCTCCTTTATCCAGGGTGTTACAAAAAGGTACAGCCAAACTTTCAGGAAACGTTCCTCACACACAAATAAAGAAAAGATGTTATGCGGACATGTGTCCGGAAACGCTTAATTTCCATGTTAGATCTCATTTAGTTTCGTCAGTATGTACTGTACGTTATCATGATTGCATACGGGATACTCTACCTGTGCTGCTAGAACATGTGCCTCTACAAGTACGACACAAAATGTCGTTCATGCACGATGGAGCTCCTGCACATTTCAGTCGAAGTGTTCGTACGCTTCTCAACAACAGATTCGGTGACCGATGGATTGGTAGAGGCGGACCAATTCCATGGCCTCCACGCTCTCCTGACCTCAACCCTCGTGACTTTCATTTATGGGGGCATTTGAAAGCTCTTGTCTACGCAACGCCGGAACAAAATGTAGTGACTCTCCGTGCTCGTATTGTGGACGGCTGTGATACAATACGCCGTTCTCCAGGGCTGCATCTGCGCATCAGGGATTCAATGCGACAGAGGGTGGATGCATGTATCCTCGCTAACGGTGGACATTTTGAATATTTCCTGTAACAAAGTGTTTGAAGTCACACTGGTACGTTCTGTTGCTGTGTGTTTCCATTCCATGATTAATGTGATTTGAAGAGAAGTAATAAAGTGAGCTCTAACATGGAAAGTAAGCGTTTCCGGACACATGTCCACATAACATATTTTCTTTCTTTGAGTGTGAGGAATGTTTCCTGAAAGTTTGGCCGTACCTTTTTGTAACACCCTGTATGTGAGCTACACTTTCCTAGACTTCTCCCAATAAACCAAAATCGGGAGCCGACCTTACGTGCTCGTTCCATTTCATGGTGCTTTGCAACATTGGGCCCAGATAATTAACTGACGCAACTGTGTTAATCAGCACACCACTAAAGCTATAGCATTCTTCTTCCTACTGATGACATACAATGCTATCCCAAAAGTAGCGTTCGTAAGATGCCAGAGGGACCTCGCTCCGAAGGGAGACCGGAACGGGATAGGAGGATGGACTATGGAAACACCTGCAATAACTAGGGATCACAGGGAACTCGATGGAAGCCGCACGGGACAGGATCTGCTGGAGGCAGCCTGTGCGTCGGCCCATGATAGACAAGGTCCCTTATCACCAGTTAAGTAAGTAACTAAGTTCTTCCTACTCATTTGTATTAATTTAGATTTTTCACTTATAGTGCTAGCTAAAAATGGCTCTGAGCACTATGGGACTTAACATCTATGGTCATCAGTCCCCTAGAACTTAGAACTACTTAAACAGAGAAAATCCCTGACCCCGCCGGGAATCGAACCCGGGAACCCGGGCGTGGGAAGCGAGAACGCTACCGCACGACCACGAGCTGCGGTCTGTAGTGCTAACTTCCATTTATCACACCAAACAGGAATCCTGTTCAAGTCATCCTCTATACTGTTACAGTCACTCAAAGATGACAGTACCCAGCACAGGAAAGAGATGCTGCTCACCCCATCCGTGAGATCGTTTATGTATACAGGGAATAAGAGCAGTCCAATCACACTTCTCTCTCGTACTTCTGACTATGCCCCTATAGACCTTATGATGGACGAGAAGTTAAACCGAAATCTACTTCTTTCCACCTTACAAACTACGCCAGTCTACAATATTGCGAGTAGCAGCAAAAAACGCGACTTTATTTCAGTTGAGAAAATGTGCGTTCCTGAGAGAAATGGCTCTGCAGAAATGATTACACGTGGCCTTGTTGCCGGCGCGGCCTCCAGACTCCGGCTTGTGCTGTGCTGTGCTGCCGCTCCGTCCCCCGCACAGTGGACGGCTGTTGTTTACGACGTCCGGGCGGGAGGGAGGCAGACTGCAGCTGCCCCCGCCGGATGCGCTGCAGCACCGCGCCGCATTAAGCCCGGGACACGAGCCTTCTGGTAGTCACGGGGTAGCTAACCGCCACGCCGGCGCCTTTACGACAACGGAGATGATGCCACTAATCGAGCTGCCCCTCCTCCAGACAGCACAAGACCTGAGAGGCTGAATGCTCACTACGATTTAAGGTGTGCTTCTCTAGAACATATAGCATACACACACACTATTTCGTCGAAATCATTTTATGCCACACGCGTGCACCATCAGTTCTGAATATTATACTGTGTAAAATCTTTAGGGAAGAAAGAGGTTAGTCATAGAACAATTACGCTATAAATGCGTTGACTAAAAACTGAGGGGGAAAGGAATACGCAACCTTCCCAAAACTACGAGACTTCTTTGGAAATCTGATGAACCTTACCAGTAACACAAACTTGAAGTTCAACTGACTTACCGTTCGCTAGCTTAGCACTCTACCAAAAGGAGGAAACAAGTTGCAATTTTTTTTTTTTTTTTTTTTGTCATCAGTCTACTGACTGGTTTGATGCGGCCCGCCACGAATTCCTTTCCTGTGCTAACCTCTTCATCTCAGAGTAGCACTTGCAACCTACGTCCTCAATTATTTGCTTGACGTATTCCAATCTCTGTCATCCTCTACAGTTTTTGCCCTCTACAGCTCCCTCTAGTACCATGGAAGTCATTCCCTCATGTCTTAGCAGATGTCCTATCATCCTGTCCCTTCTCCTTATCAGTGTTTTCCACATATTCCTTTCCTCTCCGATTCTGCGTAGAACCTCCTCATTCCTTACCTTATCAGTCCACTTAATTTTCAACATTCGTCTATAGCACCATATCTCAAATGCTTCGATTCTCTTCTGTTCCGGTTTTCCCACAGTCCATGTTTCACTACCATACAATGCTGTACCCCAGACGTACATCCTCAGAAATTTCTTCCTCAAATTAAGGCCGGTATTTGATATTAGTAGACTTCTCTTGGCCAGAAATGCCTTTTTTGCCATAGCGAGTCTGCTTTTGATGTCCTCCTTGCTCCGTCCGTCATTGGTTATTTTACTGCCTAGGTAGCAGCATTCCTTAACTTCATTGACTTCGTGACCATCAATCCTGATGTGAAGTTTCTCGCTGTTCTCATTTCTACTACTTCTCATTACCTTCGTCTTTCTCCGATTTACTCTCAAACCATACTGTGTACTCATTAGACTGTTCATTCCGTTCAGCACATCATTTAATTCTTCTTCACTTTCACTCAGGATAGCAATGTCATCAGCGAATCGTATCATTGATATCCTTTCACCTTGTATTTTAATTCCACTCCTGAACCTTTCCTTTATTTCCATCATTGCTTCCTCGATGTACAGATTGAAGAGTAGGGGCGAAAGGCTACAGCCTTGTCTTACACCCTTCTTAATACGAGCACTTCGTTCTTGATCGTCCACTCTTATTATTCCCTCTTGGTTGTTGTACATATTGTATATGACCCGTCTCTCCCTATAGCTTACCCCTACTTTTTTCAGAATCTCGAACAGCTTGCATCATTTTATATTGTCGAACGCTTTTTCCAGATCGACAAATCCTATGAAAGTGTCTTGATTTTTCTTTAGCCTTGCTTCCATTATTAGCCGTAACGTCATAATTGCCTCTCTCGTCCCTTTACTTTTCCTAAAGCCAAATTGATCGTCACCTAGCGCATTCTCAATTTTCTTTTCAATTCTTCTGTATATTATTCTTGTAAGCAGCTTCGATGCATGAGCTGTTAAGCTGATTGTGCGATAATTCTCGCACTTGTCAGCTCTTGCCGTCTTCGGAATTGTGTGGATGATGCTTTTCCGAAAGTCAGACGGTATATCGCCAGACTCATATATTCTACACACCAACGTGAATAGTCGTTTTGTTGCAATACGTGAACTATACTACATATCCACTACAACTATCGGATTTCGTATTGATGACATCTAATCAGATGAAGTGAGACACATCTCAGTGTAATAATTTTTGAAAACATTACTGTAAATGAACAGCGGCATGATAGTTATAATACTAATCAGTCTTGAACGCAAGGATTTATTTAACACTCAAAATTACACCTCAACATGATAACCGGTTTTCTCAACCGACATTTACCAATGCTCCGCCGCCGTCTCTGCTCATCACCTGATGAGACATGGTCTGAAGACGATTTTTGAGAAAATCGAAACCAGTACCATTTAGACGTGTGATTTTTAGCTTCTAATAAATCCTTGTGATCAAGACTAGTTACTATTTTAACATCTCAGTGTAACTGAAACCTCGCAATTTTACAAGAGTTCATTTGTATTACTGAATAAATATCTCCAAATTCTTTATATGGTGGAGCTCTTTTCCTCACAATAAACAGGTCCATGAGTACACAGCTATCGTCAGCCACTCGTTTAACATATCTGTGAGGTGCATCATACAATAAATGAAACTTTCTAACTTTCTTTTCTAACAAATCAGACTTTGGATGACTCTGTACCAAGACTAAATTATCATTCCAAGTTTCCTTCTTCCCTTTGCTGATCGTAACGTTTCTTCTATCCGTCTCTTTTTCTAGAGCCTCCACGAAGCTAACACAACATTTTATCGCCAGCTAATGAAGATTGAGACTTTAATTTTGTTGCTGTTGCTATCGGTATGCTTATAGTATTATCAGACGTCATTTATTTCAGGGGATACCCGATGCGCTATCGTGGATAATCGATCACTGCAGAGACGTTATATGCTCAAGCAGCATTGCCAGGCACCGATGAGAGAGAAGAAGAAGTAAGACAGGCCTCCTGTAGTTACGAGACGCCAGCGCTACGCCAGGCTCTTTAGATGCCGCAGCACAGGGCAGGAGGACGGGTCCTGTCGGAGTCCAGTCCGAGCCTATGTGGTCAAAAATTTCACCACGAATCAGACGCGTGTCGTAGTTCCACATCGCCCAACAGAAAAAATGTCGGTATACGTCGCTCAGTCAAGCTTCGTTCCTGCTTACACGGACAGTGTGCTGAGTGCCACCATCGGCCACGTGGTTGTCTAGACTGCTGTGAAGAGCTTGTGTTCCCTAGCTGCAGACTTCTACTGTACGCAGCTCAGTGACTCCAGCTGCTCTTGTGTATCTGAACCTCTATTAGTTCCGCGCGTGATCTCGCAGTCATAGCAACCAGCAGAAAAAGTTAAGTGTGTGGTTATTGTATTAGTAAACTGTTCTGTTCATTGACTGGTCACGTGTGTATTGGTATGTCTCGAAAGTATGACATTACACCCTGTGTATGTACGAGGTGGCTTATCAAAATCTCTTCGAACTGCGCATGTAATTCGGTCCGTTTCGTACGTTGATGCATAGCCTGCGTCTGCTTTTTCATTCTCAAACTGCTTTCTTGGGTTTGAAGTTTGCGCAGTGTCCTCTGCATATTCTCTTCACCATTGGCAATTTATCTAGGGACGTAACTGATGTACTGGGGAGGAACGCCGTTTGCTTGGACTTCAACACCCCTGTGCAGCGAGCGGTATACAACTTTATTGTCGCCGGCTCTTCCCTTGTTGTCATGCATGAAGGATTAGGAGTGCGCCACAGGTTTCTCTTTGTGTCACCTTTCGTGTTGAATACACATTCTTCTGTGTATCACAGTGCAGTTCGTTGATCATTACTTCTCGCCGCACCATTTCTCCTAATAAGGGAAAAACCTTCACTAGTACGCCGTTGCATTGCATACAGTCTGTTAGGTAAGATGGTGGTCAAGTTAATCAGTGGAATAATGTATCTGATACCAAACTAAAACATATACATACATCATATCTGAACAAAAGGAAAATGCAATTATAATTAATAATTCGTCCAGTCACCCGCAGCGTCGACAATTTCTTGGCATCTCCAGGCCTGCTTGAAACCAGATTTTCCGGGTATTCACGTGGAAGAGACCTCCAAATGCATCGAATTTGTGCTGCCAGCTGTTTCAAAGTGAATATATCTTTCCCTTGCAGCTTAGTTTCTATGTAGGAATTACATTTTCAATAAGATTAGAGTCAGGTGACTGAGAGCTACTCCATTACCTCTACACTTTTCTCCACTTTCCAGTCGCTAAAATGCTAGCTGCAGCGCTTCGCCGCGCGGGATTAGCCGAGCGTTCTCAGGCGCTGCAGTCTGGACTGTGCGGCTGGTCCCGGCGGATGTTCGAGCATGGGTGTGTGTGTTTGTCCTTAGGATAATTTAGGTTAAGTAGTGTGTAAGCTTAGGGACTGATGGCCACAGCAGTTAAGTCCCATTAGATTTCACACACATTTGAACATTTGCAGCGCTTCGGATCATTCTCGTTCTGCTGTATCCAGTCTTCATTTTTGTCGATCAACCAACGTTTGCCATTGTCGGTGATCCATCTTTTGGCAGTCGCCGTGAAACATTTTAGCAAACGCGACGTGTAAGCTGCACTCTTGTCTCTTCTTGCGCTGCTCAGTGAAAGTTACAAATTAAACTAATGCTTTCTGTTGGCTTGCAAAAGAACTAAAGTGGTATCTTTACCATCTGTAATGCCAACGTGCACTTACTTAACAGACTGTTCACGTTCCGCAAGACACGCTGCGGTGCGTGGCGGAGGGTACCTCGTCCCACTGCTAGTGATTTAAGACAACTGTCTCTATGCCCCCGAAAGAGCCCTAATTTGTCTCACGTTCGATGTCTTTACGCGAAATGTACGTTGGCAGCAGTAGAGCCGTTCTACAGCCATCTTCAGATGCCGATCCGCTAAATTTTCTCAGCTTTACTCCTCGAAATGAGCGTCACCTTTCCCCCAGGGATCCACATTTGAATTCCCGAAATACCTACGTAAAACTTGCGTGTTGTTCGAACCTAGCAGTAAGAAACGTAGCAGCCCGTTTCTGAATTTCTTCGATGTCTTCCTTTAATCCGACCTGGGTGGGTGTGGGGGTGGGGGAAGGGGGGCGAGAAGTCCCAAACAGTTTAGCAGTACTCTACAATCTGTCGTACTAGTATCCTACGCGCGGTCTTCCTTACAGATGAACGACACTTTCCTAAAATTCTCCCTATAATCCGTACTCAACCATTCGCCTTTCCTACTAGAATTCTTATACCCTCGTTCTATTCCATACCGCTTTCCAACGCTACGCCTGGATATTTAATCGACCTAGTTGTGTCGAGCAGCACACTACTGATGCTGTACTCGACCATACAGGATTGTTTTTTTCCTACTCATCTGCACTAACTTACATTTTTCTACATTTAGAACTAGCTACCACTCAGAAATTTTGTCTAAGCCTGCTTGTATGCTCCTACATTCACTCAATGACGACACCTTCCCGTAAGCGACAGCGTCAATAGCAATTAGCCGCAGATTGCTGCTCGCCCCATCCGCCAGATCATTTGTGTACATAGAAAATAACAGCGATCCTATCACAATTCCCTACGGCGGTCCGGACGATACCCTTGACTCTGATAAACACTCGCCGTCGAGGACAACTTGCTGGGTTCTGTTACTTAAGATGTCTTCGAGATACATACCTGGGAATCTATTCCCTACGCTCCTACCTTCATTAAGAATCTGCAGTGTGACACCGAGTCAAATGATTTTTCAGATAGCTAGGATTACAGAACTTGCCTGTTACCCTTCACCCATAGCTCGCATAATATATAATAAAAGGGCAAGCTGAATTTCGCACGAGTGACGTTGATTCGTGTAAGAAGAATTCCCTCAACGTTCATTATTTTCACTGTAATGAGGCCCTAGTATCAGCTGGCGCTGAAGACGGTGTTCCTGGCAATTCCTCCATTAGTGTAGCAACAACTTCTGCTTTAGTGCCATGTAAGTCTGTAAATCCACAATTACTTCTCATTATGCATCAAACTGTGCGCCGATACGAAACTTCCTGACAGGTTAAAACTGTGACGGATCGGTACTCGAACCCTGGACACAGTTTCAATCTGCCAGGACGCGTCGCATCAGCGCATACTCCACTGCAGAGTGAAAACTCATTCTGGAAACAATCCTGTAAGGTGTGCTTAAGCCATGTCTCGGCCTGGGAGAGAGCGACGACGTTTCGTACCGGTGGTTCCAGGCCGAGTTCGGAGACTCGACGGTTTGCCGCCTCAAGAGAGTCACCCAATCTACTCTACATTCCTGAAGTAGAATCGGAGAGGAAATGAATATGTGGAAAACAACGCAAGGAGAAGGGACAGGATGATAGGACATCTATTAAGACATCAGGAAATGACTTCCTGTCGTACTAGAGGAATATGTAGAGGACAAATAATGTAGAGGACAAGACAGAGATTGGAATACATCCAGCAAATAATTGAGGTCGTAGGTTGCAAGTACTGCTCTGAGATGAAGAGGTTGGCACAGGAGAGCAATTCGAGGCGGGGCTTATTTCAGTATACATCGTGTGGAGCTTTTTTTCTGTGTGGTCTAGTAGCTGCACGCAGTTTCTACTGAATTTGGCTGATCTGAAAGTAAGGCTACATTTTCCGCATTTTTACGAACTCGATACACCAGTCACTCCTAGCACTGGTTAATCGAAGCTAATCATAAGAAGGCAGTAGCACAATCATAGTAACAGGAAGGACACAAATTCTACCCCGTAATTGCGATATATTACGCATTCAAGATTTATGAATCAACAGAAATCAAGTATTAACCAAAGAGTGCATCATTATCAACCAGCAGTTAAGATGAAAGATACAAAAATATTGATCATATTCCATTGTAAGTGACTAATTGTCTGATGAGTAACTTTAGACACCCTTAATATTAATAAAAGTCTAATTCGTCGTTACATTTTACACTGAAGCGCCAAAGAAACTGGTATAGTCATGCGTATTCAAATACAGAGATATGTAAACAGGAAGAATACGGCGCTGCGGTCGGCAATGCCTATATAAGACGACAAGTGTCTGGCGCAGTTGTAAGATCGGTTACTGCTGCTACAATGGCAGTTTATCAAGATTTAAGTGTGTGCTATAGTCGGCGCACGAGCGATGGGACACAGACTCTCCGAGGTAGCGATGAAGTGGGGATTTTACCGTACGACCATTTCACGAGTGGAACGTGAATATCAGGAATCCGGTAAAACTTCAAATCTCCGACATCGCTGCGGTCGGATAAAGATCCTGCAACAACGGGACCAACGGCGACTGAAGAGAATCGTTCAACGTGACAGGAGTGCAAACCTTCCAAAAATTGCTGCAGATTTCAATGCTGAGCCATCAGCAAGTGTCAGCGTGCGAAACATTCAGCGAAACATCATCGGTATGGGCTTTCGGAGCAGAAGGTCCACTCATGTTGTAACACTGAAAATGCAGGATGCATGGCACCTGCTACCGATCTATAATTTTTTTCTGAATTGTATGTAAATATTTATAATTTAAATGCTTTCATTTAATAAGTAAGGACATTACTTCACTGTATGTGTAAATTTAGGAAGAAGTCTGTTGACGTTTCATTATATTTATCCGTGTCTTACTGTGACACTTATAAGCTCTGGGAAAAAGGCAAAGCAGTTGTTATTTGCATCGACTAGCAACGATAGCAGCAGTGCTTGTGCGCTGTAAAATCCCTGGGTAGGGAGTTGTGGCGCGGAGCGCGCGGAGAGAGATGGAGACGGGTTCCAGCGCTTGTAGTGTGCGGAAGTGTGATGTTAACGCTCTCGCAGTAGAGACTACCATTTTCGGCGGCATCATGTAGCGCGCCGGCCAGATGTCTAGTAGCAGGAGTACGGACAGTGAACGGCCGGAAGAGGCTGTATTAGTTAGGATTGCCCGTTCCTGTAACTAGCCGTGGCTCCACAAGATGTTACCGTGTTCAACAACAGCAGCAGTTCCAGCAACACAGTTTCGTCGTTGGCTCCGGGTTTCACGTATGCACAGCACTGAAGTAAAACTGTTCATTGATAGAAAGTGTTAACAGCTAACCCAACAGCACAACTGAATGTGATTTGATTGATAAAATTTATTTTAATAATAATCAGTTAAACTCATTGCCCCCAGAGATTGTTAGCAAGCAGGATCCTTGTTCCTTTTTTTCCCTCATATGCTAACCGAGTGTCGTAAGAAACAAATTGAATAGTTACAGCCAGTTTATTAATGAGTAATTTCACTTTTAAGACTTTTAGCCTAAGTCTACTTTCAATTAACTGTTGTACAACACAGGTTTCAGTATATGACTATAGTAGAGCAATTTCATATTTCAAGTTTGAGAATCAATCACTGCAAAAAATCCAAATCTAAAGCAATGCACAAATTAATAGTACGGAAGTTTTATTTATTTTACATATACCTTGGAGCACATGGCTGTGTGGTTTGGTATGTATTCTAGTGTTTAATTCTGCTCAAGTCAGTAAAAAAGGCTCAGTTGTTCAGACAATAATATGAAATACGATTTGCAAAATAAGTGGAGGCAAAGTAAAAAGTGCTTGCTTTTTTTCTAAATTTCTTTGATGACTTTACGTTCAGGTCACTAAAAGTCATTGTTCATGTAAAGAAGTTTAGTACTAACATACAGTTTAATTTCATATTTTCAAATCACTATTCGATTGTCTTTTTCAAAATTTAATGCCAAACATAACGTAAGAGTGACTTCTCAGTTTCCTTTATCATTACATATTCACTTAAAGTTAGTGTCAAGAAACGTGACAACCTTCAGTTGCCACGTCAGTGTTCAATAATACATGTTTTTCTTTCCCAACATCTTGTACAGGATTTAGGATGTAAATTGCCCTAGTGTGTTGGTGACCGTTAATTATTTCCCTTTCGTTCATTAGTGTAACTTTTGGATGCATGATCAGTGGTTATCCTTTTCTGTCCAGTGTTGTTCGTGAGTGAATGCACAAAATAACTTTCATTTTCCAAATTATACACCTATTCGGTTTAATTACTTTTTATTTTTCATAGACTTTCCATCAGAAGTGTCGATTGTACACTTTCCTCCTATTTATCGGCATCACTTCTTCGGGAAAGATAGCCTTATCCAAATAGTAAAAATCCATTAGGCATACACGCGATCCACGGCCATATTTTGTATCGCAAGCAGGTTAGGCCGATTAGTAAGAGGGAGGTTACAATGTACCCTTGATGACTTCACGACACAAAGCTTTATGCCTCTTCTGGACGACATTGGACTGTTGATAACTGGAAACAGGTTACCTGGTTGGACGAGTCTCGTTTCAAATTGTATCGAGCGGATGGATGTGTACGGGAATGGAGATAACCACATGAATCCATCGACCCTGTATGTCAGCAGCGGACGGTTCAAGGTGGTGGAGGCTCTGTAATAGTATGGATCGTGTGCATTTGGAGTGATATGGGACCCCTGATATCTCTAGATACGACTCTGACAGGTGACAGGTACATAAGCATCCTATCTGATCACCTGCATCCATTCATGTCCACTGTGCATTCCGACTGATTTGGGCAATTCCAGCAGGACAATGCGATACCCCACACTTCCAGGTTTTCTACAGAATGGCTCCAGGAACACTATTCCGATTTTAAGCACTTACGCTGCCCACCAGACTCCCCAGGATTGAACATTATTGAGCATATCTGGGATGTCTTGCGACTTTCTGTGCAGAGATCTCCACCCCCTCGTACTCTTACCGATTTATGGAAACCCCTAGCGGATCCATGGTGTCAATTCCCTCCAGCACTGCTTCAGACATTAGTCGAGTCCATACCACGTCGTGTTGCGGCACTTCTGCGTGCTCGAGGGACCCTACACGATATTAGGCAGGTGTACCAGTTTGGCTCCTCAGCTTATGTACGGCAATTTGATTTAGAAATGCATGAAAAGTGTAGCACTATTTTTTTCCTTGTGAAACGACTCATTTGCATGAATGTACTAACAAACACTGTGCGAAAGTCATGGGATAGCGATACGTACATACACGGATGGCGGTAGAATCGCCTACGCAAGATATAACAGCGCAGTGCACTGGCGGAGCTGTCGTTTGTACTCTGATGATTCATGTTAAACGCCGGCCGGAGTGGCCGAGGGGTTCTAGGTGCTTCAGTTTGGAACCGAGAAAAACGCTACGGTCGCAGGTTCGAATCCTGCCTCAGGCATTGATGTGTGCGATGTCCTTAGGTTAGTTAAGTTTAAGCAGTTCTAAGTTCTAGGGGACTGATGACCTCAGATGTCCCATAGTGCTCAGAGCCATTTGAACCATTTTTTTTCCATGTTAAACAGGCATCCGACACGAGTGTGCACCCACAATGGGAATTAATAGGCTTTGAACGCAAAATGGTAGTTGTTTTGGAAATAATAAGGGAATTCAGTTTTCCGATATTCACAGTGTTAAGAGTGCGCCGGGAATCCCAAATTTCAGGCATTGCCTCTCACCACAGACAACGCAGTGGTCGACGGCCTCCATTTAACACCCGATAGTAGCGGCATTTGCGTAGAGTTGTCAGTGCTAACAAACAAGCAGTATTACGTTAGATAAACCCAAAAATAAATGTAGGACGTACGATGAACGTATCTGTTAAAAAAGAGCGCGGAATTGGGCGTTAATGGGCAGCAGACGACCGAGACTAGTGCCTTTGCTAACAGCACGACATCGCCTACAGTGCCTCTCCTGGGTTCGTGACCATTTCGGTTGGACCCTAGACGTGGCCTATGAGATGAGTACCGATTTCAGTTGGTAAGAGCTGTTAGTAGGGTTCGAGTGCGGTGCAGACTCCAAGAAGCCATCCACCCAAGTTGTCAACAAGGCATTGTGCAAGCTGTGGGTGCTCCATAATGGCTTTGACTGTGTATACATGGAATTAACTGGGTTCTCTGTCCAACTTAACCAATCACTGTCTGGAAATAGTTATGTTCGGATACTTGGAGAGCATTTGCAGCCGTTCACGGACTTCATATTCCGAAACAAACAATTCATGTCAACGGGCCACAGTTGCTCGTGATTGGTTTAAAGAACATTCTGAACAGTTCCAGCGAATGATTTGACAACCCATATCGAGATGAATCCCATCGAAGCTTTATGGGACATAATCGAGAGGTCAGTTCGTGCTCAAAATCCTGCACCAGCAACGCCTTCACAACTATGAACGGCCATAGAGACAGTGTGGCTCAGAATTTCTTCGGGTGACCTCCAACGACTTGTTGAGTCCACGCCACGTCGAGTTGCTGCACTATTCCGCTCAAATGGTGGTTCTACACGATATTCCCATGACTTTTGTCACCTCAGTGTTTATACGACGGGAAACATCTTCGATTTTCTGTCAGATTTTGACGCAAACCCTTTGTTAAAACTAAGTATTGCGCACTGTTTTCCACCTTAAGTTTCCTGCATCGTTGGAAATATACCGTCACACGTTAGCGGAAAATTTTGCCTAGAACTCGATACAGCCCTTTTCCTGTGTAAAAACGCGGAACAGGCCGACAGCCACTACCCAGTCACTTGTTGACCAGTATGGTGTAGCAGTAGAAGGAAATCCGTTGCTCCAAATTTCGCGTTAAAAATCATTCACACAGAAGGATTGTGTGCACATACCATCATCTGAGTGCAATACGACCTCCCATCAAAGAGGGTGGAGGAGCGGACAGGGTTCAGGTCACTCGGGGTGGAAAGCTGCACCCTGAAAGGCGGAAGAATCAGCAATGATCAACGGTATGAGGACGCAGAAGGTACTGCGTTACAGGCACATAACGTTTATTCAAAGGACTTGTGCCCCATAACTGAGAAAAGTGTTTTGATAATTTCTCCATTGGCGAAAGGTTCCGTACTAGTCTCCCATCCGGATCTTCGGAAGGGAACTGCCGGGCTGGAGGTGATCAAGAAAAAAAGATTGAATAACAAACGAAAGAGTCGGAGTGTGGAATATCAGAAGTTTGAACGTGGTGTGGAAGCTAGAAAATCTGAAAAGTAATTGCTAAGGCTCAGTATAGATTTAGCGGGTGTCAGTGTAGTGAAATGGAAGGAGGACATGGATTTCTGATCAGACAAGCATAGAGTAATATAAACAGAAGCAGAAAATAGTATTACGGGACTAGGATTCGTTTTGAATAGAAAGGTAGAACAGAGATTAAATTACTGTGAACAGTTAAGTGATAGGGTTGTTCTCATCAGAATCGAAGCAAGCCAACAACGACAACTTTGCTTAAGCTACACGTGCAGAAGTCGCAGGATGACTCATACAGAATTTCTATTTGGTATAATGAATGGCAGCTTGCTCTGAATGCATGAAAACGTCAGCTAGTGGAGATGAGTAGGCGAAGCAATCCTGTAATATTGTAATACAGTATTACTGACGTTCTACCTGACATAGTCAAGTCGATTAAATATCTAAGCGTAATGTTACAAAGCGACATGAAATGGAATAAACACGTAAATCTGTCGAAGAGAAGGGGAACAGACGGCTTCGGACGTGTCGGAAGATTCTGGAAACATGTACCTCATCAATAAAGGAGACCGCATTTATAACATTTGTGCAATCCATTCTTGAGTATTACTCGAGTGTTTGGGATCCCCACCAGGTCTGATTGAAGGAAGATATCGAAGCAATTCATGCCTGTACTACTAACGCAGGTGTTGGACAGAGGTATGGAAACACCGCAAGACATTCATGCTTTAACATAAAGGCCGATTCCAGCCGAACCTGCAGGTTGCGCTGTTGTTGTTGACCGCAATTGATATCCTTGCAATGTCCTCAATACGTTACAAGTGTCAGTCGTGGTCAGAACCGGGTTTTGTGTGATTGTGAGTGCGTTATGTTGGAGTTAGGTGAATTCCAACGTGGGAAAATTGTTGGTGGTGGTATACCTGGTGCACCATATCGAAGATTTACACTGCATACAGGGAAAGCGTATAAAAGTCGTCTGCTAAGTCACAACGCGGCCTGAAATGCGTGCTCAGTGATCGTGACAGACAGTCATTGAAGAGTATTGTGAAGAAAAATTACAAGACGACCGCTGAAAAAGCCACTGCAGAACTTGATGTTGTCCTCGTGAACCCTGTCAGCACCAAAACACAGTGGGAGCTCCGTAAGCAGAGAATTTCAGGGCGAAGAGAAATTCCAAAACCTCTCATCAGTGATGCAAATGCCCGTAACAGGAGAACATTGTGTCGAAGCCATAAAACAAGGACTGGGTGGAATTGGAGTAAGTCTTTTTGCTGGATAAGTCTTGTTTCATACATTTTCCCACTTCTGGCCGAGTTTTCGTCCCAGGAATGAAACATGGTGGCGGTTCAGTAATGATCTAGGCGGTCATATCGTCATATCGCGGTATTCCATGGGAGCCATGGTTACTCTGCAATGTCAAAATTACTGCCAAGGATTATGTGACCATTTCGACTGGGCAGGTCCATTCCGTGGTACAACATTTGTTGCCCACTGGTCATGCTGTGTTTCAAGTCAACAGGGCCCCTGTTCCGTAGCGGGCATCGCGCAGCAGTGATTTTATCAGCGCGAGGATATATTTTCGCCTCTCTCCTGCCAGTACATTCACCATAACTCAATATTTCTAAGCCATTGTGCTGTCCACCTCCGTTGTCGTTACCTGATCTTTCCACTATTTTATAGAAACAATGGTATCAGATTTCCTTGAAAACGATACAGGTCCTGTATTTTTTTAATTTCGAGATGACTGGAAGCAGTTTTGAATGTCAACTGGTTTCTATTATCGTGTTCGGCATGATAATGTGTTGTGTTTTGGGGCTCCCATATTTTTGTTCAACTCTTCTATGTATGTCACCAGCACGTTCGATCAACAAGTGGGTAATGCAGAAGCGCTCTGTTAACTGAAATTGGAATCCCTGGAGGGAAGGAGACGTTCTTTTTTCGAAGTACTATCGAAAGCGTTCAGGATTCTTGACAGACTGGAGAACGATCCTCCTATACCCGTCGTACATCTAGTCTATGGAACATGGAATCATGGCTCGTACAAAAGAACATAGACGTTCGTTTCTCCCTCGCTCCATTTTCGTGGAACAGAAATCGATATAACTGGCAGTAATACAAAGCGACATCCATTGTATGGTGTCTTACGGAGTGAGTATGTAGATGTATCAATGGTAGCAAAGGTAATATTACTGAAGGCAAAGGCACTAAATAAAAGTTACAAAACTCGTTTTCCGAAATACCTTTACCAAAGAAGAAGAAGAAGAAGAAGAAGTAAACATTCCATACTTCGAAACAAGAGCTACTGCCAACATGAGCAGCTTAGAAGTAGATGTTCTCGGTGTAACGAAGTAGCATAAATACGCAGACACAATAGCTCTATATTTAGATATCATATACAACCGCTCGCTCGACGAAAGACTGAAAACTAGTACAGTTCTCACAAATACTCAAGAAAGGGAACAGCAGTAACCTGCTGAATTACAGACCCATACCACTAACATCGATTTGCGAGGACTTTTGGAACATATACTGTGTTCGACCATTATGAATTACTCTTTAAAAGATATCATATTCGCCGTTCACTGAATAAATTATTCACTTCACTATTGCAGTTTGGGTCTTTGGGTCATTTTCAAGTGGTACTGTAAAACACTTTGCTTCAGAACATGTCAGACTATAAGACCCCCCCGATATATGATGCCCTTTAAAAAATTCTTCATAACTATGGACCCCGACCATGAGAAATAAATCAATAATGAATTACCTCGAAGATAACGGTTTACTGACAACTAGCCAGCATTTCAGAAAATATCGTTCTTCTGAGACACAACTAGCTCGTTATTCTCACGAAGTAATGAGTGCTATAGGCAGGGGATGTCAAACTGATTACATGTTTTTTGTTTTCCAGAAACTTTTTGACACTGTTCCTTTCAAGCGACTTCTAGTCAAATTCCGTGCTTATGGAAAATCGTCTCAGTTGTGCGACTGGATTCGTGATTTCCTGTCAGAAACGTCACAGTTCGTAGTACCTAAAGGAAAGTCTTCGAGTAAAGCCGAAGTGTTATCTGGCGTTCCCCAGAAAAGTGTTACAGGCCCTATGCTGTTCGTGATCTGTATTTACAACCTAGGAGTCACGGTGATAGCCGTCTTAGATTATTTGCAGATGATGCTGTCGTTTACCGTCTCGTAAAGTTATCACATTTTCAAAGCCAATTGCAAAATTATTTAGACAAGTTATCTGTGTGGTGTGAAAAGTGGCGATTGACTCTAAATAATGAAAAGTGTGAAGTTACCCACACGTGTACTAAAAGGCATTCACTAAATGTCGGTTACATGATAAATCACATAAATCTAAGGTATTAAATTCAACCATATAATTAGCGGTTACAATCGCGCATAACTTAAACTGGAACGATTACGTAGATAATGTTGTGGGGGAAGAGAACGGAAGACAGCGTTTTATTGTGGGTGTATGTTACCTCGCCAGAGGTTATGTCCTAGCTAGTAGTTTCTTTGGCCTATTATGCTTCCACCTGCGATTGTCATCATAGTTTTACTATGAAAGTATTGTTAAAGTGTCTCGAGTCCTTGTATAGTCATGTGGCGAGTTTTATGAATACTTTTGTGATTCCCATACTACTGGTCTACACTAAAGAGACTGCTTGTCCGACCTTTTCTGGAGGACTGATTCATGGTGTGGCATCCACTTCTGGAGGAACTGGCGGAGGACATAGAAAAAGCGCAAAGAAGGGCAGCTCGTTTCTTATTATTGTGAACAAGGGCTAGAGTGTCACGGCCATGATAAGCGAGTTTGAGTGGCAATCACTAAGACAAAGACTTTTCATACTCATGAAATTTCTATCACCAACTTCCTCCTGCGAATACGAAAATATTTTGTTGGCAGCCAGCTACATAGGAAGACATGATCATTGTAATAAAATCAGACGAAATAGCGCTTGCAGGGCGAGCCGTGGTAAAAATTTGCTTTTTTGAAGAGCGCGCCACAGCGCGTTGTGTGAAGCAGTCGTCCTCCGCTGTGGCAATCGCAACTTTGGTGTCTCCCTCTGGTGGGAAAGGGGAAAGGTTGCCTGTTAACGTGCATTTAAGGGGCGCTATGAGCTCGGCAGTCACCCCCACCCTCACCTACCTTGGCCTCACCATTGACCGTCACCTCACCTGGATCCCTCATCTCCACTCCATCCAACCCAAAGCCCACAACCGCCTCCGACTCCTCAAACTCCTCTCTGGCCGGACGTGGGGGTTGAACCCCTCTACCATCCTCCACACCTACAAATCCTTAATCCGTCCCATCCTCTGTTATGCCAGTCCTGCCTGGATTTCTGCCCCCCTCCAAATTCTATAAGTCCCTCCAGATCCTAGAGCGTCATGCACTCCACCTCGCCTTCCGTATACGCCTCCTGTCCCCCACGCGGATCCTCTATGATCTCATTCCTTTCCCC
Organism: Schistocerca piceifrons; assembly: GCF_021461385.2. Lineage (NCBI taxonomy): Eukaryota > Metazoa > Arthropoda > Insecta > Orthoptera > Acrididae > Schistocerca > Schistocerca piceifrons. Next base: position 633,010,618 of record NC_060138.1, on the reverse strand, counting down.
CATCTGCTCCTATTCCTCACACATATCTGCATCCTCTACACCTCCCGCCGCCTTGAACCCACTCACCCCCTGGTTGCTCCTCTCCTCTCCCATCCCTGCCCCCTGCTATGTCTTCAGTGTTGTGTCCCCCCTGCCCTCCATCTCCTTTCCCAAGGTGGCTTCCATCAACTCCCCCTCCTGGATGGTGCCCTCTCTCCATCCATTTATCCCTCCTATCAACTCTGATCCTCACTCCCCCTCCTTTCCTCTGTCCTTTTCCTGGGCTCCCTCTCCCCCCCCCCCTTCCATCCTCTTTCTTCTCCACCTCCCCTCTCTTTGCCCCCTTCTCTCCCCCGAGTCCATTTACATTTCCCTCCTCTGCCTCCTCTCATTCCCTCTCGAGTCTGCCCTTCTCCCCCTTTATTTGTCCTCTCCCTCCTTGGTTCCCCCCTTTTTCGTTTTTTTCCTTCTTCCCTCCTTGTTCTTCCCCCTCCTCCAGGTCCCCCCCCCCCCCCCATCTGCCTTTGGCTCGGGAGTGTCATCCTTGTGCCGCCACTTTCGTGCAGTGTTCTACTACAGTGAGTGTTCTACAGTGCGTGTTTTACATAGAGTGTTCTGTGTTGTGTTTTTTGGGAAGTGTTGCGAACGGCCATCATACTGTCACTGCGTGTGCCTTTTATCTCTTGCGAACAGAAACCAGACTGTCGCCGTGTTTTTTAATTGTGTGTGTACTATGTTACTTGTCTGATACTTGTGTGTTTTATTAACGTTGCCAACCCCTTTTGCTTTCTGTTTTAACTTTCCGCATTTTTTCCGCCATTTTACACTTGACGTCACCATTTTATCGCCTGTTTTTCTTGTTTCTTTTCTTCTTCCGTTTTTAAAATGAAAGTCTGTAGGCTGTAGAGCAGCTTACTAAACTGCTGCCCGCCCCCTTCGGGGGGAATTGAAATTCAATAAAGGAAAAAAAAACTCGGCAGTCGCTCAGTCTGAGTCGGTGCAGTCTGGGCGAGGCTAGTCAGCTGGTCAGCCGGCTCAGTGTGGGGCAGTCAGTGTCTGTTTGTCGTCCTGAGTGCTAGTATGTGTTAGGTCGCCAGTCTGCCCGAGTTTGTTCAGGCAATGGGCATTGGCGGTTGGATCGGTCGGTTGGTCGGTCGCGCACTCGTACACAACATGACTTGTCCGTTTTGAGCGTCGGCGCATGTGAGGTCGCCACGTCAGTCCAGTGGGCCGCGCCGTATAGCGAGGCGTAGTGGCTTCGCGTCCGACACGAGAGCAACAGGAGCCAACCCACGACATCTGTCTGGCCAGGGCGAGCTGCGACGCCGTGAGACGGGAGATCGGCGCGCCTTACTGCGTCCGTTGAAGCGGTTGGCAGCGGATGGTTCGGGAGAGCGTTTTGGAGGTGCTGCGCCAGGTCTTCGCCAGAAATCGCAGTTATTAGAAGCGATTCGTGATAAGTTGTTTCATTTACTTGTTAAATTCTACTTGTCTTCTTGGTCAGTCCCTCGTCCCCAGCTGGCTTGTTTGTCTCTCGTCCGCATTTGTTAGACAGCTAGTGTCTGTCTGTCTGTCGGTCGGTCTGCCGTACGCTAATAGCTGCCTCTGACATGTTTGTCGGATTCGGTGTTAACGAATTTATTGCTTAAGGTCTAAAGGCCGAATTCCTGAAATATGTTTTTATCTTGCCTATCATCTTGAGAGGCGGTATATGTGTAATGTAGAGCATGTTTGTACATTTTATGTAAGACTGTATTTCATGGGTTTTTGTTTAAAAGGGTCATTTTAGTATACAAAGTTGCCACCCTTCCACCGTAAGAGTTTTCTTTTAAAAACAAGTTGCACTTTCGGTGCCAAGTACTTTTTAATGTGAGTATTTTGTACCATTTCCATCCCTCCTACGGGGTGCATAGTTTATGTGTGTGCGAGTTGTTAAAATTTTTGGCTTAAAATAATCTGGTGTGTTGAAGATTTGCACCAGTGTAGTCTTTCGGAGGTTGTTGTGAGCGGTCGTGACTACGGCCGTGTTAAAAGGGAGTGGCAAGCTTCTCATCCCGAAGGCCCCTACTGTCATAATAAGAAAAATTGTTATGTTTGTCTCTGAATAAATTGTAACTTGATTTTTAGAGGGAGCTTTCTGATTATAATTTTAAATCTGTTTCTAAAAATAGAGGAAAAGGCTTTTAGGAATAAAATTTCGATTTTTTGAAAGAAATTTGATTTGTTTCCATCAGTTACTCCCTGGCAACTACTTCCACGCTCACATAGTGTGATAAAATGTGTTAATGTTCTTGATTAATCGCTAGTAAAGAAAGTAATTCCTTTAAGAAAAGATTTTGTAAGTAAATTCACGGTTCGCAGGGAAAAATTAAAATATTCGTTTTTTCTGCGCTTTGTTCGAGGGTAAAACGTAGAGAAATAGCTTGATGGCGGTTCGGTAAACCACCTCCTAAATCTCCTACCGGGCACCCGGACACATAAATGGGAATTGCAGAGTAGTAGTGTTGATGTAGATGTACACGTAAAAACTAGTCATGTAAGTATGTAAATTCCTCTATGTACGAGTCACATTTTTATGCTTAATATGTTATACAATGACATTTTCAGATTTTTGTAATTGTGATCCGTGGATGAATAAAACTGTTACTGCTATTACTAGATATTTATTTAAAATTGTGTTATTATCTTATTGTGAGACAGATTAGCTGATCCCGTTGAGAGAAACGCATATGTAGGATCGCTACAGATACCATCCTGGTAGCCACATGGGCAGCTCTTGCCGCGCGTCACACAGACCTGCGTAGTAGACCGGGACCTCAGCCAAGCCGCTTGTACGTCTCTCTGGCGAGAACTTAACGACCGCTATCAGGAATCAAACGGTCGTTACCGAACCCGTAGAACTCTGGTCGCCAGCTAGACCTCCACTCTCCCGCGAGAATTACAAACGTCGATCTTCATTTCGGGTTGAACAGAGAACTGTGATTAAAGTTCAGCGAATTGCTAGAGAACACCGTAACTCGTAATGTTGAATACCGACTTGCCGTCACGTCTTCACATTACACGGAAAACTGCCTTCACACTTTGGAAACCACGTCGCTCTCTGCAGCCATTAACTCAATTTTCTGATTCCGCTAGCCTGTAAGCTGTAAAAACTGGTGCTAACAACACGATAGTGTTTTGACTTCCGTGACGCTAGTGTGAACAGAAAGGAAACTCCTCAAAGCAAACCAAACAAACACTCAGCAAGTACAAAGGGTTGCCACCATTATCTGTGGACGTAATATTGTCATTTACTAGGTGACGCGGCTCATCAAAGGTAGGTAGAAAAGGTATTATTTTTGTCTCTTAATTCTGGCGGGCTGAGGATTCGACTTTTGACTTAGAAATATACTACAAATTCGACCATAAATACAATAAGTTAGCCTAGTTCTGGTTGCTGTCCTAGAATCACGCACTGAGCAAGCAACTTATTATACTGTGCAACTATCATCATTCGTATCTTTTAAACTACATCCTAAACCAATGATGATAACTACCGAACGTCTGAATCCTTGGCCGTTTCTTTAAGGAGTGAGTGACCTTTGGAAACACTCGATGTTTCCTCGGTCTCGTACAAGGACAAATTGTTCTGGCCAACGCCCAGCTTAGTTCTGTGGGGATCATTTGATTGACTGTGGACTTCTCTCTGCTTGGAATTGACCAGCTGAGATCATCCGACCATAGTGCAAGGCTGAGGTGCCGTTAAACTAGATGCACGGGAGGCGTTACTTCAGGTGCGGAACGCGGCGAGGTCGTTTTCGTATTTCAAAACTTTGCACCTTTTCTCAAAATCCTCCAGCTTAATAAACGAGTAAGAGCTCAGAACTCCCTTGTATATAGTACACCAATGGCCGATTCATCCTAAACATACAATCTTGTCCGCTCACAGCACACTTTGTGTCTATTTCTTGCTAGAATAGGAGCTTCCTCTCCCAATGATTGCCATGTTATTGCACTGTAGAAAGAGTCACAGCATTTTACAGAGGCAATACCTGTTACATGATTCTATAAGCTCGTATTTTTACAAATACAGAAATTAAATACATGATCTTTCCAACGTTGTCAAGAGACCAGGTTTAGATACGCAAGCCATGTGCTCCGTATGTACACATGCTTAGTGGTTGAATTGTTCGGAAACATCTGTGTTAAAAATCTCGACAGCTGTGGTTATCCTCTCAATACCGGACACAACACTGCTCCTGGTGAAGCACAAACATTGTTCTTGACGATGGATTCACTAGGGGAAGAAATAATCTGCCCATCGCATCATCCATGTGCAGAAGGCTTTTCCTGCGGCCACTGAGTGATTAACCAATCAAGAAGACGCATTTCGGTTTAGCTACCGAGTCAACGTTCGAATGCCAAATAGGTAGGCCGCCAATTTGTTGGAAAACTGATACCTGTTACTTTTGTCACAAGCCGACTACTAACACGTCGTTTACAAACGACGCTAAGTGCTTTGAGATGTGAAGTTCGATCAGAATAACAACGCAGGATTTCCCAAAAATTGAAATACTGTTTCACGACACAAAATGATTCGTTCTGGAAAATCCATATCCTGCTCGTTCCCAAAAAGTGTTATTTTATGGCACAAAACGATTCGTTCTGGGAAACCCATATCCTGCTCTTTATTACCAAAAAACCTCATTACGAGAGCACTGCAGTCGCTTCTGTTGAACCTTCGCTACTTTTGCAATTCAGCTGCTGGATGGCTTTCTGCAAGTGACTGCTGCTACCTCCGTAGTAAACTTTTAACATTCTGTCGGCTGTGTATTGATTCAATCTAGTCCTCGGCGAGTCCTTTTCATTGATGACATTTGCTTGATTTTCCGCTTATTTGTTCTTATTGTTGGACTACTGATCTGGTTATGCTCCTCGGAAGTCTCACGCTCTATTTTCCTTGGTCATCCTCCTACTTCGAACATTTGTTAACGAGAAAAGACAACACAGCAGCAGATAATTTCAGATTCCTCCATATGTCTCTGAAGCGCAATTGCACTTTCTAATGATTATCTTTGAAAGACGCGTGTCACTATCAGCGCAAATCAGTAAGTTACAGTAATTAAATATCTAGGCATAACGTTGTCGAGCCATATGAAATAGAAGGAGCACGTGGGGATGGTAGTAAGGAACGCGAATGGTCCACTGCGGTTTGTTGGGAGAATACTGGGAAAGTGTAGTTCGTCTATAAAGGAGACTGCTTATGGAACGCTTGTGCGACCCATTGTTGAGTAGTGCTAGAGTGTTCCACCAACACGCGAATATTACGGAGTTGTTTCATGAACTCAAACGCTATTTTCTGGAGAGAAGATGATGTTCGTTTTGCGAAACAATTGCGAGAAAATTTAAAGAACCAGAATCGAAGGTGAGTGCCGCCAATATACGTTTCGCATAAGGACCACAAAGATAAGAGAAATTAGTGCTCGTACGGAGCGATATGGACAGTTCTTTTTCCCAAGATCTATTTACGAATGGAACAGGAAAGGAAAAGGCTAGTAGTACTGCAAGGTTCCTCTTGAAAAGCACAATACAGTGGCCTGAAGAATATGTATGTACATGTAACAAAGATGCACGCAATTCACTTGTGGCGAACTGACATATAACTTCTCACAATGCTGACACACCCACTGGCTTCACATTTTAACAAATCCGGTGCTAACTGAGTAAGAAACACATGTTGCTTTAGCACAGATTAGTATTGTAGTCATCATCTCAGTCACCCAGCTCTGGCAGAACAACACAGCATCATCTTATTACGGTTCCCAAACGCTGAGGAACTGAGGCTTTGTGCGCCATGCTGTTTATAGAGGCATGTAAAATGGGAATTACAAAAGAATTAAAAAAAAACTCGCCACATGACCGCGACAGGAACTCGAGATACTCTAAAAAATACTTTCATCCTTACTCTGGAAAACTACACTCCTGGAAATTGAAATAAGAACACCGTGAATTCATTGTCCCAGGAAGGGGAAACTTTATTGACACATTCCTGGGGTCAGATACATCACATGATCACACTGACAGAATCACAGGCACATAGACACAGGCAACAGAGCATGCACAATGTCGGCACTAGTACAGTGTATATCCACCTTTCGCAGCAATGCAGGCTGCTATTCTCCCATGGAGACGATCGTAGAGATGCTGGATGTAGTCCTGTGGAACGGCTTGCCATGCCATTTCCACCTGGCGCCTCAGTTGGACCAGCGTTCGTGCTGGACGTGCAGACCGCGTGAGACGACGCTTCATCCAGTCCCAAACATGCTCAATGGGGGACAGATCCGGAGATCTTGCTGGCCAGGGTAGTTGACTTACACCTTCTAGAGCACGTTGGGTGGCACGGGATACATGCGGACGTGCATTGTCCTGTTGGAACAGCAACGTCCCTTGCCTGTCTAGGAATGGTAGAACGATGGGTTCGATGACGGTTTGGATGTACCGTGCACTATTCTGTGTCCCCTCGACGATCACCAGTGGTGTACGGCCAGTGTAGGAGATCGCTCCCCACACCATGATGCCGGGTGTTGGCCCTGTGTGCCTCGGTCGTATGCAGTCCTGATTGTGGCGCTCACCTGCACGGCGCCAAACACGCATACGACCATCATTGGCACCAAGGCAGAAGCGACTCTCATCGCTGAAGACGACACGTCTCCATTCGTCCCTCCATTCACGCCTGTCGCGACACCACTGGAGGCGGGCTGCACGATGTTGGGGCGTGAGGGGAAGACGGCCTAACGGTGTGCGGGACCGTAGCCCAGCTTAATGGAGACGGTTGCGAATGGTCCTCGCCGATACCCCAGGAGCAACAGTGTCCCTAATTTGCTGGGAAGTGGCGGTGCGGTCCCCTACGGCACTGCGTAGGATCCTACGGTCTTGGCGTGCATCCGTGCGTCGCTGCGGTCCGGTCCCAGGTCGACGGGCACGTGCACCTTCCGCCGACCACTGGCGACAACATCGATGTACTGTGGAGACCTCACGCCCCACGTGTTGAGCAATTCGGCGGTACGTCCACCCGGCCTCCCGCATGCCCACTATACGCCCTCGCTCAATGTCCGTCAACTGCACATACGGTTCACGTCCACGCTGTCGCGGCATGCTACCAGTGTTAAAGTCTGCGATGGAGCTCCGTATGCCACGGCAAACTGGCTGACACTGACGGCGGCGGTGCACAAATGCTGCGCAGCTAGCGCCATTCGACGGCCAACACCGCGGTTCCTGGTGTGTCCGCTGTGCCGTGCGTGTGATCATTGCTTGTACAGCCCTCTCGCAGTGTCCGGAGCAAGTATGGTGGGTCTGACACACCGGTGTCAATGTGTTCTTTTTTCCATTTCCAGGAGTGTATTATCACAACCATACTTGGAAGCATAATAGGCCAAAGACACTACTAGCTGGGACATAACCTATGGCGAGCTAACATACACCCACAAGAGACAACATCGACAACCCCCTGCACAACAGTGACTGGATATGCCAGCTGCTATTAAAGTCAACCAACAGGTTACAGCAAGGAAACCAAAAAGCTCGCATACTAACGCACGAACTGTCGTAGCGACTCCTTATTTAGAGGACCCGCACAACCGACACGCAAGATGGGTTGCCGACCTCTTTCAGGAGCGCGGAGAGAAACATCGCCAGCGGACAGAAACAATGACAGACATTCCAAATAAACATGGAACTACTTTGGCAGACAATATGTAAAAGTGTTCCACCAATGGGAACTCATAGGACACATGTAGCACTCCACCGACCTGTCTTTATAAGCACGCCTAGATTGTCAGACCTGCAGTGTTTACGAACCGCTAGGAACAGCTCCGGCCAGTACCTACGCCGGCTCTAGCATTCTATTCACTCGCTGTAGCATTCTAGTAGCACGTTGTAATTTGTAGAGTATATTTTGGTCAGTATTTTCTTGCATTGTCTGGTTTCCTTATCCGGTTTGCCACCACAAGAGATGTGGGTTTTTCTGGTTGTTCTTGCATTTAAAACTTATTGTACGCCAAGAAGGCGTTTTTCTTTCATTGTAATAAAGTGTGTTCAAATTGACTGTTAGTCCTTTCCTCCCGACTGCAGAACAGTACATTTATTGGCGACGAGGATAAAACTTTCATTTTCGAATGGTACGACCTCTTCTGAGGAGCTTCTTCACTACTTGGTGGAAACTCTACAGCTGATTCAGGCAATGCTTACGGGTTCAGAAATTCACTCTCACTCGCCAGCGTTGCAAGAGGTACTCATAGAATTGATTCCATCGCGGGTAAATTGAACACTTTGCACGTGACTCCAGCGACGTGTCCGGATTCGATAGGTCTGTCGACCCATGGTCAAATTATGTCGAACGGTTGGAACAACATTTACTGGCACATGGGATCCACGAAAATTGAAGTCGGGCCTTTTATTTTTTTTTCCAGCAACAGTCCGTCCATAGGTGTATCGTTTAGTTCAGCAATTGAACCCTGAACACTCCCCTCGCGATATCTCATTTACTCATATTAAGGGATGCCTTTTTGAGTACTTTGATCCACAAATACCTATCACCTCCACCCGTCAGACTTTCTTTTCTTGTCGAAAGTCCCCAGGGCAGACTTATCAGCAATGGATTACGATGCTCTAGGTTCAATCCCGCGATTGTAAATTCTTGTCCGTCCACGTAGCCTGCAAGCAGTCTTATGCCTCTTCGTTGATTCGCGGTGTGCTGGTGTTTGACGCACCAGACGAGGGTCTTCGGGCTGATATTTTGAAGCTACAGGACCCGTCCCTCGACGCCCATCTAGCGATCATTCGTGCGTTTGAACAGTCTCACCGGCTAGAACCACCACGTCTTGATCCCGCAGTTTTCGCGGCTCGCCAGTTGCCTACCACCGAGTGGGAGTCTTGTCGATCCGTTGGTCCACTCAGTGACAGGAGGTCTTTCACCCGGCTTCCATCCTGTCTGAACTGTTTCTGACTTACCAACGGTCGGAATTCCCCCACCGGCGAGCACGATACACGACTTGCAGCCGAGCGGCCCATGTCGCTGTGGTGTGTCAGGCTTCGCAGAAACATCGCGTAGATGCCACGCTTCCTGCGGACACACAGACTCCTCACGAATCGTCACGTCAGGACCTGGAAGCCGCGCATTCCATTGACGGCCAAGTGTGTTTTCCGTCATTCCCCAGTCGAGTGCCTGTTTTCTCCTTACCTTGGAGTTGGCGCATAATTCTGTGGTCTTCCAAATCGACGCGGCATTATCCGTTTCTATTGTGGATGGTGCCACATACCAACACTTGGGCTCGCCACCTTTATTCATGTGCACTTGCGCTTTGCGCAATTTCAGTAATCACTCTATATCAGTCGACAGTGTTTCTCCCACACAAATCTCTTACAACGGTCGTTCCTTCACTACTCAGCTTCTGGTGGTCGGATGCCCAGGCGCCACTAACTTTCTGGGTGTAGACATTTTTGGTCGTCTGGGTTTATCAGTGAAGGACACAGTACAGGCGGTGTCGATTCCCTCATCAGATACCCTCTTCGCCCCATTGCTCAGCATGCTCAGCAAATACGAAACGTTGTTTCCATCCTGTACACCATGGGTGAAGAGTTTCACTACGCATGTTCAGCTTCTTCCCTCTGCTGGTCCTCTTTTTTCTTTTAAGGCTCGCCCGGTCCCTTCTGCTCTCCGAGACAGGCTCCAGGTGGAACTTCGCCGCTTACAAGACGAAGGCATCCTGTTTCCCGTCGCACACAGTCGCTGGGCGACACCTATCGCGATAGTCGAGAAGCTGAACGGTGCTTTCCTCATGAGTAGCGATTTTAAGGTCACTGTCAGTTCTTAGTCAGTCATTGATGCACCTGCCCCATCGGTGGATGACATACTCACACGTCTTGCGGGCACGACAGTATTCACCGAGACTGATTCGTGCGATGCTTATTTGCAGCTGCGGTTGGACGAGGAATCGCAGCAGATCCTAGTTATCAATACCCCATGTGCCCTTTTCCGGTACAACCGCCTCCTGTTTGGCATTGCCAGTGCCCCCGCCATTTTCCAACGTTATTTGGAACACCTCACAAGCCAGTTTCCCAGGGCGGCCAATTATCGTGACGATGTCATCGTCCGTGGCTCGTCCACGGTGGGCCTCGCAGACAAGCTGGATCGGCTGTTTCGCGATTTTGCCGAGGCTAACTTGCATTTCCGGAGAGAAAAGTGTGACTCTTTTGCACGAGAGGTCAGCTGTCTTGGTAATCGTAATAAGATGATACTGTGTTGTTCTACCCGTGCTGGGTGACTGACTACAAAGCTAATCTGCGCTCAAACAACTTGTGCTTATTACTCAGTTAGCACTGGATTTTTTAAAATGTAAATCCAGTGGGTGTGTCAGCATTGTGAGAAGTTATATGCCCGTGACCTAAACGCCTCTAAGGAGTATGTCGAGGTGATTCAAAACCTTCCTCCTCCCACCAATATGAGATTTCGGCACCACTGACTGGACTATTGCGCAAGGGTAAGCGTCGGGTTTGGGACATGGTGTGTGAGCTGGCTTCCTCACGTCTCATCTCAGCTCTCACCCACTGTCCTTGTCTGGCCGCTTACGATCCTTCCCTGCCCCTCATGATCACTTCCGATGCCTCGGACTATGGTCTGGGTGCGGTCCTCTCGCAAGTGGTCGACGGCGTTGAGAGGCTGGCAGCTTTTGCATCCAAAAAATTGACCGACGCTCAAATCAAGTATACTCAAATTGAAAAGGAAGCTTTGGCGCTGATTTTCGCCCTGACGAAATTCTAAGATTTAGTGTATGTCGTCATTTCATGCTGCACACCAACCACAAACCTCTGGTTTCTTTGTTTCACCCGGGTGCTGCAGTGCCCACCCAGACGGCTAACCGTCTCTAGCGTTGGGCGCTCTTCCTGGCGACGTTCGAATTTAATATTTTCTACCTCACATCTGAACGGCACGCAAACGGCGAATTTTTGTCCCGGCTACCTGCCGGGGCGGACCATGAGTTTGACGCTTACCCCTTGGTTTATTTCCATGTGCAACCGGACGTGGACGCAGCTCTGGATGCGCTTCTGTCGGATAATGTTGGGGTCTGGAGGGCCAGCGCTCAGGGTCAGACGCTACAAGCCCTCCACCGCCATATCGCTGCGGGTTGGCCAACCAGCCGCCGTAGCGACCGCAGTGAAGAGGTCCACCATTTTTGGGATCATGTGCAATGTCTTTTTCCACAGCGGCGTCATCCTTTTGCATAGTGACTCCGACACTCCCCAAGTGGTCATACCACAGGCACTGCGCCGCCGTGTCCTCGACCTCCTCTACACAGGCCATTGGGGCATCGTCTTCACCTAACAGTTGGCCTGCCGACACCTTTATTGGCGCGGTTGGGATAAAGACATTGCCTCCTTCTTGTCATCCTGCACCACATATGAAACACCTCAGGCAGCACCCCCGTAACAGTATTTTTCGTTGCTGGATGCAGCTGCTCCGTTGGAACGTCTCCATTTTTATTTCGCCGGGCCGTTTCATGGTTCCCAGTGATTCATACTGATCGACTCCAGGTCATCATACTCTTATGTGGAGAAGGAGTTATGGTTCAACGTCCCATCGACAATGAGATGATTAGAGCAGGAGCACAAGCTCGGATTAGGGATTGATGGGGAAGGAAGTCGGCCGTGCCCTTTCAAGCAAACCATCCTGGCATTTGCCTGAGACGATTTAGGGAAACCACGGAAAACCTAAACGAGGATGACCGGAGACAGGTTTGAACCGTCGTCCTCCCGAATGTGAGTCCAGTGTGCTAATCACTGCGCCAACTCGCTCTGTGGATACCCTTATGTCTCCCGCATGATGAACAACACTTCTGCTAAGACTATCAAAATTCTCCGGCGCCTCTTTGCTGTCGATGGCCTCCCCAAAACAATTGTTCCGTATAACGGTTCACAGTTTACTTTGACTGAGTTTAATCAATTCTGTACTGCCAATGGAATTTCCCTCGTCCATACCCCCCGTATCACCCCGCATCAAACAGCTGGGCAGAACGTTTTGGGTGGATGTTCAAGACCCAGTTTGATAATTTCCTATCATCCGCTGGAGGAGGCTGTGCTTTTTATTTTTGGCTACATACCGCGTAAAAGTCCAGCAGAGATACTTCACGGTCGACCATTCCGCTCTCTCTCACCTGTCCTGGTTTCCGAGGCTTCTCACCCTCCCATCCGCATGCCGGCGTACTCCTTTCGCGTTGGGCGGGTCTGGGCGCGAACCTTCTCTCATCCACGGGCGCGTTGGGCGTTTGCGGTTATCACCAAGCTCTGCGACCGGGCGATGGCGTCTCTCTGGTGGACCGAGGTTCCGCCCCCCGCCAGCACCTCAACCAGCTCCTCCCCCGTCTGGTGGATTATGACGCCTGGGAGAGTTGCCAGTGCCTATGGCCGAACGTCCTGTGGCGGTACCTCCGCTTCCGCCTCCGCCTAAGCTGCTGTCTCCGCCACCAGCTGCCAGCGCTGCGGCGCCGCCGTCCGCCCCTGCCGGCCACGAACCCATGGACGTCGACCAGGGTGCCCCTATTCCTATGAACGTTTGGGGTGCTGTGCTTTTTTTTCCAGGGGGAGAAATGTCGTAGCAGTTCCTTATTTAAAGGGCCCGCACAACCGGCATATTAAATGGGTTGTCGACCCCCATTTCGGAGCGCAGACAGAAACTTCGCCAGCGGACAGAAACAATAACAGACTTTCCAAATAAACACGGAATTGCTTCGAAAGACAACTCATATGACTGATGTAGCACTCCGCCAACCTGGCTTTATAAGCACGTCTCGACCGTCAGACTGGCAGTGTTTACCAACCTCTAGGAACACCTCCGGCCAGTACTTACGCCGGCCCTAGCATTCTATTCACTCGCTGTAGCAGTGTAGTAGCACGTTGTAATTTGTAGAGCATATTTTGGTCAGTATTTTCTTCCATTGTCTTGTTTCCATATCTGGTTTGCCAACACAAGAGCTGTGGGTTTTTCTGGTTGTTCTTGCGTTCAAAACTTATTGTATACCAAGAAGGCGTTTTTCTTTAATTTTAGGAAAGTGTGTTCAAATTGACTGTTAGTACACAAACAAACCGTCAATACTACTCTACACTGCGAAACCGATATATGGCCTATCGGACACTAAACGATGATGAACCCATCTATTACAGGTATGCTGACACTGACCGAGAAGCCAACACCGGCACCCAGCTGCAGCCGCCGACTAACACCACTGCATAATGTCAAAGGTATCCGCCTGCATGGTACCAATACTAACTCTTGCATGACCTGTAGCAAGTAGCAAGAAAAACGCTACTGCTCTTACAACCCGACCCAACTATCGCAGTGGTTTTTTCCCCTTGGCTCTTACCCTGGAACTTTTTCCCTCTGCCCTTCAAACCTCCACCCGTCGTTCAAGTTGCGACCCAATCTATCTCCAGATGAGCGCGGGTTAATGGTTAATCACAACCAGACGCACGCTAACATCGCAGTACCCGCATCCTGCGAGATCTCACTTAGTAAAAAAAAGACACAATACAGAGTGACTTAAGTTTAACTGACAGCTATGTAATTAGGAAACTTCCAAAGCAGAGAGCGCCTACTATTTTGTGGAAGAGCAGTATTAACAAAGAGGCGATTACCAAAGTTCCGCCGGCCGCGGTGGTCTCGCAGTTCTAGGCGCGCAGTCCGGACCCGCGGGACTGCTACGGTCGCAGGTTCGAATCCTGCTTCGGGCATGGATGTGTGTGATGTCCTTAGGTTAGTTAGGTTTAAGTAGTTCTAAGTTCTAGGGGACTGATGACCACAGAAGTTAAGTCCCATAGTGCTCAGAGCCATTTTGAACCAAAGTTCCTGTAAAATCTCAAGGAAGTGAAATTATCTAATTTCAATAATTAACAAACCAACAAGTTATTTTAGTGAAATTAGGCATTTTGTAAAGAGAAAAATTAGAGGTATGAAACATGGTACTGAATTACTTTTTGACTATGAATAACTTTAAAATTCGAAGTCTTTGTAAAAAGTAGAACGTTTGTTGAAAAGAGGGGAAAGAAGGCTTTCAAATGAGACATATCGCTCTATAAAATAACAGCTCTCTACTCATTGACAGGTTCACCTCCACATGGTTTGTATGTGTGATGAAACACGTAAATTGCTTTAGAAAAAATATTTGCGGTTGAACTATTTATGAGATTATAGTTACTAATTGAGAAGTCAGACAGAAAATACGAAAGTTTCGAGAATCATTTCTTAAACATGAAATCGTATGTTTCGAACAAGTATTGTATCTGAACTGTTAACAAAATGTGATCAAAGGTAAGAAACAATATTGATGTCAGGAGTGGAGTAAGAACAAGTAGGATAGACCCAGCTCGGTCTTTTATACTGTCACCTTCTGATTGAGACTGTCGTTGGTCCATGTCCAGACTTCTAATTTACAGCCCATAGAATGTTAGTAACAATCTTTTCTCGTGCCTATTAAAATACTAGCTAGCTACGATCTGTTGTGAACGTCATGATGTTTTTAAAGTGCAAAATTAACGTTCCATGCTTTCTGGAACGTTACATACCAACGTTGACTCTTCGAACATTAGGCTTTGTGATGGTAGTAAGCGACTGTGTTCAGTACTAATTAAAAGAGTCGATAAATGTTCGTCAATACTGCAGGTAATAAATATCACGGGAAGTATTACCCACTCTTCTGTCACATTAATATGATTGCATATTAAGTGCCTTTATAACCATCTTCCATGCAGGAAGACAATGAAGCTCTGGAAGGTACCCACAAGGATGTGGAACCATGCCGACTCTAGTACCGTGCCCAGCTGACTGGGTTTCTCGTAAGGATCCGTGGCGCGAACATCCCGATCGAGATGGTCCTACAGATTCTCGATTGGGTTTTAATCTGGGAAGCTTGGAGGCCAGGGAAGTGCGATTAACTCACCCTGCTGCTCTTCGATCCACTCACGTACATTGTGAGCTGTGTGAAACGTTGAATTGTTCTGTTCGTAGATGGCATCATGTCAAGAAAAACTCTTCGTTTGAGTGTTTTTGACATGGTTCTTGAATTTTCGGAAATACCATTTTTGACTATGTTACGAGGATTTGAAAATGGTCCGAAACTAGTCATCGAGTGAATAAAAAAAAAAGTGAAATTTGCAACTTTGGCTGGTTTATCGTTGTACTGATTAACAGAAGTTGCCGACCTACAATTACTCCAGCACGCCAGAAGTTTGTAAATAGATCCATTTACGTATTACGACAAAGACCGTACTGTTTGAAACGCTTTACATACTCGTTCACTCCATTGGTAGGGCTGTCATCCGCCATCTGTTAGAAGCTATTTCACTTTGACGTCGAACATAGGCAATGGACACATTAATGGGGCGGGGCCGTGTGTATGCGTTCCCAAAGTGTGCAATACAGGCGCCAGCTCTCCACAAAACGAGACGTCGTTGAGAGGTTAACAACAGCTACCTACATGAAGGAAAATCATTTTCCAAGTGCTCATCTGTAAACGACACATGACAGGGCAGTAAAGGAAAGAAACCGTGTAAGTGACGACTTGGATGCGTGTGATACACTGTATAATGGAAGAGGAACAATACCTTCTAACTTCGGAAAGACGCAAGACAGGCAGAAAATCACACATGCAAACATCACCAAATACACTCATGTGCACAAATGCACTTGAAAATGAGAATAAATTCTCGAAATGGTTGTGCTAAACAGCAAAAAATCATCAACTCGTACAGTTCTCATTGTTTAAATTATGAATGACACAATTGCAGGCTTTTCCAAAACATATAATATGGTGAAAAAATTCAATAATGTCTGATGGTTTCTGAGTTCCCAAAACTGAAGGAAAGTCCAGTACTAAAACCTATAAAGCACCTTTGAGCCAGACTGCAGGATACAATCTTCAAAGAAACTCGTCCATGCAACAGAGACCATCTTATTGCACGTGTCCAGGAGGAATGGAACTCAATCACACATGAAGAAACATCAGTACCCGCAGAGAGTTTGGCAGACGACTTAAAGAATGTCTTCATAATCAGGGACGCCATTCGAAATATTGAAGAGGTGAACAGGTAGTGACTGTCCAAATCATTCATTAAAAAGAAGAAATCAGTTCTGGAAAAAAACTGTAATATAAATATTCTAAAGAAACTGAGGGACAATATTTCGGTTAAAACTATGTTCCTTATTTCTAGCGACGTCAGTTTCATGGTTTACCACATATCTGACTTCATTTTTAGTGTTTTGAGTGGTATTTGTTGGTCGTTTAACTATGGCTATTATTAAGGTTAGCATCCTCTCCATTAACCAAAATGTAACAGTTTTTGGATGAAAACCCAATATCTGAGACATTTCACTGGCATGGAAACCTTGAATCTGGAAACAAACATGTTCACGTTTGGCCCCAATGATTGATTAGGACACGATGAAAATAGATAAACGCAAACACAGAAAAGTAAACTGAAAGAGTTAAAAATTAATTCCAACAAGAACTCTCCGTGCGAACAGGTATCATAAGACCTAACGGTACCGCCGTGTCAGCCAGTAGGTGTCAGTGGATACGGATCTAGAGGACCATTTGGCCAGCAAACCGCTCTCTCGGGCGTTGTCAGCTTTCATGACTGAAGCCCTTGCTTCTCAGTCAAGTAGCTCCGCAACGGGTCTCACAAGGGCTCAGTGCCGCAAGATTACCAACAACGCTCAGCAGATCCAGACGGTCACCCATCAAAGTGCTAGTCAAGCCCAAAAGCGCTTAACTTCAGTGATCTGACGGGAACTGGTGTTACCTCTGTGGCAAGGCCGTTGGCAGTTTAAATAGTCAATGCGTAAATTCACTACATTCTAGGTCTACATACGTACTCCGCAATCCACCATACGGTGCGCGGTGGAGGGCACCTCGTACCACAACTAGCATCTTCTCTCCCTGTTCCACTCCCAAACAGAACGAGGGAAAAATGACTGCCTATATGCCTCTGTACGAGCCCTAATGCATCTTATCTTATCTTTGTGGTCTTTCCGTGAAATGTAAGTTGGCGTCAGTAAAACTGTACTGCGGTCAGCCTCAAATGCTGGTTCTCTACATTTCCTCAGTAGCGATTCACGGAAAGAACGCCTCCTTTCCTCCAGACTCCCACCCGAGTTCCTGAAGCATTTCCGTAACACTCGCGTGATGATCAAACCTACCAGTAACAAATCTAGCAGCCCGCCTCTGAATTGCTTCTATGTCCTCCCTCAATCCGACCTGATAGGGATCCCAAACGCCAACTGCCAATACATGCTTGTCCCACTTCATATCGCTCTGCAATGTTACGCCCAAATATTTAACCGACGTGACTGTGTCAAGCGCTACACTACTAATGGAGTATTCAAACATTACGGGGTTCATTTTCCTATTCATCTGCATTAATTTTCATTTATCTATATTTAGAGTTAGCTGACATTCTTTACACCAATCACAAATCCTGTCCAAGTCATCTTGTGTCCTCCTACAGTCACTCAATGCGACACCTTCCCGTAGACCACAGCATCATCAGCAAACTGCCGCACATTGCTATCCACCCTGTCCAAAAGATCATTTATGTAAATGGAAAACAACAGCGGACCTACCACACTTTCCTGGGACACTCCATATGATACCCTCACCTCCGATGAACACTCACCATTGAAGAGCATTAAACTCTTGCGACATTACTGTCTTTCCATAATTAAAATTTAGAGCTAAGATTAATTATTTTCCAGTTATTTCATTCGGTACAAACATAAGAATATCTAAAAAAAAACATTTAATGGAAAATTTTCACTAACTTACCAAATACATGTGAGTTGAATTTAGGAAAGTGTTCTGCTTGCAAGTACTGCACCACCATAACAATACTTTTCACCAGCAGACAATCGACTGTGGGAATGCGTTCAAAATGATTCAGCAAGTAATTAAGACTAGCGTTACGTTCATACAGCCAGCACCATATGTCAGTGTAACGACGTACTATCTCCACAGAGCAACAAACTCCGCTGCCTGTGTTGATAAAAATGCGAGACCCTTTCCGTCCACCCTGTATAGGTTCACTGCGAACAGTTCTCCATGTAGTTTGTTTACCTCATTTTATTCATTCCTTTGAAATTATAAAGCTGAATACTATCATTCAGATTTAAAACAATGTACGGAATGAATAAGATGTGATGACATCCTGCCGAAACGCTAATCCACTTAGTGAGTGGAACGTCATTCAGTGTTTCATTATCAAAAATTACATGTTAACGAGGTGTAACGACACGTTATTTCAGTTCGGTGACGCTGAAAAATCTCTGTCTACAGTGTTAAGATTATTCTGTTGTGTGTACTGTATCCTGGTTGCCAGGTCTCTTACAAGTTTGTCGCTCGCCGCCGGATAAAAGACAGCGATCGATCGCCGGCTGAGCGCATATGATCTTTTCCAGGTCAACGCAGGATCGTTAGAGATAATCCCCGCCTTATCCCTCCAGAGACCTCTATCTCTCGTGAACTTTGCGGCGCATCCTATAAAGGTTTTAGAGCAGCGGAGAGGAGGCCTTGGAGAAACAGGGCGGTTTTGTTATATACTGTAGCAACAGAAAGACCAGCTAAGAACTTAAGACACGCATCTAAATTACAATAGACACTGTACTTAATGTTCTGTGGAACAGCTTCAAATTTAACACGACAGTTAGGTATACTTAAAGGTTTCATCTGCTACTCCACCCATGTGTGTGTGTGTGTGTGTGTGTGTGTGTGTGTGTCAGCACGCATGTTGGTACAGTTTTTCGTTCTCTTGATGAACATTGTAAATTATTATTCAAATATTCTTATTGCAGTCCATTTCCGCATTTGTGCTTCTAACGAGTACCGGTTCCGTTCAAATACTGACCATCAGCAGATCTGTTAAAACAAATAAAAGACATGCTAAGTGTGTCCTACCCAAATAACCTGAAACACAAATGCGAACATATGACAGTGTGTACGATACCTGCAGTCGCAAGAAAGCACACCAATATGCAAGACGGAAGAAAAACTGTTTGAGGTGTGAACTGCGGTATTCTTTTCAATTATTGTTTCAATTATTGTTATACACTGGCCTTCATTTAATTTTACCTTTTTAGCTGTTTTGTTTGAACACAATGCCTTTATTATCTTGATGCACTACATGTAGAGGGAGACAGCTCCTAACATGCTTACCCACACTCCTTTATAGCTCCTCACTTTGTAGTGCATACGCATTAGTGACTTAAGGAGGCTGCACACATTACACTGACGACTTTTTCTGAAACTATAATGGATGTTGCATGGAATATTATCTATCATTTGTGTCTCTCAGATGAATTTTGTAAGACGACACTTAACATGTGTTTTTTTTTCTTGTAGCCGTCCGATGTGGCCGTGCGGTTCTAGGCGCGTCAGTCTGGAACCGCGAGACCGCTACTTTCGCAGGTTCGAATCCTGCCTCGGGCATGGATGTGTGTGATGTCCTTAGGTTAGTTAGGTTTAAGTAGTTCTAAGTTCTAGGGGACTGATGACCACAGATGTTGAGTCCCATAGTGCTCAGAGCCATTTGAACCATTTTGTTTTCTTGTAATATATCGACAATAGTACAAACGGAACCCAACTAAATGGTTCAAATGGTTCAAATGGCTCTGAGCACTATGGGACTCAACTGCTGTGGTCATCAGTCCCCTAGAACTTAGCACTACTTAAACCTAACCAACCTAAGGACATCACACACATCCATGCGCGAGGCAGGATTCGAACCTGCGACCGTAGCAGCAGCGCAGCTCCGGACTGGAGCGCCTAGAACCGCACGGCCACCGCGGCCGGGGAACCCAATTAACAAGCAAATAGACAGTGACAGCACCACCGACGTCCAATAAATGTCAGAACTATTAAACCTGCGTAAAAATATGTAATAATGATATCCGTTTAGTAATCACTTTTAAAATTGGAAATGATATACTTACAGACAACCTGATGATGACAGTTCATCTGAAATAGGCCTACTGTAAAACAAAAAACAATCAAACTAAGCAACGCGCTTGGAATTATAAATTAAGTTGTAAAGATGTGCCGGCCGCTGTGACCAAGCGGTTAAAGGCGCTTCAGTCTGGAACCGCGCGACCGCCACGGTCGCAGGTTCGAATCCTGCCTCGGGCATGGATGTGTGTGATGTCCTTAGGTTAGTTAGGTTTAAGTAGTCCTAAGTTCTAGGGGACTGATGACCTAAGATGTTAAGTCCCATTGTGCTCAGAGCCATTTTTTTTAAAGATGTTTACTATTTGAATGAAACCAGCAATAATTTAAAGAAGAATGGACACTAGATTGATAAGTGATATTCGGATATGTTTTAGATTACTGATGGATTTTTCAACAGTACCATGTAGATTATGAGTGTCTAGAATTACAGATGTAGAAACAGTACGAGAACAAGTACCATACTGACTTTCTTTATGATTGAGGCATTATTTTTATTGTCAAATAATCATAGAGAAAGAAAAATATGGAAAACTTAATGCACTGATTTGTGTAATCTACTTTCTACTGAAGCGGCTGAACTATTCTTGTCAGTGTATTCACAATCGCTGCATCGTAGTGATATAGCTTGTGCTACTACAGATTTTTAAAATAACAACGCCTTTTTCATGTACAGCAATCTTTAATTGAAACGATCTATAATATTACTTTGACACATTCATGCTCACCTTCGTAACATTGACCGTAAGACCACATTAATGGAAGCAGCATATTGAAACAACTCTTATGTGTGAAACCTCCCGATTTCACGTCAGCTATTTCGTCACATTGACACAAACGTTCGCAACAGCATCTAAAGAGCACTGGCAGCTGGGCATCATTCCAATGTCCGGCAGTCATTCCGTGGCCGGCAATCCGTAGTTTTACCGCTGACGACGATGGCGGAGATAGCCATAGAAAGACTGATAATTTTATTCGAATTGACGCTGCTTGAAAGCTGAGATTTTATTCAGACGTGCTGCCTTGAAAGTCTCCCCGGACACCATACACACACATACATGCGTATCAGATTGGCATCAAAGTAAGCGAAAAACGTCTCATGGACTTTATTCGCAGTGGTAGTTTCACGTTATTAGGCGTGTGGCTCACGTGGTATAGTGAATCCATGCGTGGCTCACGGGCTGGAATAGATCTTTAACATTTGCTCACGCTAGAAGAGGCAGCCAGCGTTGACGTTGACGTGGACGGGAATTCCAACCTATCGGGAAACAGCTATTACGTCACATGGAATGCGCAAGTTAACGTGATTTCCCACTTTAGAGTTCCCCAGTGTCAGCTGGCCGCTGTATATGGTTTGCAAACCACAAAAATTGTTTACGAAAAGGTTTTATTAAAACACACTCAAGAACCACGCGTTTTTGAAGAATCTTTAGTGTGGCGTTGCCGCACTTCCGTCATACGCGAGCTACAGTACGTAACTAAATACACTAGGTAAATCCTTTATCCACCAATATGGCGTTTTCAGTCATTTTATTACAACAAATGGTAACCGAAATATCGCGTAATTTCTTTTCTTTTTCCTTACCACAGACAATGGCTCCTCAACATTAAGAAACGGGAAGTTAAGTCACAGAACTCTTACAACTCCACGTCCCGTGTAAGGATAGCTTTATGCTTAACGCCCGTTCTG
The DNA here is from genome assembly GCF_021461385.2 of Schistocerca piceifrons. NCBI lineage: Eukaryota > Metazoa > Arthropoda > Insecta > Orthoptera > Acrididae > Schistocerca > Schistocerca piceifrons. The sequence continues at coordinate 632,988,931 of NC_060138.1, read as the reverse complement.
TAATGGCGTTGCATTTCCTTGCTCGTGTGTGTGTGTGTGTGTGAGAGAGAGAGAGAGAGAGAGAGAGGAGAGTAAGAGATACTGCTTACGGGTCACTTCTCTCAAATAGAAATAACGCCGCAGCGCTTAACGACCCCAAAGAGGGGCAGAGCACAACGAACAGTAATGAATCACCTCAAGCATTGAAAGGTTTCAAAGAGGTTAAACAAAAATCTCATTTTAGGCACATTAACTTTTTCTCCCATAAGAGCAGTCAAATGAAAACGAGACGATGGAAAAAGACTGTTTATCATTTCAAAAGTAACCGTCATAGGTGTTAATACATTTATCCCACTGTGAGACAAGCCGATCAATGCCTTTACGGAAAATGTCTGCCGTTGCCCATGGAATAATGAGTGTACGTAGGCACGCACTTCTTCGTCCGAAGCAAACAGACGGCCACGAAAGTCTTTTTTCGGTGTTCCAAAAATATGGAAATCGCATTCCAAGAGATAAGGAGCGTATGGACGATGCGTACGGGCTTCCGAGCGAAAGTTCTGCAGTGTAGTCTGAAAGCCTTGGCAACCGGTGAGCAGGCATTATACTGCGACAGAATGTTGCCGTCCGTCAACATTCCTGGGCGTTTTGACATGACAGCGCGCTTCAGTTTTTTCAAAACGCCTGTGAATGTTGATGGATAGCCTCACTCTGTTGCAGGGCAATGGCCGTTCATGTGTTGCCAAGGTTGTTTCTAGTGCCCTGCAGAAGTTTTGCTGGGAAACCTTTACACACCCTCCATCTTGATCTCCCCCCCCCCACCACCACCACCCGCGCGATTTCCATGTTTCTGGAGCCCTGAATAAAGACGCCCGGGGCTGTCAATTGCTTCGAACAATGAGATGTACGCCTAGCTGCAATCATGATTCCGTAGACAACTGCAAATATTTTTTTCATGCAGGCGTTGACAGACTTGTCTCGTAGTGGGGATAAATGTATTAGCAGTTATGGTGATTCCTTTTAAAAAAAATAAACAGTTTACTTTTTTCTCCATCTATCTGTTTTTCAATCGACCTCTCCTTTTTTTCAGTCATCAGTCTTGTGATTCCTCTCCTGTGCCAACATCCTCGTCTCAGAGCAGCACTTGAAACCTACGACGTCAGTTATTTCCTGGATGTATTCCAGTCTGTCTTCATCTACAGGTTTTACCCACTAAAGCTCACTCTAGTACCATGAAAGACATGACCTGATGTCTTAGCAGATGTCCTATCACCCTGTCCCTTTTTCTTGCCAGTGATTTCCATATATTCCTTTCCTCTCCGATTCTGCGCAGAACCTCCTCATTCCTTACCTTATCAGTCCACCTAATTTTCAATATTCGTGTGTAGCCCCACATCCCAAATGCTTTGATTGTCTTCTGTTGCGGTTTTCCCACAGCCCATGTTTCACTACCATACAACGTTGTGCTCCAAATGTACAGTCTCAGAAATTTCTTCCTCAGATGAAGACTTACATGTGATACTAGTAGACTTCTCTTGGCCAGGAATGCCTTTTCTGCCAGTGTTAGTCTGGTTTTGACGTCCTCCTTGCTCCGTCCGTCACTGGTTATTTTGCTGCCTAGGTAGCAGAATTCCTTAACTTCAACAACTTCGTGACCATCAATCCTGATGTTAAGTTTCTCGCTGTTCTCATTTCAGCAACTTCTCTTTACTTCCGTCTTTCTTCAAAGAAAGATCTCTCCTTATATTTGCAAGTTCTGCAACGCTTTTTACACTTTAGGTAAAAGGTACAAACACAACGTTTCTATATGAACGGATTCCCTGCATAGGCGGCTAACCAAGCTACTCGAAAGCGCAGTAACTCACTGATTCGCACCCACTTGTTTTCTTGGACGTGTCTACAACTTCAATGACAATGTAAGCCGTAAAACTCACCTACGCACTTTTACAGCACTATCTTCTCTGACACTGCAGTCCTTCTCGTGATACCTTCGTATACTTTGCAGCAAATAACAAGGAAGGGAAGAGGTTGGTGGGCCAACAAGTAAATACCAAACCCATCTGGAAAAACAAACTGTATTTTGTTTAGACGTTTTGTCCTCCAGCTAATTTAATATACATAGGTATCATATTTTGAATTAAAGCGATGTGTGCGAAAATCAGAACTATCGGGAGCCGCCAACTCAGAATTAACGTCTACCCAACCTATTCTCTACGAACTCGCAACACACGCTGGAAAACAAACACACAGACGAGCGTGTTTATACACATTTAAGAAAGTATATTAAAAACTTCTGCACAAGGAACATTATTCATTAAACGCAAGTACACTGAAATACAGTTTGGCACTATTTACTAAACGATACTCCACTTGTACCGCGTTTACCCACTCAATCGCGACCATAAAGCCATCCACAAATATCTAAACAACACTGAGAATATCGCGGAGCAGGACAGCAAAGCCTTACTTACCATCAAAGTTGAGAGCAATGTCATAGTGGAGCACCGTAAGATTTGTTGATCATCATCTAGCCACGTTTAAGTCTGTAACTACTGTCACTGCTATAAGTGTAACGTTTGTTCACCATTCAGAGTCACGTCTTGTGCGATTTTAGATGTTTCACTTGGCGGCATCAGTGAAACTATTAACGCGGTTTATTGCGCCACTGAGGTTGATCGCCACCGTCGATGTGATCTGCATTCGGCCAACACTCACCAAGCTCTCTCTTAAACAAGGGGTCGCTACCCCTGTAAGTAATCTCTTACCAATCTCTGACGTCAAAAGTAGAAGGTCAGTGGGAGTTCTGGCAGAAATCGTTGACATAAGCACTTTTTTTTTTACTTGAGCGTTCCTGGTATTCATCATCGCATCCAGTTACATGCACCAAGGCCATGTCATAATCATTCCAGAAATTCTGGCATCATCTGCAAGCAAGGCCATGAAATCATCACCCTCTGAATCATGACATCACCATATCACTGTCCCACGAAGGACGCCCTGAAGGTCACCGCTTGTGTTGTGCCCTGCACCCCCCCCCCCCCCCCAACTTCGTCGATGTCATCGTGCTGGTGCTGTCTGCCAATGGTGTGTAAGCTCAGTTGCCCATCCTCTCAATAATTTTAATTTGTGTATTTCGACTGTGTGTGGGTCAAATTTTGCCATCTATACATAGTCCAGTATGAAACGCCAGCAGCAGCAGCATCAATCAGTTGAGAAAGAGAGAGCTATCAATAAGTATTTTGTCCATCCCTCTCCAATTATTATGTATATGTTTCGTTATACTTAGAGCATTTTTATTATTGTTGCAGATTAGGATATGCAGATATTTCTGCCTGAACTACAGCAGCAGCAACAGATGGATGTCTTCCCAGTTATGTTATAGCGTATCTTCCTGACTATGCCATAGCATCTACCAGAACCTGAGTCTCAGGTAAGTGCTACCAGAATACTGCTAGTCATCAGTCCATACAGTTTCATTGTGACTTTGATGTGATGATTGAGTGAGAAAGAACATTCAGCGTCTTGGTACTGGAGTGCAGTGTGCATAGTACAAATGGGACTCTAGTATGATTGTGTTCATAGAGAGAGAGGAAGAAGACTAAACACAATCCATCAGATATGCCTATTAACATCTGCATGTTATACAGCGTTGCATCAATTGTCAAAATGTATGGTGAGGCAGTGCTTGAACTAAAATCTGAAGGTGCAGCCATACACACTAAATATTCAAGTCTGATGAATTTAAACAATCTGCAAAATGCTTTAGTGATAGCGGCAGACAGACTGAATCACTGGCGTTCTTACAGTGGAGCTGTATACAGTGACTTCACTGTGTATTTGCGTGTACATAGGGTATACATATATCAATTAGAACGGTATATAAATGGCTACATTCATCCAACACCAAACCTTGTGTTTGAAAACCCTATATCCTTAAATTCTGTTGAAACTGAATTTACTGTAGGAATAAGTATGTATGTAATTGCATCTGTAGTTCTGAATATGATTCAGGCTGAGTATGAGGCATACCCTTACACTCCTCATAGCTTTTCATCACAAGAGCATGTAAAGCCACATAATGCACACCCTTAGCCTGTCTTTAGGTTGCACCTGCACCACATGGTATGCATATATCTGTGATCTGAGACCCGCAGATTCCAAAGTCTGTGAGCCATTCGCCTTATCTTTCATAAATCTGATAACCTTATTGTTCTGAGATGTTATGCTGTAATGTTTCCCGGCTGCATATCCAGACATGTCGAATTCCTTGGGGTTGAATCTAATTACTTCGTATGGATCACACCCTTTAACTTAGTGGATAAAACTGACTGTCTCCATTTAAAGTCAGTTAACATCAGCGAAGTCTGGTTTGTAAACTCGCATTGGAATCGGTACATGTGGAGTTTGTAGAGGTCCATAATACACATACCAATATAGACAGACTCGCAAACTGCACTGAAACCTTGGTCATCTCCACAGTGACTAGTTCTTCATTGAAGATTGTGGTAACTTAAAATTTCGTGTGTCGATCTAAACTTTTGAGCAATAACGCACGCCCAAACGGCGAACTAAATGAATTCTGTGATGGGCCCTAACATTCTCCACAGCTTTGTCGAAAACTGAGTTATTCATGAATTTATAAATATCCTTTTCAAAATCGTGTAACACAAGAGTCCTCTTTTTGGTATTAACATCAATGTATTGCTTCAGCCATGGACACTGCATGAAGGAGATGTCACAGCTGCTTCTAACAAGTCGTATCCACAACATGAACATTGCTGGATATTTCTGTAGTGTAGAATGTATCTCTGCTTATTCCCTAGCGTCGTCATCAGCTTGGTGACAGAACCATTTTGCGGGACTAGGTGCTCTGGACGCTAACAAGTCGCTATGCATGTCATGCAAATTGGGATATTCCTAGTCTGCCACCAGTAAATATCCCACACCAGCATCAACAGTCACATGATTGATCTTTCTGAGTATGGCGATTTTGTCTTTGGACAGCCACCGGAACGATCCAAATGGCAGAGATTGTTACATGGCATTCCCATAGAGACTGTTTACAACGAAGTAAACGATGTAACTCAAATCGTCAGATGCATATGCTATGGGACGACGTTGTAAAAGTACCGCAGCTACCCCAGAATTGGAATAGCCAGAACGGATGGGCTACTTGAAGCTACTTCAATCGCGTCAAAGGTGGCTTGCTACTCCGTTCCCTCCCCCCCCCCCGACCCCCACCCCTACCCCCCAAAACACTGGAGACTCACTTCTTTGTTCCTCAAGTTGTTCAATGGAGCCACAAATTGGGCTAAATTTGACACAAATCTGCTGGAAAAATTAGCCATTCCGACGAAGCGGGCTGTTCCTTCTTTTTCGGGTTTAATGCATTCCACAATATTTTCAATTACTTCCTGCTCAGTTACTGACAATTCCAGTGCCATGACTGAGGTGCAAATCTCCTCAATATATTGCTGGAGTTTCTCACGCAGCGACTGGCCGCTAAGTAAATATTTACTCATCAGTTCGCCCCTAAATCGCGGTAATATTCTATCTCGGACAAGATTTCTCTTTAAATCGCCTACGTTGCCAAATATTCCAGAAACTCAGCCACCCTCTGACTTGACAAACCTCTAGTGAGTGGTTACATCAATTGAAGGGCATCGCGTGTTTCTCAAAACGTATCAACAACCATAAAATTTCTACCACTTGCTGTAATTAGTCGATGAACAACACTAACTAATCCTGAAACAGATACGAAATCGGATTCGGCAATCTTGCAAAGAATTCTAACGCTACGCAAGGATGTGCTTCATTCAGAACGCCACGACCTGACTCATTGGCAATACTTCGCGCAGGCCTACCCTGTTCTTCAGTAGCTTCTGTATCACTCAAACTCAACCTACTAAGACTAGTTTGCAACTGAGTGGCATGAGTTAGCAACTGACCACTGTAACTCTTTGTTCAAGGGTGCTCTGAAGTTGCTTCAAATCGTGAAATCTATTAATCTAATTATTAAGCGTTAGAACACGGAATATCTAGGCACAATTGGGACTGCTATCCTCTCAAAACTCTAAATTCTCGGATACACCGGAGAGGACCGCCGAACAGACTGGTAAAGCGGAATCTACCTTGCCGATTTTTCAGCGGTCAGGCGCAGCGGACAATGTAGGACTATGTGCAAGCGCGCGACCAGGACCGACCGTTGTGACCGAGCGGTTCTAGGCGCTTCAGTCCGGAACCGCGTTGCTGCTATGGTTGCAGGTTCGAATCCTGTCTCGGGCATGGATATGCGTGATGTCCTTAGGTTAGTTAGGTATAAGCAGTTCTAAGTCTAGGAGACTGATGACCTCAGATGTCCCATAGTGCTCAGAGCCATTTGAACCATTTGAACCTAATTTTCTTCTTAGTTCTATTTTATGTCAAAGACATTTTTATTTAACTATTTCAGTATCTCTACCAGTCAAAGGCTTCCTGAAATGTCTTATTTGTTCATCCTACAGACTAGACAGCTCTGCTTATCTTACGTGCTACCACATGGCCAACACTTTTAATTTCTTTTTATTCACTGAGTGAATCACAGGCGTTATGTTATAGTCGTTATGTCCAAGTGGAAATGTTACCGTGTTTAAGAGCGGACGTGTTAGTATATTGGATTGGTTCACATGCTGAACTGGCACAGGGTACGGTTATTGCCACAGTAACACGTGCCGCGTAGCCCTCGTATTGTGGGTCGGAGTGGTGTCTTTGCTGGAGGCGCGAGCCGAGCAGATAGAGGAGGGGTGGCAGGCGGCAGCGGCCGGCTGTCCGCCTAATCACCAGTACGCGGCAGCCCGTCCGCCCTGCCCCTGCTTCATTACGCGTATAGCGGCTTTGCCTGGTCCGGGCCGCGCCTGCTGTGTTGGCAACCCGCCAGCCACGCAGTCACCGGGTCGCCGCAATCTCATCGCAAAGCCAGTCACGAGCGGCCGCTTGGCGCTCATTGTCTGCAGTTTTGAAACTCTCCATTTAAGGACGTGACCGCGACGCACGTGTCGGACACACGCACGCGAAATAATGCGCCCACAAAGTCAGCAGAGTGGTTCGTAGCCGTGATGTGGCCAAATTTTTCGAAATTTTAACGTTGGGGATGTTCCTGGAGGACAGTTTCAAGCCCTTAAGCTGTTTTTATTTATCGTTTATTTTCTCAAGTTTAACGGGATTACCTCCGACACAAGTAACTAGTTATAAAAGTATCATAACCTTATCCTTGACCAGGACTTCAATACAGAACTTTGTTTTCAGCTGATAACGCTTTTACTGTCTGAACTAACCAGCTGCACACAGCAGCCAGGCGCAAAGAGGGTCAGTATGGACTGGAGACATCTGCTGTTAGGAGAGTTAAGAAGGGAAGCTGGTTGCGCCTGGACACTTTAGTTGATGAGGGCGTCGCCCGCTAAAGGCCTGGGTCTCTACTTTTCTACGTGTATAGCATAGACACCTAATTTAAAAAAAAAAATGTTGCCGAGAGATAGCATGTAGCATTTATGATAAATAGTGATTTAAGTTTCTCAGGTGTGCTGCTCGGCCCACAAAGTTAGCGCAAAATATTATGTAGGAGGCGAAGGAGCGAAAATTAGCAAACTCTTACACGTAATTTTTCAAAAATCTGATAACCATTTTGACGTGTTTAGGCTTATGTTATAAACAGGACACCGATGGGTGAAAAAGCTATAAATCATTTTATTCGCGGTTCTTCAGCGTTGTCGCCTGTAACGCAATGGAACATTCACTGCTTTGGCCAACAGCCCTCACAGTGAGATCGGTTGTAGAACTATCCCAAAATTTCTTTATCCCTAGTTGGTTTTCGTTTATAAGAGACTAACTTATGACTAATTGTCATATTTATGAAACTAATACGGACCCTAATTATTTGTCGATATAAAATTACTTCTATTACGTTGTTTCATTAACTTGCTTTTTTAATGTGGCTCGTATGTGCGGTCGAAAGCATAGCACACAAATTTCAATAAACACGTTGAAAAGGTAATAATTTCTACACAATACAGTCATCCCTGAACGCCCCCTAACATACTTTGTATTCATGTTTCAGTGTGGACATGTTACGTAATACATGAAATATTTTAGGAATTGCGAATAAGGGCAACCATCAGTTGTGGCACTGATTGACGAGAGTGAAAATTTGTGTGAGACTGGTACTTGAACCAAGACTTCCCGCTTCACTCCAACTGTGCGCGACTCTTAGCATCACCCAGACTTCTATGTCGACGTTCATGCTTCACAACCTGCACTCATACACACGTAATTCCCGTACAGGTGGAGGACATTTTAATTGAAAGTTGGTGCCTGGTATCGCCAAATAAGTACGATTTTGCACGCGTGTTCGAAGGAATATTGCATCATACTTCTTAACAAAACAGGCACTGACAAGCAATGTACTAAAGCAATTGGAGACGGTTTCAGTGCTGCAGATCGATTTTCAGCATATATTTCCCATGTACTAAATGTAAATGATACTTCCTCTTGCAGCGAGAAACTAGCTTGTCAAATTGTGATCATCAGCCTTTCCTTCACTATTGATCGTGATATTTCTGTTGAGGCTCCACCAAAACCTAAAACCAACATGACATCACATTCAGGCGATCCATATTTCGGTAAGACGCTGTTAGCGAGTGCCGTCGGACGAAGGGGATCGGTAGACCCCGCGCCTGCACAGGTCGCAGAAATTGCTCGCTACAAGCGTGCATCAATAGCCGACAGAACTGTGCGTAATGCAATGTAAGCATGCAGTGTCACTAGAAACGACCGCTAGAAAAGCAATACATCGCTATCGAATAACGCCAAGTAAAAATTTCACCGGTTGAATCAGAAGCTTTGCGTTCTGTTCAACTAACTGCATGCCACAATTTGCATTCATGACTGTAGTTAGTTGGTTAAGCCCGTTTCGACGCTTAAAGCCATTTACAGTAGCCCTTATTACTTCTTAGGTGAGGGCTGCTTCAAGTAGGAGTCTTGAGATGATGCTCACTCCTGCTTTGTTCTGACGCAGCCATCGGCTAAGCAGTGACATGAGCTACTGAAAATGACGAAATCGTGGAAACCAGTTTCACGAATAAACAATATTTGTGAGTATTGACGGGAAACCTCTGTAGTCAAAACAGTGTGCTTACTGACGCTCTACGCCAGCAACATAGCAAATAATAAATTGCTAAAACTGGCTTTCTTCTTAAATAGCTGGCCTACCAATCATGATGGCGGTGGTACTGGTTGTTTAAGGTCACGAAACTTGACAGCGGCCAGGAGAGCGATGAACTCACCCAACGCCGTCCATATCAAATCCATTGGTGCCATTGACTGAGAGTGACATGGCGGTCGGTCGGCAGCGAAAGGCCTGGCAGAGCCTGTGGACGAAGTTCACGTTCGCATATTAAAACAAACAATAAAAATGTGTATTAGTATTCGCATGATACCACGCACGCACAACAACATTTCCTCAAACTTATATAAAGATATTCTAGTCTTAACATAAAACGCATCCTAAGTTAAGATAGGTTGCATACAAAGATTAAAAGTTTCCCCAAGATTCATGTAGCTGTTTGACTGCTAACATGAAAAAAGGATAGTAGCCAGGCACTCTATCGCTAAAATCTGTTCCTTAACAACTTGATGTTTGACCCTGATTTCTCACAAAATTTTACATTGCTACATTCGTCCAATTATCGTTTAAAACAGAGGACATGTCTCGGGCCAAACCATGAAGTGCGCTCATGTCAGTTTACAAATAACATTCAGTTAAAATGTGTCGCAGTGTTTTAGTGATGTTGCATGCGTCACATTCTGCAGGCTCGTCGTGCACTGGAAGACGTCGTGTATGAAGGGGAAAATTCTTGCAGAGGCTCACGTAGTGGTCATGAAGTAGTCGGTGTCAGCCGAGCTGCTAACGTATACCACAGTTTGTAAAAATTGATACATTCAGAAGCAACAGTCTCCCGCACGTTACAGTAACAAGACGTGTAGAACAGCGGAACCATACTAAGTGATTTAAATAGCAGAGAGGGGGCGTGTACATAGGTATAGCAGTGTCCTCTTTAGGGGTAACCAGACAGATCAGTGTTACGCAACGCTTAGGAGGGTGGAATATCGACATGTGAGTGCGTCCGAATGTGGATGAATGGGATGAATGACTGTTCCCTGGGAGGGGAGTTGTCATTACGTGACATTGCGGCTCATACAGGGCATGCTGCATGAAGGGTGAGGCATATGTGAAACCAGTGGGGAAAAGAGGGTCATACACAGCACTGACAGGGTATTGGATGACAATGTGACCACAGAGCTGGATGACCGGCATCTTGTCCACTTGCCTGTAGCGGACAGACCAGTGTTAGTGCGACGCTGGAGCACTACAGTTGGTGTGGAGAATTCTGCATCGAAAGTTGGACACTGTCTTCTGCAGGCTGCACTGGTGGCACACATGCCATTGCGTCGCTTCCCATTGACCAGAACCCACCAACGCTGCAGACTGCAATGGGCAACATTTAAGCCGACATGGTGTGCTGAGTGGCAAAATATAGTGTTTTCGGAGGAGTCACACTTCAACCAGTGCTACAGTGACAGCCGTATGTAGCGTGATGAATGCTCCCGGGCAGACTCTGTCATTGAGCGGTATAGTGGACAGACGCCATTTGTCATGGTTTGAGACGCCATCTTTTAAAACACACAATCTCGCTTCCTATGGCTTGTGGGAAATCTCAATAGCTATCGCTACATCATGGAGATTTTACGTCCTGTGGCACTGCCCCTCCTGCAGGCTATTTCACAAGCCATATTTCAGTATGACAATACATGGCTACATCTAGTGAGAAATGAGCAAGCCTTCTACGAAGAACGGCAGATGCCATTGCTTCCCTGGTATGCCCATTCACCTGACACTGCGCCCATAGAACATGTCTGGAATATGGTCGGTCAGCAACTTATTCGTTCAGGTCCTCTTGGAGCCACAATTGATGCTTTTTTGACGCTCCTACAAACCGCGTGCCAGGGTATTCACCAGCAGCACATTAAAGTGCTCTTTGATCCTATACCACGATGTCTATTGATTAAAAGAAACAAGTAACCTCAATTATCCAGTGTGAACAGATGATGAAGGTATCTACAGTGTATCTCCTAGAGCAGACTGGCCTTTAAGCTACCATCCTCAGTGCCCTGCCCTCCAACTCCTCTTTGAATACCCTGCTGTTGAGAGAAAGTGAAACACCAAGAAAGAGATGCGGTCACAATGAAATTTCAAAATGTTCAAATGTGTGTGAATTTCTAAGGGACCAAACTTCTGAAGTCATCGGTCCCTAGACTTACACACTTCTTAAACTAACTTATGCTAAGAACAACAGACTCACCCATGCCCGAGGGAGGACTCGAACCTCCAGCGGGAGGGGCCGCGCAGTCCGTGACATGACGCCTCAAACCGCGTAGCCACTCCACGTGGTACAATGAAATATGTTCCAACGATTAGGGACATGACGAGTGGATTCGATTCGACGTGTATGTATATGAACGACAACAAGTACGCCCGCCACGTGATCGACACCAGTTCGGAGTATATCGCGGGCTGTGTCAATGTGTGGGTGGAGCAGTGCAAATGGGACGATGGTACTCACAGTGGAGCAGCGGGTGTTCGTTAATGAAAGTTATATGGCAACAAGATCGTGAAAACGGTGTCGTCAGCTGTTTGCTGAGAAGTTTAATGTGTCGAACTGCCAGCAAATAGTACCATGCAACACTTAGTCCGAAAATGGCATCAAAGAGCATCTGTTTTGAAGAAGTTAAAAACATTCCGAAACATGTCTGCATAACAGAAAATGTGGCTGCAGTTCTCCGGAAAATACTTCAGAGTCCTACCAAATCAACCCGACGCCTGTCGCAAGAGACTAGTATATCACGTCAATGATGTGGACGAATACTCCACCAGGACTTGTAGTACTATAGCGGCCCTAGCTGAACACAAGGTCACCTGAGTCTCTGTGCGACTGCTTTGTGTCGGAACCCTCAAGTCTAAGATGCATCGCAACAACGCTCATAGTCTTCAACAACAGCAGCAGACCATTTCGGAGGAGACTGCAGCAATTCCAGTAGGCCAACTTCAATTCGCCTTCAGCAACTTGCTCACCAGAGGCCAAAAGTACCATGGTCACATTCAACATCTGCTATAGTCAGGTAAGTACAGTATTTCCTTTCTTCTGCAATGTTTTTGTACCCTTTAACGGTGTTCTCTGGGCCACTTTTATTTGCCCCACCCTGTACCATGACTGTGGAAATTCAAAAATGGTTCAAATGGCTCTGAGCACTATGGGACTCTACTTCTGAGGTCATCAGTCCCCTAGAACTTAGAACTACTTAAACCTAACCAACCTAAGGACATCACACACATCCATGCCCGAGGCAGGACTCGAACCTGCGACCGTAGCGGTCTCGCGGTTCCAGACTGTAGTGCCTAGAACCGCACGTGTGGAAATTCAGTAAGAAGTAGCGCCACCATATACTACAATCAGAGCATTTGAAAACCAAAAAAGCCACGAAGTTCAAAATCTTCAAATGTGTGTGAAATCATATGGGACTTAACTGCTAAGGTCATCAGTCCCTAAGCTTACCCACTACCGAACCTAAACTATCCTAAGGACAAACACACACACCCATGCCCGAGGGAGGACTCGAACCTCCGTCGGGACCAGCCGTACAAAAGCCACGAAGTAGATAACAGCAGAATGAATAGACTAGCCATAATCCAAATGTAGACAGGTGAAGTAAGATGACGTTCAGCTCTACGGTAACGTGGAACGTCAAGTATATATATCATGGTTCGCAGCTTTTGGCGTACATGTGGTGACACTTCAAAACAAAACAAAACAAGAAAAGCGGCTACGTTAACCCGCCAAGGTCGCTGATGTTCCACTTGTCACAGCCGTCGTGGATTTTCCGTTGCCCAATAGCGTATATTACGCCGGTTTACGTTACCGCTGTTGTTGAATGATGCTTCGTCGCTAAACAGAACGCGTGCAAAAAATCTGTCATCGTCCCGTAATTTCTCTTGTGCCCAGTGGCAGAACTGTATACGACGTTCAAAGTCGTCGCCATGCAATTCCTGGTGCATAGAAATATGGTACTGGTGCAATCGATGTTTTTTAGATTCCCGATTCTCGCGCAATTTCTCTGGTACTGATGTGCGGATTAGCCGCGGCAGCAGCTAAAACACCTACTTGGGCCTCATCATTTGTTGCATGTCGTGGTTGACGTTTCACATGTGGCTGAACACTTCCTGTTCCCTTAAATAACGTAACTGTCCGGTGAACGGTCCGGACACTTGGGTAATGTCTTCCAGGATACCGAGCAGCATACATAGCACACGCCCGTTGGGCATTTTGATCACAATAGCCATACATCAACACAATATCGACCTTTTCCTCAATTGGTAAACGGTCCATTTTAACACGGATAATGTATCACGAAGCAAATACTGTCCGCACTGACGGAATGTTACGTGATATCACTTACTTATACGTTTGTGACTATTACAGTGCCATCTATCATAAAGCGAAAAAAGTGGTGCAACTAAAACATTCATATTTCTTTACGTACTACAAGAATATGTAATAAAAAAGGGGGTTCCTATTTTAAAAAACGCGGTTGATATCCGTTTGACCTATGGCAGCGCCATCTAGCGGGCCAACCATAGCGCCATCTGGTTTCCCCCTTCAAGCTAGACGAGTTTCATTCTTTGTAGTTTTTTCGTTTGATGCCTATTTTGTGAGATATTTGGCCCGGTCACTATCAATGGACCACCCTGTATATAATTTGAAAGTGGAAATTCCGTCTAGATTAAGGTTGATGAAAACAAATGAAAATTTCGGGATCAGTCACGGAGCCTCTTAAATCGTGTGAGAAAGATCGAAGGGTAGCCGACGTATTTGGGTAATTTGATCAATTGAAAGAAAAGCTAGGAGTAGCGCGGAGAACTGTCTCTCAAAAGTGGCAGTTGGTACACCTATTCACGATAGTAGAACTGCTTTACTCCAAATTTAAACGTAGCCGAAGTCTAGCAGGCAAACCAAAACCAAATGAAGCCACAATTACGGTAAGCCGGGCTGTGTGGCAATCGTTCCATCATTCGAAAGTAAAATTTTATCAGTCTATTTGACAGAAAATCCTAAAAAGTTTTGATCTTATTTTAAATCACTATATGAGATTAAGCCCTCTATCCGGGCACTGTGTCACCATAATGGCATCGAAATCCATGTTGGTAGAGAAAAGGCCAAAATACGAAACGCCATTTTCGAAGACTGAACAAACCGAGGAAGATCGTACTGTGATTCGTCTTTCAAGCTATTGTACGCACGTCAAAATGACACATATCAAAATAAAGTTCCTCTGGATAAAAAAAGCAACTGAAAGAGTTGAAGGCCTCTGAACGAGACGGGATACCACTATAGTTCTACGTAAAATATGCGAAAGAACTTGCTTCTCGTCCTCCGGTAGAGTACCGTAGGTCGTTGTAGCAGCGAAATGTTCCAAGTGATTGGAAAGCAGTGCAGGTCATTCCCGTCTTAAAAACGTCGTAGAACAGACGCATAAAACTATAGGCCTGTATCTCCATCTGCTTTAGTATTTCTAACATGTTTGACGCTTACTTCTTGAAAGGTATCCTTATACTTAATCTTGAGTGTGAATGGTAAACTGTTACGAGGGGTATCTTTACAATTTATCATGTATAGTTAACTATTGCATCAGTATAAATGCCGTGCAAAACAATATGCAGTAGGATGTACACTAGACAGACTTGGATGAAGCATGAAATGGAATTTTAGCTGTGAGAGCGTGAACACAATTTCTGGCAAAGAACATTTGTTCGATCCGGTAAACTTAGTACCACACTTGAGTACATGTAGTAAGCCATGGCTGACAAATGTACAGTACGAAATGCCAAAACTTCACGAGATGTAAAACTTTCCAATCCAGTCCTAGAAGCATCATGACAAACAACAACAGCAAATGTTATCCAACCATTACCAATACTACTTGATTCAGATGATTTGGCAATAGAAAAATTCAATTTCAGACCTAAAAAGTATTTAGGACCTGACAATACAGATATACTGGCGATCTTCTTCAGATTGGTGACCTTCTTACTGGTACCAGGAGCTGGAAAGGAACCATGGCACTTATGGTTCCTTTCCAGCTCCTGGTACCAGTAAGAAGGTCACCAATCTGAAGAAGATCGCCAGTATATCTGTATTGTCAGGTCCTAAATACTTTTTAGCTCTGAAATTGAATTTTTCTATTGCCATACGGGGCCGCTTACGTCAGCGTGCGCTTGCGTCATGAGCTATAAATAGCTGCTGATGCAACTTCGCGCATTCATTATATGA
The DNA here is from genome assembly GCF_021461385.2 of Schistocerca piceifrons. NCBI lineage: Eukaryota > Metazoa > Arthropoda > Insecta > Orthoptera > Acrididae > Schistocerca > Schistocerca piceifrons. The sequence continues at coordinate 632,973,539 of NC_060138.1, read as the reverse complement.
ATAGCATCATTCTACAATGGGTCGCCGTTTTGGATATCGCCGTCGCAGACGAATGCTGGTCTACAAAGATCTGCTGATCTTTCCCTACGAGCTACTATGTTGCATATTAATGAAACCTATTTTCCTTCGGAGTCCTCCGCTAGGTTTGTACCCTATAGGAGAGGAATATCAAAGGAACATGAACTCTTACTTCGCACGCACTTAAGAGACTAACAGGAAGCAAAAGAACTAAAAACCTTCACCGCGGCACACGTGGTTAGCAACAGGGGCTGTTTCCTTGATTTTAGCACGCGAGATAAAAGAACAAAATTACTATTAAAATGAACTGCTAAAATATTGAGCATAAATAACAATCACAATTATTTCCGACACCCTACGGGACGCGACACTGTACATTTTTCCATTAGAACACGACTACGTGGTCCTCACAAACCAAGTCGTAATAAGTATGGAATTTTAAATGAAGGAATGAGTTTGTACAAAACTGCAGGATATTAAGGCTTTTAGATCTAAAGGCTCACACATGGTAACAACAAAAAGCGGATACGGAGAAAGAAAATTATCGTGTGAGACGAACTGCAGAAAATTCAGTCATAAGATCACGGAAATCATACGCAATATAGATGCACTCGCGAAAGGAACAACAAACTAAATGAAGGCTCCAAGTATTTGAATAAGCGGTTGAACTGAACGATAGCCTATACAGCTCCTAGATACTAACACATTTAACATTCGCAAAATACGAAGTACAGCTTCTCACACACAGTAATAAACTACGAACGATAAGAGGAATCATTAACTTTGACTAGACTGGAAAACTTAGATAAAATACAACATTAACTTGCTACTCAAAATGAGCTCTTACGTGCAGACGACCATACCCATCTCGCATCCCACGAAACAGTGGTGAGCTCACTCTCCAAAAACGGAGGTTTCCCTCCTACGGAAGTGACCACACAACCAACCTTTTGTATTGTGACAACGTACACAAAAGGTTTGACCAAGGCAGACATAAACATCTTTGCTACCCACTACGTGCCTCCTGAAGTTGGCTACTTACACATTCTCATTCAAACATTAAATTATGCAGATAAGAAGAGGAAAGGACAGGTACAGTGGAACGTCGTACAGAAACATTTTAAACATGCGTGTGAACTTCTCACTAGTTCATCTGGGTCGGATGTTCGGCAGACAAGTATAATACGAAATGCGGAAAACATATAAATTGTGGCGACATGAACACACTCAGCTGCTAAGTCTTTTTTTATATATATATGCCGTAGGGATCTGACTAAATTCAATGAGATTAAAGGTCCCAAAGGTTTAGGAATGAACTAATTTTTACGCAAAATCACTCCTAATGGTGAGGAATTGCTTGTAACCAAACCCATTGTTCTCATGTGTGCACGAATTTTCTTCATACAATAAGTTGCGTCCCAAGTAGCTTATATCTGAAAAATATAACGTTTGTGAGTAAGCTCTCCCACATTCCATGAGTTGACTTGCTCAACAGCATTTCCGATATAAGAACTATCTCGCCTATTATCATAACCTTTTCAATGTGAGAAATCTGTCCATGAATTTTCTTAACTTCTTGTTTATGTTGTTGACTGGTGGTAAACTGACCTTGAAATGTTGCAATGACCGAAATTCCTCTGGATCAGTAGATGGAAATGGTTGAGTGTCATCGGATTTTCAGCAGAACTAGTGAACAATTGTGCCACATCTGCAATCAGTTCCTCTACTTGTTCTGTAACTATTCTCAAATTCTGATTAACCTTCGCAGACTCACTTTCAGTTAATAGCTTAAAACTTTATAATTCTTGTATAGGTGTATGGTGCTTATTCCCTTGTTCCCCTCAGCTGCGGAATTTCAACAGAATCTGTGTGTTCAAGTTTGCACTATATTTTATCTCAGACTTGAAATCCTCATTTAGCTCTTTCCTTATCTGTTTCGATAACTCATTGTAGTTAACCAGCAGTATTTCTAAGTTTTTTATTATTTTTTTCTACTGTCCTGGTATTACTCTCTTCAAAACCTTTAAAAATCTCTTCCTGTCATTTAAAATTATCTTCTTGATTTCTAGCATTATTGCCCTCAAACCTCTAGGAATTTTTGCATCTTCCTTCCATTATTTTTATTCAGTGCTATCAGAGAACTTAGCATTTCATCCCTGTTCCCAACATCGGGATTAACACTTAAAGAGCAGTGGACTACATTGGTCCGCATAAGCTGCGAAGGATTCTCCCCTGCCCCAAATTTTACATAGCTGTTGAAAGATGAAGCTGAGTCAGTTTGCACTGATAACATGCATGCAAGCCCTGAAGCTTCACCCACTCAACTGTCGCGTGACTAGTGCCTCCCGTCGGGTAGACCGTTTCGCCGGGTGCAAGTCTGTCGATTTGACGCCACTTGGGCGACTTGCGCGTCGATGGTGATGAAATGATGATGATTAGGACAACACAACACCAAGTCCCTGAGCGGAGAAAACCTCCAACCCACCCGGGAATCGAACCCGGGCCCTTAGGATTGACATTCTGTCAAACTGATCACTTAGCTACCGGGGGCGGACAACTACTCAACTAAAGTTTTGTGACAATCCATATTCTACAGAATCTTTTGAAATACACATTCTCCTAATACGTTCTCATGTGCATTTCTAATTACTGAAAAGTGACTGCTCTCAATATGCCTCTTTGTCACTGTCTCGCTTACCTCACCTGAATCAATCTGAGTAGACCTTTGCTCCTAAATCTTTTCTACATTAATAAATCACCGGAAGTTGCTTGCCCTGGATCTCTAAAGCTTGATCTGGATCTAGTCGGTCTTGACATGTTAACAAAAATGCAGACAAGAACGTATAAAGATATAAAATACTTTGACAGATTCATTGAATAATGGATATACACAAACAATTACAATCAACTGCAAAATTCTATGCACTTCACAAAAGCGTATGTTATTAATAATGCCTGAAATTATAGGCAAAAGATCAAGGCATTAATAAAGCTTCATTGTAAACGCAGCTTCAAAGCAGATACTTCTTATCTAACAGCAGAATCAAAAAACAATCAAATGATCATATACTTGCAATATCGCGAAATGAAGCTCTTAGAACTACTTTGTATTGATGGGAAATTTAAATTGTTTGTGTGTGTGTGTGTGTGTGTGTGTGTGTGTGTGTGTGTGTGTGTGTGTGTGTGTGTGCGTGTGTGCGCGCATTCTGAAAGAAGTAGTTTTAAATTCCGATTACTGTGTGGTCTATGTACCTTTATCTAGAATCGCCTTTACTATCACACTTTCAAACACGAACACATTTTTTCCAGTTACTTATGATGTGTGTGATACTAGTTAATAAAACTGTGCGAAATTGATCATAAAGAATGATTACCAATAATAGTCAGAATTGTTTTGCTATGAATCAGTCACAAAGAACGGCTAACTCGTGTATCCAAAACATGGTCTCGTTAGAAATCGCATCTAATGAATTTATATCAAATTTTGCGAATCATTGTTGCTAATTTTCTCTCGAGAAGTTCATTTAGGCCCTAGAGTTGTTTCTTATCTTTTTAAGAGATAACTCGGCTCTATTCCGTCTGCGTACTGCAAGAAAATGAAGAGGCCAATTGCATTTTACCTGAAATAAATCACTGCCCAGCAAACTGCTTTGTTTGTTTTATTTTAGGCTGCTTTCACAAATTAGACCTTTGTTATCATTTGACGAATGCAGCTCACTGTCCACGCAATAGGCGTGACAAGTTTAATCACATTTACTGTTCATTTAACAGTGAATATAAGCTTCAGTGAAATGTTTCCAGATGAATAAACGGTATTTTCAAATTACATTGAATCCTTTCAGTGACACAGTAGTGGCTCATAGTAGAATTAACTATAATGTTTCAAATGGTTCAAATGGCTCTGAGGACTATGTGACTTAACATCTGAGGTCATCAGTCGCCTAGAATTTAGAACTACTTAAACCTAACTAACCTAAGGGCATCACACACATCCATGCCCGAGGCAGGATTCGAACCTGCGACCGTAGCAGTCGCGCGGTTCCAGACTGAAGCGCTTAGAACCGCTCGGCCGCACCGACCGGCTATAATGTTTCCTCAGCACTTCTATACATCATAAAATTACTTTTACACACAATATTTAAATTACGTAAAACTTACTCTTTGCTTTCTTAATGAAATACTTTTAACTAATTGTGGAGGGAGAAGCTAATTGGGATACTGAACATATTGTTAAGCGCAATGAATTCTTTACACTACGATATTACTCAGCTAGCACTTGCAGCAAATAAACTCAGTGAAAATCACGTTCTTCTAAATGGCCTTCTCTCTATGAAATCCTGTTAAAATCAATAATTATCCTCAATCTTCAGTTACACATCTTGGAGTATCAAAAATAAAATTCATTCTCTGTGTTGCTCATCCACCATTCAAGTTCTTCAGTCAAATACAACCTCTGGTAGCCAAAGAGTATGTGTTCAGGCATGCTAGATGCTCATGGTGGCAAATATACCAAACACCTTTCAACGTGACCATTATAACGCAAGCTTGTTTTCAAAGAAGTAAAAACTCACAGTGCAAGACTATATCGCCAAGGCGTCTATGTCAATGTTACTAGGTATTTTAAGATAAGAACAATCGTAATAAGTGTCAAAGCGTAACTACATTATGTAACAACCTGAGAGAACAAACAAATAAATCAGTTGTCACACATGACAGTCTGCAGAATATCATCAAATTGATAGCGACAAGAAAAGTTGTTATATACTCGGAGTCGTTGTATTATTGTACACAGACATGAAATCTTTAAATCGTCTCGAACTCCAAAGACCTAAGATCGACACAGCAGTAGTACAAAGATGCATAATACAGAAACACAGCAACTATGAATTAGTGGGTACGGATTGACAGGTGATAGGCGTCGCTAACACGAAAAACAGTCATTGTCACATCAATTTTCACATTGTAATGGTTTTTCGTTTTTCTTCTTTTCGTACAATCGCAAAGAATCAGTGCTCGTGATTATATTTCAGAATATTTTTAAATAACGCAAAAATACCCGAAATAAATTTGTTCTCCTACCAGTTTGTCATCATTTTGCTACGTATTTTGTAGCACATTTATCTCCTTGGTTTAATGAAGCTATAGAGCATGTATTTGAATTAGGAATTTCGTAGGCAGCTCAGGCTTAAGTTGTTGCAAAGGAAAAACTACAACACAGCTTTATTATACTCGTAATTTCTTTCGATTATATCGTGGACGAAAGTGAAATTTTACCTAAGCTTTGAGTGTGCATTGGAAAAACTTTTCTTCGGTGGGACAAATGTCATTCTGAAGCACTCAGCAAACAACACATCTGACATCTCAGAAAAGTGCGCAAAAGAATCTCGTATCAGATACTTTCACGATGTGAAGAAACGATTCCGTGAGAAGTTTCGCAGTAGGTATTCCTCCAGGCAGAGTTTGCATTTCAACCAGGCGAAAAAAGTGAAGCGAGTCAGCCTGAGGGAGTACAAAGGAGGAAAATGTATACGAGAGCGTAAGACAAACAGGAAAAGAGAGACGGTGGAAAAGACTGGCAGGTGTGAACACATGACGGCAGAGAAAACACAGGGGCGGATGCAAGACACCTTTGTTTAATTTCTGTTCGCGTCTAAAGGAGACTTTTCTGTTTAACCTGGCGCAGTACGGAGATTATTACGCACCATTTGTCAGAAATTTGTGATTAATTTACACAACATGTTTCGCGACTATTTTCTCCCATTATCAAATTCTACAAAACAAGGAAATTCAAATAATTATTCCTCAATACTACACGTACTAAGATACATGTGAAGTAAACCTATCTATGTTGCACCATAGTATTACATATCTTAAAACTAATATGCGACTGCGCACAGTCAATAACAATAATAAGAAGCTATAAGGAAATGGCAAACGTGCATTGTAGAACATATAAGACTCTTTCTTGCTCATCTCTTAGCACCACGTAACTCTTTCACTGAGCTCTATTTGTTAACTTCAAATACCTAGCAAAGTTCGTATCATCGTTGTACCACGGCTTCAAAACAGGCGTCGTTAGTTATGTAAGTGCAACCTATCCACACAAATAGTGATACATACTTTTCAGATTTTCCAGGCACAGCTCAGTAACACACTAAACTCTTATCCCGTTCGTTCAGCACGTCAAATGACTTCAATTCTAAAGTGTTTACGTAAGCCCGGGTGGGGCCTTAACCGTAGAATACTACACCCCAGAAAAATTTTCGATTGCAGTTGGTCCCAATTCGCCGTTCCCACTAATCTGGTATTGTCAGTATGGGCTGTAAAATAACTAGCGCATACGTTCGGTGACAATATTATAATTTCCCCCTTTAATGCTGGGCTGCCTGCACACCAGTTTTGGTGGCGCTCTGAATCTGGTCTAGCAGTTCAAAATTGTATTGCAAAGACATGTAGTGCTCCCCTATCACAACTGAGAATCAGCCTGTCATAACATGACGATAAGCGACTCATTCATCCTGGTAGCATAAAAACTGTACCATATGCACATTATTGACTTGGGTGTAAATTGCATGACGTAACTTAAATCACCAGATGCATCGAACTGTTCACGTATTCACAGGTTGCTTGCCTTGGTGTGACTATGAACAAAACCCATGTTCGAAAAACATGTCAACATCAGTCAAGAGTTCAATGTTGACATATCTTATGCAGTATAATGCTCCATGAGAAACTTGGCACTGTGTAGCAGTAAACAGGATCCAGATCGTATGTGCCCAGGCATACACTCTGGAATCGTTCCAAAATATTTGTAAGTAAGTGCATATGTGTCCATATAAAGTTTCGCTACTTTTTTTTAAATTAGAGATGTTGAACTCTTGCCACATATTCATCACATGCCCATACTCAGCATCCAATATGGTAGTAACTGATAGTTATGATGGGCCCTGTGGTTTTATTGAGTTTCTCCCAGGAAAACAGATATTAGTATGGGAAAATACCCTTCTTCATAATAGTCTGAAACTTAGCATAATCAAGATATGCAGCTTGCGTTGTAGGTAACTCCTCCTGACACATCATTTCAGCAACATTCTGTAGTGGTGCCTGTATTAATCCCAGTAAGTCCAGGAAGTGCAACATATTTTTATTAGTAATTCATGTAAACCAAATGTATCTCTCGATTGTGTCAGGGAAAACACTAAACCAATCTCTGGTCATACTGTAATCATCAAAGACTTGATTAAAAAGTGAACATTATACCCACTTAAATTATAGATGAAAACTGCTCTATATCCTGAGAGTTCATAATTCTAATCTCATAAATTGTGTACAGAACCGCAGAATTTACTGGTTAGGTGGCAGTCATCCCCATCTTGTCCATCCGCTTCTTTATCTAATGTCTGTCTACAAGTATAGCAATCATCTTCATTCTTGTATAATGGCCATAGAAATGATGGTGTCATAAATACCATAAACTTCCCTCGTAAGGTTTTGCAGCTGAAAGAGCAACCATTCTGCACAACTGCCCCAATGTGCAAAACATAACAATTAAGACATGACTCATATGTGCATACAACTTGATATGCAGTTGCTAAAGGTGTGTACTGCTGTCTGCTGTTTGAGAGTGTTATGTGAAGCAGTAGGACCCCTGACAGCCCACCACAGGAGCAAGGAAATATTCAGACTCAGTGTACACAGGAAAGGGTTCTCACTCCTTGTGGAGAAAGTTCTTAAATTTTATAATTTAATTCTCCTCACTAGGCATTACAACATGTACTGGACCTTAGGAGAGCAAACCAACAGCTGCAGTCTCAACAACCCACATATACTAAGCAAGTTCAGGCACCTAGGACATTTGATCAAGTAGTAGTGTTATTTCTGACCATCAGAGATTTACAATAAATCTGCATGTGTAGCATGACAATCAATGCTCTGGAAAAATAAAGGTCTCCAACAACAATGTATGTAATAACATCATCATGTTAGTTGCATTCCCTCAGGCGACGTACATGAAGAGATGTATGAGGATTTTGTCCCTAAAATTTACCTTTCGTCTGAGGGTTTATGGGGAATTTAATACCATCATGTTTATCCGCGTGGTATTGTTCAGGACACTGTGCATTTTTCTTATAATTTCTTTCAGAAGTTGTAAGGACCACAGAAAACAATACTAGCCTTTATTTTGGACATTAACAACAGCTTTTTTATCAGCTGTATCCTTTGGAAGATACTTAAGTTATGATCCTCCATGTAGTGGATCATGCACTTGTACATGAATGTCCTAATACAGAACTCTGTGGAGGGCATTACCCGAACCACTTCCTTGGAATTCAGAGAGCTGGGCCTGTACTACCTTCAGCATAATATCATCAAATCACTCAACAACTGAAGTGCCCCTTGATATCTCACTATTATCACCTTGCTTATGCATGAACACAGTCTTCGAGACACTCACCTTGTGTTGGACATTTAATTCGCAGCATGCTGTAACATAGTATTTAATGGTGGGATACCACAGATAGTTTAAGATTTTGGAAAGTTTCCATCTCAGAACGGACAAACAGCTATTCTACCTGAAAAGAATAGGATTTTGGTATATAACTGTGTTACAGACGAGGGTAGGCAATATGCTGCCTCGAAGTGCACCTCTGATTGCTAAATACGGTAATTCTGTGACTTACCAAAACATCATCATCTTCTCTGTCCGAAAGTGTCAGGGGCTTACGCTGATCGTTAGTCGATCGTCAATAACATTATGGAGACCCCATCCCAGTGACCCAGATGTTGGCAATAGCAGTGAAAACACTGATGCAGACATCGACAATCTCGCATTGTTACTGCTGGGTGAGGGACAGTAGCCGGACAGGCGTGGACGAGGTGATGCTGACATTAATGGTACTACCATGCTACTCTTAGGCTGGAGACAGTAGCAGATGAACCTGGATGAGATGATGCAGATATTGATGGCCACTTCAGTGACTGCATCTGTGGTGCAGCAAGCCCACCTCTCGAAACAATTCGCAAATTTTTACCAAAGAAAATCACCAAACAGCCGTTTGTTTTCAGAAGTTGTTACTTTATTTATACAACAAGTTTCAGAATTTCATTAACGCCATATTCAGATCCCTATGCACTCCATGTATGGCGAGTTAGATTCGTCAGTGCAGCATAACTAGAGCTATCAGTAGCTGGATTGCCTGACTTTTTGTGGAGTGTGTACTTTGAAGATTTGTTGTCAAGTCTTCAAAATACACACTCCACAAAAAATCCATGGAACCCAGGACACGCCAAAAAAAATTCATGGAATCCAGGTATTGATGGCTCTGGTTATTAAAGCATCAATGTATGCGCAGGCACACACATGAGCACGCGTGCACACAGGTGTATGCAGACAGAGAGTTACTAAAAATCTCTGCTTCACTCGGACAAAGTGGCACAGGCATCAACAGCCGCACCAACGACCGGTCTGGTGGTGGTGTTCTTGTTGCTCATGATGCAGTAAGTCGCTTCCAAAATGCATCAATAATCATACAAGAATGTATCACATACACACACATATACACGTAAGTGGCATGTGTGTCCATCATTAATAGTAATCTACGACATTTATGTTGTGGTTCACTGACGATAAGTGATTTTTATCTACTCATTACCTCATCAGTTTCTATATTGCATGCATATTCCAATACTTCGTGCTCCAATTCAGTGTTTATGTTTCCATGAAGTGTCATCACTATTAGGTTGTGCAGATCATTTCATGGCCTATCACAATGAGAAAATTGAGTAGAAACTGTTCAGCATTGATTAAACATATGTGTGTGTGTATGTGTGTGTGTCTGTGTGTATGTGTGTGTGTGTGTGTGTGTGTGTGTGTCACTTGCATCACTTACGTACCAACACATTCAGAGACATAATGCAGGACTTCCGTTGAATCTGAGAACAGGCGAGTCAGCAGGTCGTAATCAGGGGTGTTACCTGACACGGCATCAACCAGGATCAAGAACCTGAGCACTGACAACTGCATACTGTGCCTGTTGCGGCCTGCTGGTGTAACATGTGTCGGCATCAACACCATACTTGCGGCGCAAGCTTCTTCACATTACCAATCAAGTCCGCAGCACATTGCATCTTCAAAAGCATGGAAGCCAGGAAGATATTTCATTTTCCCAATGCAGAGTGCACATCAGTTCACGTATTAAACGACTGGGATTCTTCTGTACACAGATGTCTTGCGAGGGCCCCTGGATAGAAGTACCAATCGGCTGCTGATGCTTCAATCATTGTATAGACGATAAATCTAAAATTATTTGTTCCATTGTTCAAAAGAAGCACAGATAGCTTCTGTTAAATACATACGTGAAGAATGTAAGTGAGAAATTGGAAAATATTTAGTGAATAAATAAGTACAAAGTAGTTTTCGTAAAAAGAAACTGTTTATTAATGAACCAATTCAGTAGCAATTGCTCATTTTTGAAGCATCCAGAAAGCCATATTGTCCACATCTCTCCTTCAGCTGCTATAGCGCAAGACTTCCTTATGTTTTCAGATTCTGAACAGACACATTTCCATTAATTTTTTTAAACTAAGACATTCTCTCATGACCTTTGATATAAACTATACTGTCTATGATCATACACCACTGCATCATCATCCAAGTGATTTTCGTGATAAAATCGCGTCAACAACACTGCTTTTTTCGAGTCGTAGCACAATACCCTAAGCGGAATGGTGTGGGTGAAGCAAAGATTGTGGAATACCTCGTTAGTATTTGTTGGAGAATGCTATGTATCCAACATACCTGAAGCACAGTCATCATAAAACCTTCGTGTGTCTGCAACGATCTTGGCTCTAAGAGGCATCTCTGTAAAATGCTCCACATGTTGTGTAACACCTCCACATTTATACTACAGGTTGTATAGTTCCTGTTAGGGGCAATTAGCAGATGAGCCAGTTGCATAGTACTCGTATTAATGCATACAGTGCGATGCTTGGAGGGACTCTTTGCTATGACTCGAATTCAATACATACATCCATAGTTCAATCTGCTCCACCTCATGTTGCTTTGCTCCTTAAACTTCTTTGGCTAAAAGTGCATCTGGAACCACCGACATTATCATAATAAGAACTATAAAACCTTGCGTACAGCTCATAGAATAGTCCATATGCATTTTTGTCTGTCAAACTGTAAATTATCGAATGGAAAAAAGCTGGGAGTTAAATTAAATTCTAGCATTGGTTTCTTTAGAGTAGGCAAATATGCTCGAATCCTTTTTAACATTCCCCTTCCTGTCTGTTGGCAGTAGTACAATAATGAAGCAAGGTGTTTCTAGCTGCACAGAGGTCCTAATCGTCCATGCTTGATGAGATGACTGTGGAAAGACTGGATATTCAGACAGCTCTCATAAATGGAAAGTTAATGACAGCTGGACTCCAGAATTCACTACATGTACAAGTTTCAGATCCTTCGTCTAATAGAGATAAGCATGGTACTTTCTATACCAGTTTATCAATCACAAACTTAGGCTCATCTGCGTCGTGTCCTAGAATGTATGTGTTATGTTCCTATTTAACGTTCGTAATAACATGATTATTGAGTTCTAAAAAGCTCATTTACATTTTGAGCAGTATACACACACCAAAGCAACAATCTGTTGACCTGTCTATGAAATACCCAAAGTTTCGTAGGGCATTCATATCCGACGTTGATGCAAAGACATATGTGTTGAGAGTCGGAGTCATACCAATGTTTCTGGTGCAGTCGATTATAACGTCATTGAGTTCGTATCTTATTTCCTTATCAGAAAGACGAGTGCATTACGTGTAAGGTGTGTTGTTACCATTGCTGGTGGTGCCTTTTTAAGTGTAAATACCACTTCGAAATATAGGAAGCTCTTGCTTGGAAGTGACAGACTGTGTTGACATTGAATAATAATTCGTATCTCATCCCCCCCCCCCAATTAACCATGGACTATGTTGCTGGTGGGGAGGCTTGCATGCCTCAGCGGCACAGATATCCGTACCATAGGTGCAACCACAAAGGAGGGGTATCTGTTGAGAGTCCAGACAAACGTGTGGTTTCTCGATGCTTACCTGATCTAGCCTTGCTGTGGTGGTACTGTGAACATCTGAAAGCGAGGGGAAACTACAGCCGTAATTTTTCCTGAGAGCATACAGCTTTACTGTATGGTTGAATAATGACGGCGTCCTCTTGAATAAAATATTCCGGAGATATGGCCCCCCATTCAGATTCTCCGGGCGGTGACTACTCAGGACATCTTTGTCAGGAGAAAAAAACTGGCGTTCTACGGATCGGAGCGTGAAATGTCAAGTCCCTTTATCAGGCAGGTACACTGGAAAATTTAAAAGGGAAATGCATAGGTTGAAGTCAGATATAAGGGGAATTAGTGAAGTTCGGTGGCAGCAACAACAAGACTTCTGGTCAGGTCAATACAGGGTCATAAACACAAAATCAAATAGGGGTAATGCAGGAGTACGTTTAATAGTGAATAAAAAAATAGGATCGCAGATAAGCTACTACGAACAGCATAGTGAATGCATTATTGAAGCCAAGATAGATAGAAAGCCCACACCTACCACAGTAGTAAAAGTTTATATGCCATCTTGCTCCGCAGATGACGAAGAGATTGATGAAATGTATGATGCGACAGAGGAAATTATGCAGATTATTAAGGGAGCAGAAAATTTAATAGTCATTGGGGGCTACAATTCGATAGTAGAGGGGAAAAAAGGGAAGGAAAAGTAGTAGGTGACTATGGAATCGGGATTTGGAATGAAAGAGGAAGCCGCCTGGTAAAATTTTGCGCACAGGATAACTTAATAATGGTTTAAGAATCATGAAACATGGGAAGACACCTGGAGACACTGGAAGATTTCAGATTGATTATATAAAGGTAAGACAGAGATTCAGGAACTAGGTTTTAAATTGTAAGACATTTCTAGGGGAAGATGTGGACTCTGACCACAATTTATTCGCTATGAACTATAGATTAAAATTGAAGAAACTGCAAAAAGGTAGGAATTGAAGGGGATGGGGCTTCGATAAACTGAAAAGAACAGAGGTTGTAGAGAGTTTCAGAGAGAGGAAACGATTGACAAATACAGGGGAAAGAAATTCAGTAGAAGATGAGTGGGTAGCTTTGAAAACAGTGAAGGCAGCAGAGGATCATGTAGGTAAAAAGATAAGGACTAGCAGATTCCCTTGGGTAAAAAAAGAAATATAAAATTTAATTGATGAAAGGAGAAAATATAAAAATTCATTAAATAAAACAGGAGAAAAGGAATGCAAACATTTCAAAAATGTGATCGACAGGCAGTGCAAAATGTCTAAGCAAGGATGGCTGGAGGACAAATGTATGGACGTAGAGTCGTATATCACTAGGAGTAAGATAGATATTGCCTACAGGAAAATTAAAAAGACATTTGGAGAAAAGAGGACCACCTGTATGAATATCAAGATCTCAGATGGAAAACCAGTCCTAAGCAAAGAAGGGAAAGCAGAAAGGTGGAAGGAGTATGAAGGAGGTCTATACGGGGACGATGTATTTGAGGGAAATATTATGGAAAAGGAAGAGAACGTAGATGAAGATGAAATTGGAGACATGCTACTGCGTGAAGAATTTGACAGAGGACCGAAAGACCTAAGTCAAAAAAAGGCCCCGGGAGTAGACAACATTCCATTAAAACTACTGTTAGCCTTGGGAGAGCCAGCTACGCCAAAGCTCTACCATCTGATGAGCAAGATGTATGAGACAGGCGAAATACCCTGAGACTCCAAGAAGAGTGTAATAATACCAATCCCAAAAAAAGCAGATGTCGACAGCTGTGAAAATTACCGAACTCTCAGTTTAATAAGCCACGGCAGCAAAATACTAACACGAATTGTTTACAGAAGTGGTATAAGCAGATCTCAGGGATGAGCGTTTGCGAATCTGCACGACTTGTCAGGTGTTTGAGGAATCCTGTAGTGAGTGTCATAATTGATTGAATTATCAATATTTATAGTTTCAGTATTCTTGAAAAAGTCTATAAATATTGTTATATCTAAAATAATTAATGTTGATATAATAAATACTCGTATTGTTAAGGTTATAATTATCGTAATTGATTTAGGTTGAAATATTTCGTTTCATGCAATTCTCGTAATGTAAATAAATAGAACTAATATACCACCAAGAAACGTTAAAAATAAAGTATATGACAATCAATATCTTTCCATTATTGTTCCTGTTATTAGTCCAACTAGAAAAGTTTGTAGGATAATGAAAAGCATTATTGATATTGGGTGTCTTAATTTAATAAAATTAGTGTTTATTACGTTTGATAGCGATATAATTATTATTTTGATCATTTCAGAGGTTAATTTATTAAAAATATCGGTTTTAGGGACCGATGATGGAAAGCTTTTTCACCTCTGAAGTTTTAAAAGTGGGTGCTGGACTTATTTCCGGTTTAAAAGACTGGCGTTTTTTTTTAAACTATTAAAACTAATGTTTATATTCTCTGTCTTTACTTCTTTATTGGTTTATTTTGCTGGTGTTTATGTTTTTTCTTCTAAACATAAGCATTTATTAATGGTTCTTTTGAGATTAGAGTATATTGTTCTTTCTTTATTTATATTAGTTATTGTTTTTCTTATTGAGTTTGATTATGATTATTTTTTTCCTGTTTTTTTTTTGTTTTTTCTGTTTGTGAAGGTGCTTTAGGTCTTTCTATTTTAGTTTCAATAATTCGTTCTCATGGAAATGTTTTTTTAAATTCTTTTGGTTTATCTTTATGTTAAAGTATTTATTTATAACTATTTTTTTGATCCCTCTTTGTTTGGTTAATAATTGTTGATGGTTGGTTCATTCTTTAATATTTCTGTCTAGTTTTGTTTTTATGATTTGTGTTTATTCATACGCAGATTTGAACATAATTAGATATTATTTTGGTATTGATTATTTTTCTTTTAGTTTGATTTTGCTTAGTTTTTGAATTTGTTCTTTAATAATTACTGCTAGAGGTTCGGTTTATTTAAGTTATTATCATTCTAATTTTTTTGTCTTTATGGTCTTAATTTTAATGATTATGCTTTATTATTCGTTTGCTAGATTGAGTCTTCTTTCTTTTTATATTTTTTAGGCTTGATTATTTCCTACTTTACTTTTGATTTTGGGTTGAGGCTATCAACCTGAACGTTTACAGGCTGGTGTTTATTTAATTTTTTATACTCTGGTTGCTAGATTGCCTTTATTATTAGTATTATTTAGGGTTTATGATTTTTCAAATACTTTATATTTTCCTTTATTGGTGACCACAGTGAAACCACGTCCAGATGTCAGATATCGTATGTTGGGCAGACTGGAAAGCATACAGGCAGCGAACCGTGGTGGAAATAACATCAGACTTTAATGCTGGACAGAGTACATGTGTGTCTGGACACATAGTGCACCGAGCACTCCTAATGATGGGCCTCTGCAGCTGACGACCCATGCATGTGAAAATGTAACACCATGACATCGGCAACTATGACTGAAATGGGCACGTAACCATCGCCACTGAATGCTGGCGCAGTGGCAGACCACTTCATGACCTAAAGAATCTTAAATACCATCTTCATCATGCCGATGGCAGGACGCGAATTCGTCCTCTGCCAGTGGAACAGCTACTGAACATTTGTACTGTGGGACAGAGACAACCTGGCGGCGGCTCCATTATGCTCTGGGAAACATTCAGATGGGCAACCATGTGTCCAGGGGAGCTCGTGCAAGGCACCATGACGGCCAAGGGGTATCACACAGTAGTCGCAGACCACGTACACCCCTTCATGACGGTCATGTTTCCCAATAGCAGTGGCATTTTTCAACAAGATAATGCATCATGTGACAAGCCCAAGAGGGATTGATTCCAGGCACACAGTGGCAGGTTCCAATTGATGTGCTGGCCGCCAACTCCCCAGATCTCAACCTGATCGAACACATGGGATTTGACTGAATGTAGCGTCAGAGCTCATTGTCCACCGCTCCATGATTTGCGGGAATTAGGTGACTTGTGTGCGCAGGTGTGATGCCAGCCCCCTCCAGCGACCTACCAAGGCCTCATTGCTTCCAAACTACACTGTGTCGCCACTATTATCTGTGCCACAGGTGAACATAGCGGCTATTACGTAGGTGGTCATAATGTTCTGCCTGGTCAGTTTGGGTATACAGGATGTGGGAGCTAAGTCATAACACCCCTTGTATCTCCCTAACCGTAAGAGAAACAAAGATGCCGTTTGGACAGTGAATTGCAGGGAGAGGGGCTACCTGAATACATCAGATTTCATGTTTGTGCTATTTTTTACTACAGAGATATGAGGTCATCTTTGGTTTTTTTAAATGGAACCCTATGTTAAATTTTAGCGTACCATGATGGGCTTAAAAAGAAGGTAAGTGTATATCATAATATTTAGAAGAATAGTTTTGGAGACACAGATATGTTCTCGTATCGTGTTCGTCCTTCTAAGCGGCGTTGTCCAATGCGACCTTTCCAGTTGTGTAGAGTACATGGTAAACGTCGCGAGTCCGTCCTTACACAAACACGCCCATTTACCCGACAATAGTAATACATACTATGATATTTTTGGCAAAAAGTAACTCATGATGTCGCGCAAATATTATTCAGTTATTTGACAACTGTGATACCAAAATAGTAGATAACATACTGTATTAAAATACTGCAAGATGTTAATACATTTTAAGTAATAGAAATACAAATGTAAATGAGGAGGCCCCAATTGGTCACAATTATTTCGTACGTATTTGTTTTTTATTTGAAAATATTTACTATTGATCACAATACGAAGCAAACACACACAAAGATGTAAAATATATACTGTACATGATACAAAACTTTACTGAAGCATGTGCTCTAAATGCTTCCCCTCTGCTGCAATACACATTTGTAGTCGCCGTTCGAATGATTTGTGAACGGCTGCGAGGGTGTCACGTGAGATATCAGCGCACGCTTCGATGATACGTTCCTTCATATCGTCTGGCGTAGTTGGTATTTGTGCATACACTTTATGTTTGATTGCTCTCCACAGAAAAATATCAAAAGGGGTCAAATCAGGAGACCGGGCTGGCCACTTCACTTCAGCACGTCGTCCTATCCAACAATCCGGGAACTTTTCATTTCACAGCCCTGTAGCCACACGGGAAGAGTGAGCAGGACAGCCGTCATGTTGAAACCACGTGCACAGATGCGTAGCTAGTGGTACCTCTTCCAACAAAAAGAGCAGAACGTATCGCAGGAACTGTGCTTAGTTATTGCCATTTAGTATACCCGGAATGACGTACGGCCCCACAATGACATTTCCGACAATGCCGCACCACACGTTAACACTCCACGGTTGCTGATGCTGTACCTGTTGAAGCGAATGAGGGTTCTCTATTGACCAGTAATGCATACGATACAAATTCACATTACCGTGGTTGGTGAAAGTCTCTTCATCAGCAAAAAATCACCCGTTGAAAAAACGTCGGATTATCTTGTAGGTGCTGCAGAGCAAAATTCCTGGCCCCTTTAGAAATCCACACCGGAAAGTGCTTAATGTAACGAGAGGTGAAAGGGGTGAAATTTATGCCTGTGCAATATGCGTGTAACACTTCTCTGACTTACACCACATTCCGAGGCGGTATGTCGCGACGAAACAGTAGGGTCGTTAGGCGCCAACACTAGAAAGCCCTCTTCATGTACCTCCCTAGTTGAAGTTTTCTGCCTTGTCCTCTGTATGGCGTTCCATGATCCCGACTCAAGTAGTTTGTTGCAAATACGTGCAAGAAGCTGGCGTGTAGGACGCTCACGGTCAGGATACAGCTCTCCATATCACTTTATTGCTCTAACAGCATTTCTTCTGCTTTCACCATACACTAGAAGCATATCTAACTTTTCTTCGTTGGTCTACATGTCTGCTCCAAGAAACTGTGAAGGAAATGCGATGTCTCATTACCCCAGAATCACATTCATACCCTTCTCTGCGGCTACCTTGAGCGTCACCTTGCGGCGTTATCGAGAAGCAGGAAAACAACGCCTTCCCTGCTAAGTTCCTCAGTGGTCAACAGGAAAGGTGCATTGGACAAAGCCACTTCGAAGGACGAAAACGATACGAGAAAATATCTGTTTCTCAAAAACTATTCGCCTAAATATGATATACACATATTTACTGTCGTTTTAATCCCATCATGGTACGCTAAAATTTAACATGGGGTTCCATTTAAAAAAACCAAAGATGGCCTCATATCTATGTAATAAAAAATAGCACAAACATGAAATGTGATGTATTCAAGTAGCCCTTGTCCCTGCAATTCACTGTCCACACGGCATCTTTGTATATATTAAGATTGGGGAGATACAAGGGGTGTTATGACTTAGCTGCCTCACACTGTATATATATATTCCCATTCCTCACCATTGCCTGACACCAGCGAATGTCTATACGTCTCTACATCTGTAACCTTTGACATTTCTCTCACAAGTGAGTGAACCTCATAACGTCCACTGTTGGTTCATCAAGGTTATTATTACCTCTGATGACAAATTTACATTTACCCATATCAATACACAAGAGGTTAAAATATTGAGAAAGGTACTCTAGGCGATGTGCTGAGGTAGCAGCTTTAATGATACCACACTAAGTGGCTGGTAAGTGTCGTGTTCATTCCTGTACATTTAATGTTAAAACTACAAGTGTGTGATTGGTTGTAGAACAAATTTATTTACAATATTCCTCGTGACTGCTGCTACTACTGTGAACACCTCCACTACTACTTAAAAACAATAGAAAAACGCTGTGTATAACGCCATACAAATATAATATTAATATTAACTGTACATATATGAACACTTATTGCCGTTGCTTACACTTCTTTTGTTGTGGAAGACTGGATAGTCATTTTAAACAGGGTATACAATCGCAAAATATGCTGATTAGTGTGTTGGTGGACGCAGTCACATAATGCATCTCCCTGCCATTCTGTTGCACTGTCGTTATTTATTAAACAACATTCCTTCTGTCTACAGTAGTATGGTCTTCTGCTATCATGTCCTTCCATTCTTGGTACAGAAAGCTCTGATAGATGTTTACGACAAATAGATTCGTCAAATTATTTTTCGCTTAACACAAGCATGTCATCAGCTGAACGCCTGGGACCTAGGTGTATGTACAAATAGGAAGATATGACGGCATTATGCATTTTGCATGAGCAGTTATGGGCTTTTATGTGACACATGTATGTTATGGCGTCTGATCGTTCGAAAAAATTGTCTCTTTACGTATTGGTTATAATATCGCGTAACGATTGTAGCAATGTAGCCAGTCGTAACCTTGTATGTAAAAATACTCGTGACATCACCAGATCACAGCTTCTCTATTGCACTGCGTGAATTTAACTCCAAACTGGAAGTGCTTGGCCCCATCGGATTCTGAGTATTCATCAGTACCTACAAATACAATTGAGTCTCGCGCCCACAGAAAAGTGAACATAGCAGTACATGCAGTCAAGTGCTCACATGCAGACTGCAGGTGACTCTCACTCCCGAGAAAAGTCTGAATGCAGTACCTGTGCCAGGACTGCTCTGTCCATGCTCAAGGACAGGAGCGTGAGCTGCGAGGTGGGTGTTTGGAACCTTCACGCAGGACAGCATGTGACGCCGTCCACGCAAATTAAAAATTTCTTGGCTGAACTTGCATGCCATTGGCTGCCAAGCGAGGACACAGGGTGAAAGCGCAGGTATGGACAGAGGGGGACAGATTTCCGGAATGAAATTGGGGATAACGAAGTGCTGACGCTGATTTCAGTGGTATATGATAAGCCCAATTGTGTCAGATGTAAAACGACACCATAGAAGAGAAAGTGCTGCTGCTGACATCAGGATACCTGGAGTTCTTTTCCAGAAGGTAGGTCGTTACTGTAACTCATTCACACACCCCTGTTAGCCCTCTACTTACTGTGCCAGACAGGTTGTTCTGTGTTACCTTGCAGAAGTGAGTTTTTGGTTTTTATTTTATTTCCACGTTAACCGATGCACGCTTAGTTCTGCAATCATTTATCTATGAACTGTCAACTCAGAAGGGAATGCTCATCTATCTGCTGCCTAGTATCCTGCATTTCCTAACGTCTCTGACTCTCTTAACGTACTTGTGACCAAATATCCCTACAAGTACTTTCCGACGAAGCTACACATACTATGGGCTGATGCAGGATCTAAGCTTGGTCAAATGACAACGTACAACCGCGGCCTCGAACATTGTGGGTCCTTTTTCGTATCTGACATTACGGAATACTGTAATAGTAACTATCTTCAACAATACGATCACCAGCTTATTGTGAGCTTTAAGTCTACTAATGACAAAAAGAAAAGAAGAAAAGATAGTACTTCGTAAATCTTTACTTATGTAGTATCACGGTGTAAGTAGGCTGTTTATGTTTTCTTATTGGCAATGTTACGTAGCGCTCTCTATGAAAATCACTTGCTGTGCTGTGTGCAGTCTGTGGCTGGTTAGCATTGTTGTAATACTTGCCATTGTAGTGTTGGGCAGCTGGATGTTAACAGTGCGTAGCGTCGCGCAGTTGGAGGTGAGCCGCCAGCAGCGGTGGATGTGGGGAGAGAGATGGCGGAGTTTTGAAATTTGTAAGACTGGATGTCATCAACTGCTATGTATATTATGAGTTTTCAACACTATTAAGGTAAATACATTGTTTGTTCTCTATTAAAATCTTTCATTTGCTAACTATGCCTATCAGTAGTTAGTGCCTTCCGTAGTTTGAATCTTTTATTTAGCTGGCAGTAGTGGCGCTCGCTGTATTGCAGTAGTTCGAGTAACGAAGATTTTTGTGAGGTAAGTGATTTGTGAAAGGTATAGGTTAATGTTAGTCAGGGCCATTCTTTTGTAGGGATTAATGAAAGTCAGATTGCGTTGCGCTAAAAAATATTGTGTGTCAGTTTAAGCACAGTCATGTGTAATTGTTCAAAAGGGGACGTTTCAACAGTAGAAAGGAAACTGCAACCAGTTACAATTTTCTTTGGTTACAATTTTAATTTTTTCTTGATGTTATTGTTGTACACAAACTATTGACATGATGATAAAACGTATGAGTGGCGGTCGCTGTATTGCAGTAGTTCGAGTAACGAAGATTTTTGTGAGGTAAGTGATTTGTGAAAGGTATAGGTTAATGTTAGTCAGGGCCATTCTTTTGTAGGGATTAATGAAAGTCAGATTGCGTTGCGCTAAAAAATATTGTGTGTCAGTTTAAGCACAGTCATGTGTAATTGTTCAAAAGGGGACGTTTCAACAGTAGAAAGGAAACTGCAACCAGTTACAATTTTCTTTGGTTACAATTTTAATTTTTTCTTGATGTTATTGTTGTACACAAACTATTGACATGATGATAAAACGTATGAGAGGGTTCAGTAAATTGTCGGAAAGCTGGTTGGTTTAATGGAGGATTCCAATACACAGTATTATTCCCCACTCTTCTGGCTACAAAACCCTATGTTTCAACATAATCTCCGGCATTACGTCACTTACTTGCAGGGCGTGTTTGCACTCATGGTACCAATCTAATGGTTTACGTCGGAGCCAAAGACTTGCTCTATCAATAACCTCCCCGTCATGCATGTGCTGTTTATTGGGGAGTACATCCTTCATTGGTCGAAACAGATGGAAATCGGAAGGTATGAGATCCGGGCTGTTGGAGGGATGAGGAAGAACAGTCCAATGAAGTTTTGTGAGGTCTCTCGGATGCGCAGACTTGTATGAGGCCTTGTGTGGTCATGGGGAAGGAGAAGTTCATTTAATTTTTGCGACAGCGAACACACGGAAGTCATTTCTTCCATTTCCTGAGGCTAGTACAACAGGCTTCACAGTTCAAAAAATGGTTCAAATGGCTCTGAGCACTATGGGACTTAACAGCTGTGGTCATCAGTCCCCTAGAACTTAGAACTACTTAAACCTAACTAACCTAAGGACATCACACACATCCATGCCCGAGGCAGGATTCGAACCTGCGACCGAAGTAGTCGCACGGTTCCGGACTGCGCGCGTAGAACCGCGAGACCACCGCGGCCGGCGGCTTCAGAGTTGATCGATGAAGTATGAGGGAGGACACCAAACAGAATAACGCCATCGGAGTACCAGAAGACTGTCGCCATGACTTTACCGCCTGAGAGTGCAGGTTTGAACATTTTTTTCCGAGGAAATATGGTATGGTGCCACATCATGGATTGACATTTTCTTGCTGGTTCGAAGTGATGAACTCGACAAAACATTGTCGCGATCAGTTTCGAAATGTTTAAGCAATTCTGCACTTTATGCTCTTCTGTTAGGCAGCACAGAATCCAACGGTCACACAACTTTGCGTACCCCAAATGGTGGACGAGTGTGTAGCACTACCGACAGAGACATCCAGTGGTGCAGCGATTTGTTTGATTGTGATCAGTCGATCACCTTGAAAGAGAGTGTCCGTACGTCCCAACATTGCAGGAGTCGTGGCTTTGTATGGCCGGCCGGTGGGCGCGTGAGAGAAAGGAGAGGTTTGTGTGACCTTGTTGTGACGATATCAGACCCTCTCCCAACGACTCACCGTGCTTTTGTTCACTGCCGGGTCTCCGTAGCCATTCAGCAAACGCCTATGAATATCTGCGACGGTATGGTCTTCTGCCAAAAGCACCTCAATGAAATCTTCCTGCATGGAGCCCACCTCCGTTGCAGACGCCATTTTGAAGGTTAGATTTTGTTCAGCCACCTAACGGAACTTCATGGAACTATAGGGGCTGAAGCGGGAGTATTCCACAATCCTCCAGAACAAATTCCGCACACTTTTCAGCCGAAATTGACCGAGAGAAAAGGAGTTGCATTACTTACTGAACGTCCCTCGTAGTATGTGGTAGCTGTTTTTCCGGTTGCTTGAACAAATTCTGAATAGAAATTATAGGGAGAAACAGGAAATAACAATACGTATAAGAGCCAAGAGGGAATAATAAGAGTGGACGACCAAGAACGAAGTGCTAGGATTAAAAAGGATGTAAGAAAGGGAGGTAGACTTTCACCCCTACTCTTCAACCTCTACATCGAAGAATCAATGACGGAAGTAAAAGAAAGGTTCAGGGGTGGGATTAAAATTCAAGATGAAAGTATGTCATGATTCGATTCGCTGATGACATTGCTATCCTGAGTGAAAGTGGAGAAGAATTACAAGATATGCTGAATGAACAGTCTACTGAGTACAGAATATGGATTAAGATTAAATCGAAGAAAGACTAAAGTAATGAGAAGTAGTAGATATGAGAACAGCGAGAAACTTAACATCAGCCTTGATGGTGACGAAGAGGTAAAGTTAAGGAATTCTGTTACTTAGGCAGCAAAATAACCAACGACGGACGGAGCAAGGAGGAGATCGAAAGCAGACTAACACTGTCAAAAAGGCATTCCTGGCCAAGAGAAGTCTACTAATATCAAACACAGGCCTTAATTTGAGGAAGAAATTTCTGAAAATGTACGTTTGGAGCACAGCATTGTGTGGTTGTGAAACATGGACTGTGGGAAAACCGGAACGGAAGAGAATCGAAGCATTTGAGATGTGGGGCTACAGACGAATGTTGAAAATTAGATGGACTGATAAGCTAAGGAATGAGGAGGTTCTGCGCAGAATCGGAGAGGAAAGGAATATGTGAAAACACTGACAAGGAGAAGGGATAGGATGATAGGACATCTGTTAAGACATCTGGGAATGACTTTCATGGTACTAGAAGGAGCTAGAGCGTAAAAACTGTAGAATACAGAGATTGGAATACATCCAGCAAATAATTGAGGACGTAGGTTGCAAGTGCTATTCTGAGATGAAGAGGTTGGCACAGGAGAGTAATTCAGGGCGGGCCGCATCAAACCAGGCAGAAGACTGATGACCCTAAAAAAAAAAAAAAGAGATGGGCTTTATTAATAACAAAGGAACTGTTCCCGAAAGTATTCTGTCTATTCAATTTATTTTTAGGGGTGCCAGATGGGAGCGAATGAGTATATCTGCATTATTTTTGGAGATCGATTTTGTACGGAAAAATGAAGGATCAAAGATCTTATGGTTAGTGGTTTATTATGTTACACGAGACATGGATTCACGAACTCTGCGGTAAATGAGTACAACAAAAATGACTCTATGCCTTATTGCGGACAAATACGAGAGCCAGTCACTGTTTACCTGTTTACTTGCATACAGTCAAATTCGTGTAACCACCTTTAGCATCTCTCTCTTCCTACCTTTGGCTTACTTTTCTGCCACACCCAAGGACCGAATGCATTTGGAATAAAATAAAACAAAATACCACAACCGTCTTCTTCAATCCTAGAAAAGCAAAGGAAAGGGGATAACACTTTTGCTGCAGTTAAGTTAAATTTACTGTAGCTGGACGTCATGTATATTGATGACGTGTACACAAGAAAAGAATGGCAATTACCATCGGTCTTCAAACTAACTGTTAATGAAAATGGTAACATTTTCGGTAGCAAATAGCTGATCAACTACTTTAAGCGAAACATCTTAAGCAAAAGAGAAAAAATAAATGTACGACTTTACCTGCTTTCATGCAACATCATGGAATTTGTCTTAATCAGTATTTGTTTGAGTGTTGCGTGATGGCGCTCCACTTGTCAAAATGTCAGAGCGTAATACGTTTATCTCTCCGTCTTCACGTATTTCTGACGACGCCGGTACAACTCCACAAAGCTGTTGAATGTGGGCATACTGGAAATGTAATTAACAGGATTTCTATATACATGATGGATGTGACACTCTGTCCCTAATATTGATGCAATGTTGTCGTACACTACATCCGGCCGCAGAAACTACTGACTGATGCCGAGGTGTGCAGCGTCAGGGGGTGTGGAAAATGCAATGAAAACGAGAGAGCGCCAGAAAGGAACAAAACAATGAAGCTACGTTTCTGCTAAAACAGCAATAGTACAAAGGAAACTTGTCCAACATTAGTGGCACTCCGACTAGTTCAATTACTCTTATTAAGAACACGATGTGCTCGTGGTGTTTTTACGCTCATGACCTCGTGCTAATGATTTACCCATCTGCCGGCCGAAGTGGCCGTGCGGTTAAAGGCGCTGCAGGCTGGAACCGCAAGACAGCTACGGTCGCAGGTTCGAATGCTGCCTCGGGCATGGACGTTTGTGATGTCCTTACGTTAGTTAGGTTTAACTAGTTCTAAGTTCTAGGGGACTAATGACCTCAGCAGTTGAGTCCCATAGTGCTCAGAGCCATTTACCCATCCCATACGGTATTTAGTATGGTGTTTCAGCAGAAGAAATCATCTCTCTTCCCTATAGCAGTGGTGAACATGTTCAGAAAGACTCTTCATGAAGGACATTGGAGCTATTTCCTCGCACTTCGTGTGTTATTGTGGGTACTTATTAAACGAAACAAGTAGGTAGACACGTGGAAAACCAGCTGAAAGTATAATTTTCCTTAGTTTTGCAACAACAACTCACAGCTGTGGGTAGCGCGGTACGGATGCATCTGTAAAACTTTGGACAACTCTCATTTACTGTAAGTTTGGAAGCAGCGGTAATTAAGCAGTGTGAAGTTTCCAGTAGAGCTTAATTACTTCTTCTAAATGTGTAATTTTCAGATTATGACTTTTTATGGGTTTCTTTCTGAGCACCTAACATTCAAAGCTGTTTCTAACTTTCCGGAATGTTTGTTTTAACTTTAAAATCTCTTTTTCCTGCTCTCTCAGAGAATCTTTTCAAGTATTTAAAATTAGTGCTCGTATTCGTGGATAGAGCATAAAAAATGCCTCGCAGATGCTAGGCGCCACACATGGGAAACCACCATTTTTCTTCCTCATGTCGATACAGGAAACTGAAAAATATGTCCGTCAATACTGTTAAGAGAATGCAGAATGTCATATTATTTTTAGTTGTGAATTAGCGACCAAATAGTCACTTCTCTGACCGAATATTGTTCTCGTCATTTCCAACCATTTCATAAATCTTTAAGACAATTCGGTTATTGTGCAGAGCAGCTGTGAACAGAACCGAACAGAAATTTCGCTGTTTTACTTGTAAACAAATTTATAGGCTGCTTTTGCGATTGTATAATTACATTATAATTAAATTAACACATCACCAGTCACTAAGCTTTAATCCTTCAATTAATGCTCGTGGCAGAGGTTTTGCTCCGTTATTTAGTACAGCAACATTACTTGCAGGAAAGCAAATATTTCGAAGTTTTGCAGTTTCATTCATCTGAGCCGTGAAATTTTATTCAGTGTTCTGTTTTTCAGCTCTACATGTACGTTGTTTACGCTCTCTCTTAAAATCAAAACTGTTACCTGATGATACAGCAAAGTTTCCGCAATGCATCAGGATTCAATAAAACAGCCGAAGCCAGGAAGGTGGAAACAACAAATACCGTAAAGAATGACGTCATCCCCACCAGGCTGTTGTTTTATATGATACTTCATTAAACTTTACCACCTAATTACGGGCGTGTGCTCATTCGCGTTTACTCGAAAGAGTTACATCACCGTACGTGGTAGAAAACAGAAATCACGTGCCATGCACAGTTATGCATAGCATGACATGTTTTTTTTTATTTTACTTTTTTCAGGATGACACAGAATGACGGGAATTTTCGAAGTGATAGTAGCAGCCATGGGCAGATGGCAGCACTGCTGGTTCTACATCTACATCTACGTCCATACTCCGCAAGCCACCTGACAGTGTGTGGCGGAGGGTACCTTCAGTACCTCTATCGGTTCTCCCTTCTATTCCAGTCTCGTATTGTTCGTGGAAAGAAGGACTGTCGGTATGCCTCTGTGTGGGCTCTAATCTCTCTGGTTTTATCCTCATGGTCTCTTCGCGAGATATACGTAGGAGGGAGCAATATACTGCTTGACTCTTCGGTGAAGGTATGTTCTCGAAACTTCAATAAAAGCCCGTACCGAGCTACTGAGCGTCTCTCCTGCAGAGTCTTCCACTGGAGTTTATCTATCATCTCCGTAACGCTTTCGCGATTACTAAATGATCCTGTAACGAAGCGCGCTGCTCTCCGTTGGATCTTCTCTATCTCTTCTATCAACCCTATCTGGTACGGATCCCACACTGCTGAGCAGTATTCAAGCAGTGGGCGAACAAGCGTACTGTAACCTACTTCCTTTGTTTTCGGATTGCATTTCCTTAGGATTCTTCCAATGAATCTCAGTCTGGCATCTGCTTTACCGACGATCAACATTATATGATCATTCCATTTTAAATCACTCCTAATGCGTACTCCCAGATAATTTATGGTATTAACTGCTTCCAGTTGCTGACCTGCTATTTTGTAGCTAAATGATAAAGGATCTATCTTTCTGTATATTCGCAGCACATTACACTTGTCTACATTGAGATTCAATTGCCATTCCCTGCACCATGCGTCAATTCGCTGCAGATCCTCCTGCATTTCAATACAATTTTCCATTGTTACAACCTCTCGGTACACCACAGCATCATCTGCAAAAAGCCTCAGTGAACTTCCGATGTCATCCACCAGGTCATTTATGTATATTGTGAATAGCAACGGTCCTATGACACTCCCCTGCGGCACACCTGAAATCACTCTTACTTCGGAAGACTTCTCTCCATTGAGAATAACATGCTGCGTCCTGTTATCTAGGAACTCCTCAATCCAATCACACAATTGGTCTGATAGTCCATATGCTCTTACTTTGTTCATTAAACGACTGTGGGGAACTGTATCGAACGCCTTGCGGAAGTTAAGAAACACGGCATCTACCTGTGAACCCGTGTCTATGGCCCTCTGAGTCTCGTGGACGAATAGCGCGAGCTGGGTTTCACATGACCGTCTTTTTCGAAACCCATGCTGATTCCTACAGAGTAGATTTCTAGTCTCCAGAAAAGTCATTATACTCGAACACAATACGTGTTCCAAAATTCTGCAACTGATCGACGTTAGAGATATAGGTCTATAGTTCTGCACATCTGTTCGACGTCCCTTCTTGAAAACGGGGATGACCTGTGCCCTTTTCCAATCCTTTGGAACGCTACGCTCTTCTAGAGACCTACGGTACACCGCTGCAAGAAGGGGGGCAAGTTCCTTCGCGTACTCTGTGTAAAATTGAACTGGTATCCCATCAGGTCCAGAGGCCTTTCCTCTTTTGAGTGATTTTAATTGTTTCTCTATCCCTCTGTCGTCTATTTCGATATCTACCATTTTGTCATCTGTGCGACAATCTAGAGAAGGAACTACAGTGCAATCTTCCTCTGTGAAACAACTTTGGAAAAAGACATTTAGTATTTCGGCCTTTAGTCTGTCATCCTCTGTTTCAGTACCATTTTGGTCACAGAGTGTCTGGACATTTTGTTTTGATCCACCTACCGCTTTGACATAAGACCAAAATTTCTTAGGATTTTCTGCCAAGTCAGTACATAGAACTTTACTTTCGAATTCATTGAACGCCTCTCGCATAGCCCTCCTCACACTACATTTCGCTTCGCGTAATTTTTGTTTGTCTGCAAGGCTTTGGCTATGTTTATGTTTGCTGTGAAGTTCCCTTTGCTTCCGCAGCAGTTTTCTAACTCGGGTGTTGTACCACGGTGGCTCTTTCCCATCTCTTACGATCTTGCTTGGCACATACTCATCTAACGCATAATGTACGACGGTTTTGAACTTCGTCCACTGATCCTCAACACTATCTGTACTTGAGACAAAACTTTTGTGTTGAGCCAACAGGTACTCTGAAATCTGCTTTTTGTCACTTTTTCTAAACAGAAAAATCTTCCTACCCTTTTTAATATTCCTATTTACGGCTGAAATCATCGATGCCGTAACCGCTTTGTGATCGCTGATTCCCTGTTCTGCGTTAACTTTTTCAAATAGTTCGGGTCTGTTTGTCACCAGAAGGTCTAATATGTTATCCCCACGAGTCGGTTCTCTGTTCGTGACAGTTAGCGAGTAAACAGTCCACCATTTCAGTAATCATGGGTCAATGTAACGTACAACAGTTTGCGTTAGCCGTGAAAATGTTTTATAAAAGCAATGATAGTTTGGTAGCGGTGCTGAAGGAGTTTCGACGTTTTTATAATTTAGGACGACATCATGTCGTTCCGTTGAAACACGCGATAAAATGTTGTATTAATAACTTTGAAGAGACTGGATCTGCCCTCAAGAAGAAACCAACAGGACGACCAAGAAGTGTGCGTTCTCCAGCGAACATTGATGCTGCACGCGAGCCGGTCTTGCGAAGCCCACGGCGTTCAATTCGTAAGCAAGCAGCAGTGGTTATAATGTCTCGGGAGAGTGTTTGCAGAATTCTTGATCTTGATTTAAAATTTCATCGGTACAAACTACAGATAGTGCAACAATTGAAGGACAACGATTACCGGTTACTATTAGGATTCTGTCAACAAATGATAACAGAAATAAACAATGACGATGAATATCTAAACAAAAATGGTTCAAATGGCTCTGAGCACCATGGGACTTAACATCTGAGGTCATCAGTCCCCTAGAACTTAGAACTACTTAAACCTAACTAACGTAAGAACATCACACACATCTATGCCCGAGGCAGGATTCGAACCTGCGACCGTAGCGGTCGCGCGGTTCCAGACTGTAGCGCCTAGAACCGCTCGGCCACTCTGGCCGGCAATATCTAAACAAGTTGTGAATGTCAGATGAGGCACATTTTCATCTCATAGGTTGTGTGAATAAACAGAACTACCGTTACTGGGCAAACACAAATCCTAATGACGTTCTTGAACGCCCTTTACACGCTAATAAAGTGATAGTACGGTGTGGTATTTCATGGCATAGGATTATCGGACAGTTTTCTTTCGCAAATGAATGGGGAAACACAATAATTGACAATACCGATCTTTACGTGGAGATGTTACGAACTTCCGTTACACCTGCATTGAACAACTTTCCAAACATTCGTTCAAGATGCCTGGTTTCAACAGGACCGAGCGACATCACACACTGCACGGCAATCAATGGCATATGTGCGAGAATTGTTTGGCAACCGTGTGATCTGACAATTCGGTAACATTGCCTGGCCCCCATAGTTCGCCAGATTTATCCGTTTGTGATTTTTTCTTGTTGGGCTACCTCAAGATCAAAGTCTACACGACTCGACCAAGAACCCTGGCTGAGTTAAAACAGAGAGTTCGGGACGCAATTCACAGTATCCCAGCTGAGATACTGAAACGGTCAATGAGGAATCTCAGCAGCAGATTTCACGTATGTATTCGTACAGGAGGACGCCTTCTAAAGTACGTAATTTTTTAAAAATGGTAAATACAATCAATGTTTCGTAAATGGCAAAGTTGTAAGCTTTGAGTTACTATGAACGCAATTTCTTTCCTTCATCACTTCCAGTTTTATTGGGTTGCGGAAACGTTCCCGTTTTTCTGTATCATCCTGTACTTGAAACAAGAGGCAGGTGGAAACGATTTGGTTCTTTAAATTTATCGAGCCTGTCGCACCCGCGCAGAAGAAATCAGCAAACATTTGTTTGGTAAAGCAATTTTTCCTGTTTGTTAGGCATGGCAGCTACGCTCTCTTACTACACTGTCCTTACACAATGTGTCATCATGCCAAAAGCCCGAATAACCACCGATTCCGGTAAGACTTTGGATGAGCGGAACCCTTAACCAGATGATTTTTTTTTCTTATTTTACAGGCTATTGTGGGAATTGGTGAATGAAATTTCTTCTGCCACCATTTACCATATACCATTAATCCTGTATGCATGGCTGCACAGTTTAGAATCATGCTACATAACGTTACCGGTTGTTACGCTAAAAATTTATTTGTTCTGATCTCTGCAGATAATCTGATGATGCCTTACAAGAGCGAAAAAGGTAATTCGTAATAATAAAAACAATTTTGCGACCTAGATAGTTTATTCAAAAAACATCACAACCTGTTGATGTATCGCAAAGCGAATGATGCGATGGAAGCTGTTCTGCAAGTTCTTTGCTTTCCATAGTTTGAGACGGAAGATCCGTACCCAAAGACTGGAATGTTGCACAGGTCACACCAATATTCAAGAAAGATAGTAGGAATAATCCACTGAATTACAGGCCCATATCATTAATGTCGGCATGCAGCAGGACTTTGGAACATATGTTGTGTTCGAACATTAAAAATTACCTCAAAGAAAACGGTCTGTTGAAACACACAGTCAACATGGATTTATAAAAGATCGTTCTTGTGAAACACAACTAGCTCTTTGGTCGCATGAAGTGTTGGATGCTATTGACAAGGGATTTCAAATGGATTCAGTATTTTTGGATTTCCGGAAGGCTTTTGACCCTGTACTACACAAGCGGCTTGTCGTGAAATTGCGTGCTTATGGAATATCGTCTCAGCTGTGTGACTGGCTTTGTGATTTCCTGTCAGAGAGGTTACAGTTCGTAGTAATTCACGGAAAGTCATCGGGTAAAACAGAAGTGATTTCTGGCGTTCCCCAAGGTAGTGTTATAGGCCCTTTGCTGTTCCTTATCTATAGAAACGATTTGGGAGACAATCTGAACAGCCGTCTTAGGTTGTTTGCAGATGACCCTGTCGTTTATCGACTAATAAAGGAGATAAAGCAAATTGAAAAACGATTTAGAAAAGATATATGTATGGTGCAAAAATTAGCAATTGACCCTAAATAATGAAAAGTGTCAGGTCATTCACATGAGTGCTAAAAGGAATCCGTTAAACTTCGATTACACGATAAATCAGTCAAATCTAAAGGCCGTAAATTCAACTAAATACGTAGGAATTAAAATTACGATCAACTTAAATTGAAAGGAGCACGTAGAAAATATTGTGGGGAATGCTAACCAAAGACTGCGTTTTATTGGCAGGGAAGTTAGAAAATGTACCAGACCTACTAAGGAGAATGCCTACACTACGCTTCTCCGTCCTCTTTTAGAATAATGCTGCGCGGTGTGGGATCCTTACCAGATAGGATTGACTGAGTAAATCGAAAATGTTCACAGAAGGGCAGCACGTTTTGTATTATCGCGAAATGGCTGAGAGATCACTGAATGATACAGGATTTGGGATGGACATCATTAAACCAAATGCGTTTTTCATTGCGGCGGAACCTTCTCGCGAAATTCCAATCAGCAGATTACTCCTCGGAATGCGAAAATATTTTGTTGACGCAAACCTATCTACGGAGAAATGATAGCCATGATAAAATAAAGGAAATCAGAGCTCGTACGGAAAGATATAGGCGTTCGTTCTTACCGCGCGTTATACGAGACTGGAATAATAGAGAGTTGTGAAGGTGGTTCGCTGAACCCACTGCCAGGCACTTAAATGTGATTTGCAGAGTAGATGTAGATATAGATGAAACAGGAAAAAACTGTCCAGTAAACTTCGGCGCTAAATTCATATATTAGGGGCTATGAGCACTTGTTCAATAGCTTCAAAGCAGCGAAGAAGAACAAGGGCACATAGCTCTTAAGGTATGCATTTTAGAGCCCGCGTTTACTGGACAATGTTTTTCTTGTTTTGCCCTATACTCCGCTTATCGTAGTGAATCTAGGTAGCATCTGTTCAAAAGGTGTTACAGGGTATAATCAGGATATAACCAACAAGCCACTCAAAGAGTAAAATGAGGTACTATCTTTCTCAGAGAAATGGATTGCGAGTTTCGTCCCTTTTAGAGATGTGATCTGAAGTGATAGTAAAAGATTATACTAACAGATCTCTCCATGTAGAGAGTGCTGCTCTTGATACAGCATCGAGTTTGCTGTCCGACTCGACGACAAACATTAAACTGCTAAGTGAAGAAGTAGTGTACAGAACCACAACCAAAG
Source organism: Schistocerca piceifrons (assembly GCF_021461385.2). NCBI lineage: Eukaryota > Metazoa > Arthropoda > Insecta > Orthoptera > Acrididae > Schistocerca > Schistocerca piceifrons. Next base: position 632,940,655 of record NC_060138.1, on the reverse strand, counting down.
CCTAAGATGGATGTCATTCTACAGCCATCCTACGCAGTTTTGTATTAGAAGGTTGAGAAAGGCGAAGAAGAACATCTAATCAGTGATGAGGAACTATTTGATCTATAGTGCATTTAACAGAATAGTAAGTGAAATGGAAGACAGGTCTCACGTATATGACACCATTTCATCCTACACTAATTTCTTATTAGGAAACGTCTTAAATGAAGGTCGTGTATCCTGTCCTGAAATATGTGTACCTGACTCTACTGACAAATATAGCACAGATTTTGATACAGTGGAGTTAGTTGACTGAAGAGCTGCTTTCAGGTTCCTTCACCCAGAGCAAGAAAATGTAAAGCAAAATTAAAAAGGTAGTCCCTGGAAACGTATATTTCATCAACTCTTATTACAATCCTTTTTCTTTTGTTTCAAATTAATAATGTATTAATGTGAAAGATATCTCTTCTATATTACTCATTATACCTAAAACAATGTACAGTAGTTGACATGAAGAATATGACATATTAACCCGATTATTTTATATAATAGACTTCATCATAAGTGGATCAAATAGTTATAGGGGGGCACTAGAAAATATTTACTGCGAGGCACTTAAATGTGATTTGCAGAGTATCACCTTGATACTAGTCCACACACATGCCAATATAAATGCAAAAATTCGGACACACAAGATTATTTCTGTCGTAGCTTCCAATCACATACTCCCGTGTAATTATTTACTCGAGCTTGTATCAATTGCTCTGGCCCACCTCCCTATTAACGACCGTTGACATGGTTTCGCGACAAAGTGAATACGTGCACATTTCATGATTTAGAGTTCTAATTCTCTGCACAAATTTACTATTTCGGAATTGAGCGACACGAAACAATAGTGAAGCTACTGTACATTTTTGGAACGAAACTACACTTTATTAATGTGGTGGTTGCTCAACCGACCACATGGCCGGAAACTAAGTACACAAAGAAAACGTATCAGAAATCAAAAGAATCCTCCAAAATATCACTGTGAAAGAAACACCACATTAAAACACATTAAATGAATTAACTTCTGTTACGCTCAGAGAAGTAATACGAGCTTGATCTTAAGGCCCGTAGTGCGTGCATGACTAAGGCACAAACGCAAAGTTCTTACTGAAATTTAAACAAATTACGAAAATAAATTTTCTTATAGGGGTTTCGCGGTAATCGCACGCTTGATTTCAAAATCTGGACCTTAGTAACGAACAGATTTGAAACGTTCTAATACCTTTGATAATATTACCATAAAATCGAGAGCTAAGTCTTCAGCACAGCTCTGCTGCCCAGGAAGCAGTGTCCTGCGGGCCACGTCGCCTAACCGTTGCACGTTCAAACGTGGGGGTGGATGGGGTGGTTCGCCAACCTCACAGAGCCAATACTCATGCCTTCACGACCTCTCTGACCTGACACACAATTTGTCTTTGCCAAACTTGTTCGCGCTTGGGAGTTTGTACTATCCTACCACAGAATCACTCTACTCATGCTATGCTACAATCTCTAATTACAGCTTTCTGCTACTTCACATAATTTCTCACTCATACAGACTAGGTCGCACAAGCGAAAGGTTGCAGGGAAACGTGGCACACACTAAATAAATCAATAAATAAATTAAAAACACTCTATTTGATCCATTCTCTCCTGTTTGTTGCCAACTGATTTATTTCTGCAGAGAAAAACCCTCTCGCTATTTATTCTCTTGTACCCGAAATTTAATGAGAAAAATGTGGAACGGTAGAAGTTCCGTTCCTATGTCACGCACCATACCTACCGAACCAAAAGTCGGGCGATGTCAGCCTGTTTTGAGCTATTGGAACAGTAATCCATATGAAATATAAAAATAGTGTAGTAATGTAGACGATGAACACAGCAAGAAAAATGACACACTTGGAACTGGAATTCATTAACAGTGTGTGAGGACAGATTGTGACTGGAAGTTATTCAAGAAGTACCATCGTGGTTAAGAGTAGGTCAAGTAATTGATATGGGAGGAATTTTCGAGTCAATTTATTTTTCATTTTACTTTGCATATTTCAGCAAAAAAGTGTTATTTTCTGTTTTATCATTATACTTCACACAACGCTATCAGTTATTTTCTGCTGGTAATGTCATATGTCATATTCTATACCTGGTTTGTTATTGGTACACGGTTGTATTGTCTTGTTTGGCACTGAATTAGACGTGTCAAGACACATACTATGTTCGCTATTGCTTTAAAGTATTGCGCACGCAATTTATTTTATTCCACTAACAAAAACAAAATGCTTCTGCCATCGGCATCTATGTTGTAGCTGTATAAAAAAATGAATTAAATGCGCCTTGCATAAGGCGATATTTCTCTCCAGTTTTTCTACTTAAGCATGGAAATGAATAAGATCTACAACACTGAAAAAATTATTAAGCTCAACAATTGTGACTGAATAGTAAGAAACGATAATTTGTCACATGAGTTTCAACGACATTTTGCGTGTTAAATGGTGTGTGTTTAAAGCAAGACGAAGAAGAAACGAGTTTCTGTAAACAGAGGGACAGAGGGTGACAGTTACTGAATTATACGCAATAAAATCGTCATAACGTCTGAACGGTTTGAATTTGGACGTTCAAACTGCACGATTGGCTGCTGGACTTGATTGGAATAAGTATACTCTCTATGGTTTGGTTTAACGACGAAGGCCGCTTTCATTTGGATGGGTTCATCAATAAGCAGAATTGGCGCATTTGGGGGACTGAGAATTCGTGTTTCACAATCGAGAAGGCTCTTCACCCTCAACGGGTGACTGTTGTGGGCAATGTTCAGTCACTGAATAATCGGTGCGCTATTCCTTCATGGCAGTGTGACTACCGAACGGTACGTGAAGGTTTTTAAATATGATTTCATCCCCATTATCGAAAGTGACTGTGATTTCGACGAGATGTAATTCATGCAAGGCGGAGGACGACTCCATCGAAGCAGGAGAGTATTTGGCGTTCTGGGGGAGCACTTTGGGGATCGCACTGGCATAGGCCTTGATTGGCCGCCATATTCTCCGGATATGGATACATGCGACTCCTTTTTGAGAGACTATATTAAAGACAAGGAGTACAATAATAACCCCAAAATCGTTGCTGAATTGAAAACAGCCTTGCAGGAGTTTATAGACAGCATCGACTCGATGTTCCGACACTTCAGCGGGTCATGCAGAATTTCACTATTCGTCTGCGCCGCACCATCGCCAAAGATGGCAAGCATATCTAACATGTCATGATCTAAATCCGAATGTCTGTAGCGACGTTTAAATGCTGAATAAAGTTTGTACACGCCTTGGTTTGTAACAATTAACTTTTTTTCATGTACTTCAATAATTGTCACCCTGTAAACATAACATTTCAGAATGACAAATTGAAAGACGAATTAACGGTAACAATCCTGAGAGTGTCAGTGCAAAATTCAACTTCGAAGTTTGAAATTTCGCAATTGTCAAATAAACAGCGCCTTCCGCAATTTTGTTGCTGTACAAGGCGCACAGCATTATTTTAATTAATTCGAGTGCTCATTCGACCTCGAAAATCACGTCGTTATCATTCTGGAAATGCTTGCCGCGCAACTGTTTCATCATCTGAGGAAACAGGTGAAGGTAACTGGGTGCCATGTTTGCAGAACACGGAAGGCGAGGCAAAATTTGACGACCCAAAGAACGAGCACTTGTGACGGGATCCTGTGGAGATCGTGGGGTAAAAACACTCCCCTTCAATAGATTCTCGCGATGCTTCGTCTTGACAGGCCCGGTAATCTCCTCAGGAGATTACAGTACTAACATACTGTGAAGGTTTGCGCCTTACGAGCATATCTGTTAATAATACACCATGGCACCTCACAATAGCAATCAGCACCATCGTGTTCAGTGCCTTTTCGGAATTTCGGCGGTGGAGTCTCCACATGTTCCCGCTGCTAGCTTTCTTCCGTACTCTTCTGGTCACAGTGACACACGCATAACTCATTCAAGGTGATCAGACTGCTTAACAAGTTATCTGGAGTGGCCCGACACAGCTGCAATATTTCCATTGCTCGCCTGTTCGCTGGGCATTTTGAATGGTTGTGAATAGCCGCGGAACCTTTGTCGAGTTAAAAAAGCGATTGCGATACACCACTCTTTGAGAAACAGGGCCTCTGTTTCTCTTTCCATTCCCGGTTATTCATAGACAGAAGGTCTGTGCTATTATTCTTCGTCAGTCACCCTTGTTTGACCACTTTAGAATCGTCTGCGACACATAACCACTTGGTCATATGAGAGTGCATTGTTGCTGTACGCTTCCATCAACTCAGCAATGATTGTTGCAGCGTTGTTCTCCTTGAAATGTGCAAAACTATTTTTTTTTTTTTAGTTATTTGTCCCCTGAATGGTTCGATGCAGCCCATCATGAATTCCTCTTCTGTGCTAATCACTTCATCTCAGAGTAGCACTTCAAACCTACGTCCTCATTTACTTGCTGGACGTATTCTCGTCTTTGTTTTCATCTGTAGTTTTTACCTTTTACAGCTCCCTCCAGAACCGTTGAAGCTACTCCCTGATGTCTTGCCAGATGTCGTATCACCCTGTGCCCTCTTCTTGTCAGTGTTTCACATATATTCCTTTCCTCGCCAGTTCTCCGAAGAACCTCCTCAACCTTATCAGTCCACCAATTTTTTAGCATTCTTCTGTATCACCACATCCCAAATGCTTCGATACTGTCGGCCGGTGTGGACGAGCGGTTCTAGGCGCTTCAGCCTGGAACCACGCGACCGCTACGGTCGCAGGTTCGAATCCTTCCTCGGCCATGGATATGTGTGATGTCGTTGGGTTGTTTAGGTTTAAGTAGTTCTAAGTTATAGGGGACTGAGGACCTCAGATTTTAAGTCCCATAGTGCTCGGAGCTATTTGAACCACCTTCGATACTCTTCTATTCCTGTTTCCCCTAGTCCATTTTCACTACCATACAATGTTTTGCTCCAAACGTACATTCTCAGGAATTTCTTCCACAAATTAAGGCCTGTGTCATACAAGCAGATTTGGCCCCAGAATGCTATTATTACCACTGCTAGTCTGCTTTTTGTGCCCTCCTTGCTTCGTCCGTGATTGGTAATTTGGCTTCGAAGGTAGTAGTGTTACTTATCTTCGTCTGATTCATGATCACCAATCCTGATCTTAATTTCTTCACTGTCATTTCTGCTACTTCTCATTACTTTCGTTTTTCTTCGATTTACTCTCAGTCCATATTCTGTACTCACTATTCTGTTCATTCCATTCAAAACTTCCTGTAAGTATTCTTCATTTTCACTGAGGATAGCAATGTCATCAGCAAAAGTTATCATTGATATCCTTTCACTTTGAATTTTAATCCCAGTCTAAAACCTTTATTTTATTTCCGTCATTGCTTCTTCGACGTAAAGACTGAACAGCAGGGGCGAAAGGTTACATCTCTGTCTTACAACCTTTCTAACCAGAGCACTTCGTTCTTGGTGTGCCACTCTTATTGTTCCGTCTTGGTTGTTGTACATAGTGTGCATGAGCCGTTGTTCCCTACAGCTTACCCCTATTTTTCTCAAAATTTCTAGATCTTGCATCATTTTACGTTGTCTAACGCTTTTTCTACGTCGACGAATGCTATGAATGTGTTTTGATTTTTCTTAATTCTTGCTTCCATTATCAACCGCAACATCATAATTGCCTCTGTGGTCTATTTATGTTTCCTGAAACCAAACTGATCATCATTAACAGATCCTCCCTTTTTTTACGCTCTTCTGTATATTATTCTTGTCAGCAACTTTGATGCATGACCTGTTAAGCTAATTGCGCGGTAATTGTCGTACTGATCAGCTCTTAGTATTTTAGAAATAGTGTGGATAATGTTTTTTCCGAAAGTTTGATGGTATATCGCCAGTCTTATACTTTTTTTGCCATTTCCCCAATGATTTTAGAAATTCCAACGGAATGTTATCCACGTCTTTTGTCTTATCTGTCCTTAAGTCGTCCAAAGCTCTCTTAAATGCTGAGTCTAATACTTGATCCCAATCTCTTCCCTGTTAACTCCGGTTTCTTTTTCTAATACGTAATTACACGTAATGGCAGCAAAGTTTCCTTCATAAAAGTTTTCAAAGAAGCTGCAGTCTCCATTTGTTCATCCAGGGCTGAAAGCCAGCCTGATGGCTGACGATTGCGGGGCGTCTGTCCGATCTGGGAAAGCTGCTCCTTCGGCAAACACACTCCCACAACGATGGTGTTTCTTTTTTCCTTTTTTCACGAATAGGCCCCCGCCCCACTTCCCTGTATTCGAGAGTTTGGACATTCTGAATTAACGGAGAAACCATAGGAAGAGATTGTGCCGAGAAATAACGAATCCTAAATTACGAATTATTAGAATTGTCAGTGATCTGATGTAATAAGAAGTTTAAAAAATAAGAAGACTTGTATTAAATGGAGACCTGTATTTTGTAAACGTTACATAATAAGTCATTCTTTTGCATATTTTCATTCATTCATGTCTTAGAGGACAATATTCTGGGGTAATTACAAACTCAGACAAAAAGTACCCATTGCACAAAGGAAAGCAGAATTATGTATGGAATTCACAGACGTACATCTTGCAGATATCTCTTTAGCAGATGGAAATATTAAACACTGTCTCAGAGCACGTTTACTCAGTTATGAAATTTGCTGTCAACAATCCAGGTACGGGAATACCAGAGTTATTGACAATTTTTTGTCGTAGTTTACTAATACACAGCATCACCGGTTCAGATCCGGTCCAATTGTCTCGGTGGACAAGTGAGAGGAGACTCAAAGCAACGACTGAATAACAGCCGAGCATAGCACGTTGAAGGTGTGGCGTTGGAACTTGAAGTTCCGTGCCGCCGTCCGACGGTGGATGTACAGAGGAGGGGTGCAGTAACGCTCCAACTCTATGGTCAAAAAAGAAAAAAGAAGCTGGAAGAGAACAGGCCACTACTAGTGTGACTGTACGAAAACGGACAAAAAAACGTGGTCGTGTTGGGCCTATCGTCAGCCATAGCCCGAATCCGAGTCCTCCAGGATGGTGAGCGGAACAGGGTGTCGGTGCCAGCGCCGCGGAACTGTGGTGACGATGGTTGGGAGTCCTGCGACAGTGTGACGGAGGGCGTCCACTTTACTGTATCGTTGGCGAGCCTTACAGCGAATGGTCGTCTTGAGAAGGGCTGTATTTGTCTCCTCATGCAGAGTGACAATACTGGTGAGCGGAGGAGTGTGAAGGCTCCACCTGAGAACTTTATTCTCTAGGCGCTGGAGCGTCAGCATCCGGGACCTACTAATCGTGGGTCACGCAGAGGAACCGTATGTTAGTGAGGGAAGGACAGCGGAGTGATATAGCCGGAGTTTGGTATCTAAATTCAGCTCTCGGCTGGAGAAGAGCGGGTACAAGGCCTTTGTTAACTTTAACCCTTTATGGGTGATGTATTCTGCGTGGCGATGGAAGAAAAGTTTGTTATCCAACCAGACCCCGAGATACTTGGTATCTTGGGCCCACGGGACCCGGACGGCCCCGAGTGAGATGTTGTGGCGGAGTATTGACAAGTACAGCACTAGAAGGATAAAAGATCTGCATTACCCTTTAATAAACCTAACTCTAGCACAGAAAGGGGTGGCGTATGCATTTATAAAACTCCTTGACCGTTTACCTATGGAAATGTGAGTGGCGTTCAACCAATTAAGCAACGCATTTTCGTTCTCGGTCAGTTTAGGGTGAAAAAAAAAATGTGTAATTTCTTGTGAGACATAGTGGAATATTTCTCATACCCTACGGTTTCGTGTAGTTCCGATAGGTGGCATCGCTATTCGTAGCCTTCAGAATGGCATCTCTAACGGTGTTACATTCCGAGCAGAGACCTGTCATTGAGTTTCTTTTGCCGCAAAACCAGATCATCGCAGATATTCATACGCGCTTCCAGAATGTCTACAGCGACCTGGTAGTGAACAAAAGCCGGTCGCACACAAATGTGACTCCTGCAATGTTGGAACGTGCGTACATTCTTAACCGAAATGATCGACGTATCATAGTCAAACACCTCGTTGCACAACTGGACGTCTCTGTTGGTCGTACTGATACATTCGTCCACCAGTTAGGGTACTCAAAGGAGTGTACCTGCTGGGTTCCTTGCCGCCTAACCACGTCACAATTTTTCGTCAAACATCGTCACAGGCGATGAGACATAGATTCTTCACTTCGAATCGAAAACAAAACGACAATACTTGGCGTCACACTAATTCTCCTCCAACAAAAAAGTCCAAACCTCCACCCTCAGCCGATAAAGTCATGGCGACTGCCTTCTGGTAGTCTGAAGGGATTTTTCTTTTTGATGTTCTCCCTCACGATGCAACGATCGACTCTGAAGTCTATCGTGCTACCCTCCGTAAGTTGAAGAAATTACTTCAACATATTCGCTGCAGCAGAAATGCAAACGGACTTCTCCTTTTCCATGACAACGCAAGGCCTCACACAAATCTGGGCATCCGAGAGGAGATCACAAAAATCTATTGGGCTGTTCTCCCTCATGCACCCTACAACCTGGATCTCGCACCTCCCGGATTCCATCTGTTTGGGCCAACAGTATGTGGATGACTGGGAGGTTATTGATGCAAGAAGACGTTATCTCAGACGTCGACCAGTACAGGGCCTGCAAGTTAGGCCGGAGATCATGTTGAAAAATAGTGTTTTGCAGCCAAAAGAATAGGGAATAATATTGTCTATTGGAATGCTGAATAAAACCGACCTACTTTCAGACAACAATCTGTTGCGTTAGTTATTGAACTCTACATCTACATCTACATCTACATTTATACTCCGCAAGCCACCCAACGGTGTGTGGTGGAGGGCACTTTACGTGCCACTGTCATTACCTCCCTTTCCTGTTCCAGTCGCGTATGGTTCGCGGGAAGAACGACTGTCTGAAAGCCTCCGTGCGCGCTCGAATCTCTCTAATTTTACATTCGTGATCTCCTCGGGAGGTATAAGTAGGGGGAAGCAATATATTCGATACCTCATCCAGACACGCACCCTCTCGAAACCTGGCGAGCAAGCTACACCGCGATGCAGAGCGCCTCTCTTGCAGAGTCTGCCACTTGAGTTTGTTAAACATCTCCGTAACGCTATCACGGTTACCAAATAACCCTGTGAGGAAACGCGCCGCTCTTCTTTGGATCTTCTCCATCTCCTCCGTCAACCCGATCTGGTACGGATCCCACACTGATGAGCAACACTCAAGTATAGGTCGAACGAGTGTTTTGTAAGCCACCTCCTTTGTTGATGGACTACACTTTCTAAGGACTCTCCCAATGAATCTCAACCTGGTACCCGCCTTACCAACAATTAATTTTATATGATCATTCCACTTCAAATCGTTCCGCACGCATACTCCCAGATATTTTACAGAAGTAACTGCTACCAGTGTTTGTTCCGCTATCATATAATCATACAATAAAGGATCCTTCTTTCTATGTATTCGCAATACATTTCATTTGTCTACGTTAAGGGTCAGTTGCCACTCCCTGCATCAAGTGCCTATCCGCTGCAGATCTTCCTGCATTTCGCTACAATTTTCTAATGGTGCAACTTCTCTGTATACTACAGCATCATCCGCGAAAAGCCGCATGGAACTTCCGACACTATCTACTAGGTCATTTATATATATTGTGAAAAGCAATGGTCCCATAACACTCCCATGTGGCACGCCAGAGGTTACTTTAACGTCTGTAGACGTCTCTCCATTGATAACAACATGCTGTGTTCTGTTTGCTAAAAACTCTTCAATCCAGCCACACAGCTGGTCTGATATTCCGTAGGCTCTTACTTTGTTTATCAGGCGTACGTTTTATCATCATGTCAATAGTTTGTGGTCAGGACTGCTGTAACTACCTGCTACAACAATGTCAAGACAAAATTTAAATTGTAACCAAAGAATATTGTGACTGGTTGTGGTTTCAGTTGTATTGTGATATCACATAAGTAAAGATTGTACAAAGCACGTTCGTTTATCTTTCCTTCTCCCGGTAAGGTGGCGTAACGCCGTCGCATTGCCAGGTGATTATGTTGAAAAGTTAGGTTTTTTAGCCAAAAGAGTGGGGAATAATAATGTGGTGTGTTCGAAATCTGATTAAAACCAACTTGCTTTCAGAAAAAATGTATTGCATTACTTATCGAACACCCCTCGTAAAATGTCTGACATATAGTGGAAATGTTTTCAAATTTGTATTAAAGATATCACTCCCTAAAAACTTCCTTTATACTATAGAGGAATTCTTGATTACAGGCAATTTGTCACAAAAAAACTGTGCAGGGCCAGCATGCAGCCGTATAAATATTATTTTTTATTTATTTGTGTACAAATGTTGTGTGTTTGTTCCGTTGGCAGGTTTTAAGTCATACTGTTTGTAGTGAATTTGTTCTAAGGAACAACCAACTAACAAATGAAGGTGGCCTGGATTGTGTTGGGGAATTTGGTGCGATTGGTTGAATTGAAAATCATTTAGTCGACCGTAATGGGGACACAAGCTTGCTTAAGCTTGAATTGCAGTTACACATACATTAGTTTTAGGATTAGCTATCCAGACAGTTTGCAATTTATTTATCTACATTTTCTATTATTTCTAATTTTTTTGTCTATAGGTGTAAATAAATTCATTAAAGTAAGTGTCTATGAGTGTTTACTTCTGTGCCTCATGGAACGAAAGTGTCATAACAGCTTGTACGTTTCGCCAGTTAATAGCATACGGTTAGTACAATTGAATAGCTGGTCTGTAGTAGAGGTGCAGAGCAGCAGAACTTACTTCTGCCTTTTCCAGCAGTAAATAATAGAAGCGACCCTGTTAATCAATGTTTAATTATTTTTCTTGTACAGGGTGTTTGTAAATTAGTTATTCAAAAATAACCTTTAATTATGGAAAAGGTAAATAGCTTACGAAATGTTCGATTCAGCACTGAATTCAGCATATCATCCAGTTTTATTTACAAATATTCAGTGTGGCTGACTTTTGTAACGCGACAAATGTTGCCCCATCTATAATCAGTTTCCTGATAAATCCTGTGACGTAAGTATAATGCATGGTGGCAACTGCCTGTGTTATCCGTTGTCGCAGAACGTCACATTTCCCGGAAGAAGATGAACAAACACTTTGTTTTTGATGCAACCCCATACACAGAAGTCCTTGCGGTTACATCAGGTGATCATTGTGTAGGGTATTGTTCCACCACGTCAAATCCAAGGCGGCACATTTCTACAGAGATACCCATAAACTTCACGATGATAATGTGGTGGCGCGCCATCTTGCTGGAAAATAAATTCTATGCCTATACCCTATTGTAATCGAGCCATTAGATGATATTCAAGCATGCCAGTTAAAGCTGACTCGACAGAAAAGAAAGAAGCGTACATCCTGTTACAGCTTACAGCGCAGAAACCATTTATGTGACGTGCTTTCTGCTCATTTCATAACCAAATCTTATGCCGATTCACTTTACTTCAGCTATGGAAGGTGGCTTCGTAGCTGAACACAATTTTACGAAGAAAATCTGCATTTTTTTAGACATCTCTACATAAAATTCAGCTCCTTTTCTTCACTTTCTCTTAAAGCTTGCAGCACTTGCAATTTGTAGGGTTTGAATGACAGGCGCCTCCGTAATATCATCCACACTATAACGCTAGGCATATTCAATTCTAAGCTGGTACATCTCGTTGTTTTGGCCGGACTACGAATGTTAAGACTGCCGAACTCGTTCAAATGCTGGGTCAGAGACTGCTGGCCGACACTGACCCGGCGTCCTATGTAATTCACAACCAGTTTCGATAAAACGATTGTACCAATTAATAACAGCTTGTATTTGAAGTGATGAGTTGCGATATTTAGTACTTAATTCTCTCTAAATTGTATTAGCAGATTTGGATTCACGAAATCAGAAACAACACTGCACACGCCCTGCACCGTTATATGTCTCCATGATGATTGTTGGAATAACCATTCGCACATTCCACCTAGCGGGAACGTTGGAAAGAAACAGTGTTGGGTGAGACAAAAAACCTGAAGAAATACTGTATTCAGGGCTGCATCAAACATTTCTGTAAGTTATTTACCCTTTTCACAATTAAAGGTTACTTTTGTGTAACTAGTATATAAACCTCTGCATTTCAAAGTTACTAGTTGATTTGCAACTGGGCCTTAGTTAAACTATAACAACAAGCTGTAGTACAATGTGTAAAAGCATAAGAGATGCTTAGCTAATAAAAGAGCACATACTGTGAAGAACAGTACATAACCAAACCCCATAAAATACGGTTAACGCCACACTGAGCATCTCACATTACGTATGTCTGACACAAAATGTTAAAACAAAACAAATGGTCAAATGTTTTGTGAAATGGTTTTTCTCAAAGATGAAATAAAAAAGCTTAGAGAAAAATGTGAATGATGCTCTAAATCACGTACAGCAAATGAGGTGCCGAGTGATAATTTAAACTTCAATGATCTCCCAGGTACGATCATTCTCGAAGAGACTGATTAGTAGTGTACTTCGGGGTGTTTTGCCCAATGGTTGTTTCCTTTTCATGCACAGTAAGTCTCCGAAAGCCGGGTACTTATAGCATTCCACGCGGATTTGGCATTTATTAGGTGGAGCTGACTATCAGAACAGTCGAGCAGACATGCTAGGAACATCAACGAAATACCCCACTAAAAAAAAAAAAACAAGCAAATTAGCTGTCACAGAGCACTGCCTCCACTATAATTATGATTTGAAATACGATGAGACCAATATCGTGGTGCAAATGTCAAGTTCCTGGGACAGCATAATTAAGGAATCAATCGAAATAAAGACGTCAGCAAAGCTAATAAACAGGGATGGCAGTTTCAAGTTGAATAACGTTTGCGCTCCGGCATTCACTTTATTTAAGCCTCGCCAGCTATCACATGCACCAGAGTTGGAAAAGGCCAGAATACTTTCGTTTCACGGAATATCAGCGAGAGCTCTGAAAAGCAAAAGAGCATGAAAGAGCGTAGTGGGTATTGGAAATCTAAATCGGCTATAAATAGCAGTGTGATACCGACAATAGTCCACACTCTGGTTGGAATCATACAGTTACTACACACATCAACAAATTAAACAGACAACTGTGTTGATCGTTGAAATATTATGCATAATACTGAAATTACAATTGGGCAGAACATCCTGACGGTCACTATTAACGTCCAATGTTTAGCTTACAGTCTTAGAGTTTTAAAGAGTGCTAGAGGATATTGGTTTTAAATGATTTAGAGCATCATTCAATGGTGCATCAAATGCTTTTCTAATCTGTTTTGTTTCTTACTTTTCATCAATTGTTTGTCACAGGATTTGTCTGTCTTTTTTTCGCTTTTATTTTTATTTTCAAGTTTTATTCAGAAAGTATGAAATATAATAGTGGAAGATGGTGCTAAATGAATCATTTCAACTTCCTAGGCCCCAAAGGCGTGGTATATATTTTACGACGCATGTTAAACTCTTATGGTGAATAAATGATAATTGTAAGTTTAGTATGATAAAGATAGATTGCTTCAAGATCTATTCTTCCTAACTGTAAATAACAAAATTTAAAATTTGGAAACAAAGAAAAAATTAAAAAGTTTATGGAGCTACTTGAATAGTAAATGGGGCTATCTGAATCACTGTAAATTGCCATACAGTTATACATAATACGGAAGATCGCACTTTTTAACTATTCTAGCAGTTGTTACATTCATCTCCACACCGGAATTGTTTATGATCAGCTACCCCTCTTCCACCCCCTCGCCCCTCCCTCACCCCCATCCCCTTGCACACACACACACACACACACACACACACACACACACACACACACAAACACACACACACACACACGCACACAGATTTTGGGAAACCACACCTTGCACATATCGTACCCTTTATTCACAGATCTAGTGTCGTAATATTGATGCAGAAATCAGAAGGATCGTTTTCTTCCACCGACCCATATTCAGATGATGAAGACGAATTCTCTTCTGCAACCCGTGAACATCTTTCCTTGGGAGTTTTCAAAATGCAATTTTATCTTCCCTGTTGTAAGAATGAGATGAAAGAGTGAAGTCAGATGGCAATTTTCGAATTTATTGGACGATTAGGACTTGCAGGATCTGAGATTCTAATTCTGTGGTTACAGAACGACACTCATCATTCAGGAATGTAGACGAAGGAATTGTGTGATGGTATTTAGCTAGAATTGAAGGTGAAAATTTCTGTCCACTCAAATCCCTTAGCTGCACGTGACCAGACAGCGCATTTCACCAAAAACAAATTTTGTAATGGGGAACCGAGAGGTTATTATGTATTATCTGACTACATAATATTTGAATAAAGAATATAGAATACGTTTTGTATTCCGATTCAGAAAATCCCACGAAGACTGGTTCACATAGCCCCTCTCCTTTATTATTTTTAAACGTAAGCAGTTGCTCAAGTGCATAACACACGCCATTAGATGTGGTGTTGACCGATCTGATGAATCCGATATAACTGTTAGAGGAAAGATTTATAAGTAGTATTCATATATTTCAACAAGAACCCTTATTTTACCATGAATTAATATTTCGTCGCTAACAGCCTTTTCGCAGTGATAACATCGGTTCCGGTCACATCACCGAAATTAAGCGCTGTCGGACTGGGTAACTCTTGGATGGATGACCATCCGGTCTGCCGAGTGCTGTTGGCAAGCGGGGTTTACTCGGCTCTTGTGAGGCAAACTGAGGAGCTACTCGACTGAGAAGTAGCGGCTCCGGTCTGGAGAACGGTATACTGACCAGATGCCCCTCCATATCCGCATCCAGTTACGCCTGTGGGCTGGAATGACACGGCGGCCAGTTGGTAACTTTGGGCCTCCATGGCCTGTGCGGGTGGAGTTTAGTTTGGTTTTAATAATCCATGGCGAATTTTTATGAACAATACTGCCTTATCTCTACCATTTCCTTCTGCGTTATTGCTGTCTGGATTAAAGATATTAAGAAAAAGTCTTTTACCACTTGTGCACGTCTTGTCTTGGAAAGTCCCTGTAACGTAATGGTATCCAAAGTGCGCACTCGGGCTGAGCAGTCGAATATCTTCTTATTTCCATCAACATAACTTCTTGACTGAGAAAGCTCCACCCTACCCCGTATTTAAATATCGCTCAGAAGTCTATTATTTTCTTAATTAGCCTGATTACTTCCAAGTAATAACACCCTTTTTTGCAAAACTAGAGCTCTCGCTCGCCAGTGTTTATATGCCATTTGTCCATTCCCCACTCTCCGTTTGGCTACGAAAATTCTGACAAGAATCCACTGTGTAGTTTCTACGGAGTTTCTCTCGACTCAAACACTTGGCCAATATTTCCAGTCGAATCTCAGCCTGAGCCAGTTGTCTACCGAGTCGCGGCTGCGCCTAGATGGACTCCTACTGCCGCAGCTGCAGGTGTTCGGCACGCTCGCCGCTCTACCACTCGTGCCCGACTGCCGACTGCCGGCCCCGAGTTCATTCGTATTCCGCTGCCTCGGCGTGCTGGATGCGACGTGTGGCTTGCGAAGCCTCGGGAAGTGCCCTCGCTCCCGAGTCACGCCACCGCCACAAAGCCCGCCCGTTTCATACGCGTCACGTAGCACACCGCACCACACACGGTCCGGTACTAGCTAGCTATTTGAAATAGGAACATTCTCGGCGAGTCACAGTCCACGCTGATTTATAGTCAGCACTCTAGTTCGAGGTACACTACGGAAGGAACGTAATTGGCCAAGAACTGCCGCACGTTTCCCCTAATGTATTTGACATTCGCTATGAACGCAGCACGAATACAACCACTGCAGCCATCAGCTAAAACTCTACTAAACGTCTATAAACTTTACAGCTCTGTAAACATGTTTTCCAGCTTCACAACCGTCTTTGTAATAATCAGGGTTGTGCTCGTCCCCTTTATGAAAACTTAAATGTAGGAGCCTCTGAAATACGTCCCGGCTTCATCTAATGTGCTACAGGCCAGATTCACCCAGGTGGAGGTTCGCGGTTCAGTTCTTCGGAAGGGGGACGGGAAGGGTGCCACAGTTTGTTACTGTCCCTCGTGCAACAAGCCATAGACGCTTATGATTTTAATAAGAATAATAACAATGTAATATATAAGATATTATTATTAATATCTTCTTCGAGATGTAGTCCGTCTGTTCAGCTAAACAAAAGGTTTTATTGTCGAAAGTAGACATTATGAGAACCGCGGCTTTACTGCAATTGTCAGGTTTATAATTCACATTTATATATTGTTGGCCTGCAGTACAAAAATAGTTCTGCTTATTTTTTTACACAAGCAATAGGATATATAATGGTACTATTTATAACATAGAATGCAACTTCAGGTTCTATATTTGTACTCAGATTCATCACTGTACGAACAAGAGAAAAGAAACATCTTTTATTGCGCTTTTGCACTTTACTCAGTTTTGGTCATCTAATAGCCACGTTCAATATTTGTTCTATTCAATGCACAAATATTTTATTTGATCACATTGGAAGACACCTAAGATCTGATTAGACAGTTCATATCTGCAAACATTTCATTTTCATATTTATTTTCATATTTATAAATATGTAGTGAGCCTGACAGTGCTACGCAATTACTAAATATGTATGGAAATTGGATATATGTCCTAAACTCCTTCTCGACCTTCTTTGTCTCCATCTCATTCTCCTCCTCCCTCTCTCTCTGTCCTTCACATGCGCCACCGTCTCTATCTCCTTCTCTAGGCGCGCAGTCCGGAACCGCGTCACTGCTACGGTCGCAGGTTCGAATCCTGCCTCGGGCATGGATGTGTGTGATGTCCTTAGGTTAGTTAGGTTTAAGTAGTTCTAAGTTCTAGGGGACTGATGACCACAGCTGTTAAGTCCCATAGTGCTCAGAGCCATTTGAACCATTTTCTATCTCCTCCTGCCCCCATCTCCTCTGACTCCCTATCCATTTCCTAAATCCGCTCTGCCCATCTCGTCTTCCTTCCTTTCTCTGGCCATCAGGCTCTTTATTGTTATTGCAAACAAATATTCTGTGAAAAAAATTGCACTTTCTCGGGTACACAATGAGAAAGAATACACACGCGAATAACAGTTTGTCTGAATGTGAGAAAGATAACAAAACCGCACATTTTCATGGCAGAGCGCAGCACAGAAGTTTCTTTCTCGAAGCCATTTCCAACAGTGAACCCGTAAATTGTTGTTTAAAACAATACGTAGCCCATGTCAGTCAGAATGGCAATTTGACTACCATGTTTAAGTTAAAAGTAAATCGATCAACAAATTTTCAGGAATTTTAGCAACA
Organism: Schistocerca piceifrons; assembly: GCF_021461385.2. Taxonomy (NCBI): domain Eukaryota; kingdom Metazoa; phylum Arthropoda; class Insecta; order Orthoptera; family Acrididae; genus Schistocerca; species Schistocerca piceifrons. The sequence continues at coordinate 632,923,278 of NC_060138.1, read as the reverse complement.
ACGTTTCTCCTTCACTTATTAAATATACACTTACATGTTAAAAAATTTTTACGGCCTGTCCGAATGTTCATTAGAGAACTGCGTAAAAATTTGAAGTAATTCTGAAAAGAACTATTCGAAATCTTTGGTAGCAACTTGTGACGACTCTGGCGCAGGGGGCCCTATCTTTGACTCTGATCTCTTTGAACTACTTTGTTCTATGTCTATCTCGGTGAACAACATGTGTACTGCCATGCTTTGTTCCTCTTGCTTCGTGTCTAATAAATGCATTTACGGTACTTAAAGTGTTACTACTGATCAGCATTACGTGATAACCACAGTGGTGACTCCAACATCGTCGTCGTATGATTGCGAGTTATTTTGTGCTCCTCTTCTTCATTAACGGACTTCGTGTGCCAGCCCACATCAATCAGTGCTAGTGCCACATATCCTATTAACTGTGCTTGTGAACACAAGTGGTCAAGTGTACCTAACGCGAGTTTGGTTCAAAGTGAACAATTATCTACGCCCGGCCACGCCGGCGGCCACTTAACCCTAACCGTCCCAACATGGCCACCATCAAGTGCAACAGCTCAACAAAGGCCACAACATGGACAGTGCACATGCCGCCTAATGACATCACGGACGATCACCCAGTTACGGACGTTGTGGTTTAACCCTCAGCTATGCAGTCTCCTTTGGTTTGGTTTGATGTGCCAACAATGTTCCAGTACTGTGATTCGAACATTGCTAGGCACGGGGTGGCACATTGTTATATGTCTAGTGTTGCAGGAACGCCCCCACCCCTTGATGACTCTATCGCGCTGGTTTCCGCAACCGTCGCTCCATGGTTACACCATGACCACCTTCCGCTTGCTTTCGTAACCTCGCCGGCCGTTCCGCCCTCACCGGTTAGCTGGTCAGCCCCCCTGGTGGCTGCACTGCAACCGCCTTCCGCCGGCTGTTGCAACGGCGCCGACTATTACACCCGCACTCTGTTCATCATTAGCTAACTTTTGCACCCGCACACTCCGTGCTACATGCCCCCCCCCCCTCCCCCCCCCCCCCCCCCCCCCCCCGGAGACCACGGACGACACACCGTCCACCACTACTGCATTCACAGTGTCAGCAGGGGCTTCCTGCTCTGCTCGAACGGATCTCCGTCTGCCGGTACTGCGTCAACATGTGTTATCCAGCAGGTTTCCTAAGCTGCCTGCTTTGCAAAAAGAAAACCCAAAGACTTGGTTCGCGTTAGTGTATCACCTACTGGATATCCACGGTATTTTGGACAATGACACACGTTTTGTCTGCCTGGTGAGTCACCTCCACACTCATCTGGACCTCATCAGCTATCTGCTTCTCTCACCACCTGCCTCACACAAGTATTCGACAGCAAAAGCACTGCTCATCGAGCGCCTTTCTCGCCCCCCTTGTGGAGGCTCTACACCACATTATTCACGACGAGCATCTTGATGCCCGCACCCCTACACTTTGGCGGTGCCTCTGTGTATTAATTGATGGTCAATCATTACCTCGGACATTGTGGATGGTCAAAATGCCTTCGAATTTACAACTTCATCTGCTGTCTCACGTCGCTGGGCCACTCGATTTTCGCTTACACATGGATGATCGAACTTACACTAACATTCGTCACCAACACCACTGGCACGGATAACTTCTCCATCACTGTCAGTTAGCGCTCCATGCCCTGCTGGCAGAGGCCAGCGTGCTCGCCTCGGCACTTCAGTTGCCAGTGAGGAGCTGCCACCTAGCGGCCTACAGGAGGTACTGCCTGCAGCCTCCCAACAGCCGACGACCTTGTCCGAGCAGCAGCCCAAGCGGCTACCAGCCCCAATGCAGAAAGCTGTGGCCCCCTCCCTCTCCACATCGACTCGCCCCCCAGCGTACACACTGTGCTGGCGCCATACTACCTATGGGGAAACTGCATGCTACTGCCATCCGGTGGGCACATTTAGGCACCACATCCCACCACGTTCCTTCACGACACCTACCGTCTGACGCCGAATCACTCGCTTCAGCAGCGCGACGCCTCTACGCCACTGACTTGTCTTTGGCCGGTCACTTTCTCGTCGATATTGGCGCCGACTTCAGCGTTATTCTGACCTATCACGCGGGCAACGTACTTTCACCTGATAACCTCGGTTTGATCGTCGCCAATCATTCTCCTATTGCGGTCCTTGGGTTCATCAAGACGCCGCTTCACCTATCCCCAGTCTACACCTTCCCATGGTCTTTCCACATTGCCGACGTGGATGAACCTGTGATCAGGATGAACTTTCTACATCATTACGAACTTTCACCAGACCTGCAGACCTATGCTCTGCCACGTGTCTGGTTAACTGTTCTGTGCTCAAACGAGTTAAGCACCACTTCTCTCTCTGCCTCCTTGGCTACGCTTTCCATGTGTGCATCTCCGCTCGAGCGTATTACTACACGGCTCTCTACAGGGCTCTCTGATTTGCCAGATGTCCGAACACATATCGACGAACTCCGCACCCAGAACAATGCATTATGCGCCCACATTGCCTCTGCCTGTGCTGAATTCTCACATGCACGGCGTACGACACGTCGCCTATCTGCAGAACAGCAATGAGGCGACCCATCACACGCCTCTATTGCGTGTTCTCCCGAATCTGCTCATGTGCCGAGCATTCCACCGCCTGCTGCCATTTTCGCATCGCCGCAGACGAATGTCCAGGATGCACCTGTTCGCGCTGCTTCAGATTCCTCACACCGTATGGCTGCTGCCCCATGCCTTCCTTCATCGACTACAGCCGATCCCCCGATGTTGCCTCCAGACCACCCCACCTCCCCGCCCTGGTAGTGCAGGGCAAGGCGATGGGAGGCATCATCGCTCGAAATCGTAGTCGTCGTGCCAGCGCGGCGGATGTAGACGGCGGCCGGTGCGAGAAGTATGAGCGCCGGAAATTGCGTTGCAAGAGTTCCATGCTGCCAACTGCTGCGTAGGCGGAGAGGCGTCAGTCAAGGGCCGGTCGGCGGCGTCGGGAAGCGGAGCGGCAACAACGGAGGGCAGATGAGAAGCGTTGGAAGGCAGGTCGGAGAGTGACCACGCCAGTTTCAGGCCATTAACAGACACCGTCTGTGGTTGGCCATGTAGATTAATTACGAATGTGGTCACACCTCGACGCAACACTCGGTGAGGACCCGAACATGGTGATTGCAAGGCCGCTCGCACGGAATCGTCACACAGCATCACAAATTCACGAGATGCAATGTCTTTGTGGAAGAAAAACGGTTGGGTGGAATGAGGACGTGGCAGGGGTGGGGGGGGGGGGGGAGGGCAGTGGCGTGCGACTTGCACATGAACCCATTTGACCAGAACTAGAAGGTCCATAGTATCGGCCAACGGTGACTCCTCCATGAACTCTGCTGCAAGGAGAAGGGGCTCTCCATATATAATCTCAGCAAGCGAAGTGTTCAAGTCTTCTTTATGTGCCGAGAGGATGCCCAGCAGAACCCAAGGGAGGGCCTCGGACTATAAGCCACCATGGGCACATAAGTGTGGCCTTGAGAGTCCGGTGTCACTGCTCGACAAAGCCAATCACCTGTGGGTGGTATGCTGTGGTGTGGAATTTAGCAACACTGCAGAGTTCGCATAGTCGTGCAAGGAGGACGGACTCGAACTGTCGTCCCTTGTCAGTTGTGAGGGAAAGGGGACAACCGAATCACGCGACCCAAGTGGATACGAAAGAACGAGCGATGGTCTCGGCCATGATGTCGGCAAGACAGACCTCCTCGACCCAGTGGGTTACGTGGTCGACAATTGATAAGATGTATCTGTACCCTTTGGAAGGGGGGAGGGAACAACGATGTCGATGTGGACGCGCCGAAGGCGTACTCTTGGAATTTCAAACTTGCCTAATGGAAGTTGAGCGTGTCTGTCGTCCTTGCTATGCTGTGCGCGTCCAAGTGCGGCAGTCGTGCTTCACGCTGGGCCAGACGAAGTGCTAAGTAACCAGCCTCATCGTGGCTCGCATTCCCGGGTGGGCCTAGCCGTGCAAAGCAGTAAAGACCCCGTGCCAAAAAGCAGAGGGACTATGGGGCGGGGAGTGCCCGTAGAGATGTTGCAAAGGACCTGGGTGGTCGACCTGTGTAAGATGTGGTGTTGGACATAGAGCGATGACTCGTCTGAAATTCATCGCTGTATACCGTCGTCTTCAGCCTGAAGTCGGGCGTGCTCTTTCAAGTTCAACAGTGAGATTAGTACGCAGATGCGGGATAGGTAGTCTGCCACAACATTCTCCACGCTGCGGCTATAGCATGCGTCGGAAGAGTGCTGACAGATGCAGTCCATACGGCAGAAACGTCTCAGCGGGAGGTCCTTAGTCAGGTTATGAGTCCACGAGAGACTTGTGATCTGAGTAGATCGTGAAAGGTCGCCCCTCGAGGTCACTACGGAAGTGTTTAATACACAGCGAGAAGCTCAGGATCGAAAACCAACCACTTACACTGGCTCTTAGTTTCTTGGAACAGAAGCAGAACGGTTGGGTTGAGTCATTGGTGTGTTGCTGCAAAACAACGCCCATAGCTGAGTCACTGGCATCAGTGGTGATCGAAACACGGGCCTCAGGGTCAGGATGGGCGAGTGTAATAGCTTTGGCGAGGGCATTTTTAAGGTTACCAAATGTGTCGAGCATGGGTTTGGTCCAGTCCAGTTTTCGTTTCCCCATGCTGTTCTTGTCTGAGAGGGCGACGGTGAGGGTCAATTGGACGGAGGCAACATGAGAACTATGGTGGCGGTAAAAGTTTGCCATACCCAGAAAACGAAGGAGCTGAGCGTAATCTTTAGGAAGACGGTGATCAAGTATGGTTTCGACACGAGAACTCATCGGTCGGAGGCCATTGGCAGAGACAGTATGGCCTATGAACGTATCAGATGTGGAACAGAGTTGAGATTTATCATGGTTGATCTCCACGCCATTGGCAGCGAGGGCCGAACGGACTGCATCGAGGTGAATTTGATGTTCCTCAGCAGAGGAGTTAAAGATCAGTATATCATCTAAGTAAACATAAGCAAATGGCATAGGTAGCAAAGTGGAATCAATGAACCGCTGCCACGTCCGCGCAGCATTTTTCGGTCCGTAAGGCATGTTACAGTATTCAAATAAGCTGAAGGGTGTGATGATGGCCGTCTTCGGAATGTCCGGTGGATGCATAGGTATTTGATGTTACGCCTTGGAACAATTTAAAACAGAGAAATAACCATGTAGTAAATGTGTGAAATCCTGGATATGAGGAATGGGGTAGTTATCGATAATGGTGCGAGCATTAAGGGACCTGTAGTCTTTGCACATGTGTAAAGTGCCGTCCTCTTTAGGAACAAGGTGAACAGGTGAAGACCGGTTGCTATCAGAGGGGCGGGGGGTATTTTGGCGGCAGGTGTGCTACGAACTCCTAGATCCAGACTTTCGCGTCCCCCCCCCCCCTCAATTTTTGGAGGGTATGATCATTTCTGTCCCACAACCAAACGGGGGGTGCAGACCGCAAGAATTTCCGGCCATTGACGTTAGTGAATTTGGATTACAGGCTGTTCGCCCGCATTCTTCGTGCTCGCCTCCTCGCTACTGTAAAAGATGCCATTCATGCCGACCAAACATGTCTGGGAGGTGGCAGTAATAACCACACGGCGTTAAGCTCTTATAGAGATGTGGTGTCGCTCATGTCGGCATGCCGCTTAGAGGGCTCCCTCGTGGCAGTTAATCTAGACCACGCATTTGACAGAGTTGAACACCATTTCTTGCAGTCTATCTTAGAGACGATGGGACTTTCCCCAATATCGGCAGACTTGGTTCTCCGTTTCATCCACGGAGCCCCTTCCATAGTTCTGGTCAATGGCTACCGCTCGCCAGCGTTCACTACTGAGCGCTCAGTGTGACAATTATGCCCTCTGTCAGCCTTTCTCTTAGCCGTTGCCCTCGAGCCTGCACTTCATGGTCTACGACAGTGTTTGGAAGGCATTCGCCTCCGCAATATGCATTTTAACAAGTCAAATATACTACAAGTATTTTACCTCTTCCATTAACTTTTTCTTTTTTTAACAAAACGTTAAGAGGCGTATTTAATTTTTGATCATGGGCGAAGTGGTGGCAAACAACCGTCCTAGTAAGCTTTTAGGGCGAAAGTGGCGGTGGCACTAGATTTGTTTTTGTTTTTAGATTAGATAGGTTTTTGGGGGTGGTATGGGTGATAGGGGCCAACACCTGAAACGGAAAAAAAAATAATAATAATAAAATAAAATAAAAAAGGTAAGGTGACCGCTAGCGAGAATCAGGCAATTTAGGTTCGAGTCCATGTCCGGTACAAATTTTCGTTGTAAACATTCCATTATACAGCTGATGGGTGTCCATATTCGCAGCCACGAGTACATTTCATGTGGTTGCATATTAATGAAGTAAAATCAGAATTTCTAATATTAGTTGTTATCGCTTTCATTTTCTTCTTTCCTTTCTGACAGTAACCAGAAAATTTTAAAAAATCGACTGTAACTTTCAATTACTTACAAATAAGTGTTATTGTATTATAGCCTCAAGTGTAAAAGACAGGCACACCGTATCTGCAATGCATTATGCTCACATGTCGACGGCGACACCTACGAAAAGGAAGATGAAAATGTGTTAAGAACAAATTTTAGACCTACTATATGGTCTATGTAATAACCTTCGTGAGCAACTTCCGTAAACAGATGTGAAAACATGCGAAATCAATAAAGGGCAATAAAGTAACTTTTATAACATAAATAGTGACTTTTTGCAGGAATCTCATCCACTGTAATAACAAACAATGCCTACGTCGCTTAAATCTATGATGATGCTCTATTTTCTTTCGTAGCTACTTTCTAACACGGCTATTGAGCCACAGCGGATCCACTCTAGCCCTCATCCCTCATAATGTTGCTCAGCGCACATTTGTTTAAGGCGTATTGTAAAATGGTTTTGAATATCATGCATTTGTGCTCTATGACCTCCTACATGCTTTTGTGCTCTATAACCGCCTTCATGGAACTGAATATTTCATGTTCATCCTCAGAGATACTGCAATTTATTCACTGTCCCTCGTACTAAGAAAAAACATGGAAGTCAGCCTCTATTACATCATGGTCAGTAAACATATTCGGGATACTCTCCAAGTTTTCCCAGAAGAGCTCTACCGCTACGATTCCTTGAGCAGATGGGCTATAAAAGCATCTCACTGTCGTGTTTGACCCGCATTTGATGCTTATCCTTACACAGATTATTTCACATTCGGAATCTGCGGTAACTTCACTAGGTGCTACCAGTTTTTTACCACAATAACTACGCAGTCTAAATTAGCGTGTAACCTATCTGAATTTAGGGCTTCAGTCAGCTTTCTTTTCCTAATATTATGCAGGCTTCATTAGCTTTAATTAGACTTGTCATGTCATTCGGGCTTCCTGATTTAGATTTTCCGTGATTTCCCTAAATCGCTCCAGGCAAATGCCGGGATGGTACCTTTGAAAGAGCACGGCCGACTTCCTTCCCCGTCCTTCACTAAGCCGATGAGACGGATAACCTCGCTGTCTGGTCTCCTCCCCCAAACACCCCTACCCAACTTGCCATGTATTCCCATCCTGTTTACTGAAACGACATAAACATTTTTCTTTCTAATCTACATGGACGAAAGGTTGAAATGTTACTTTTTGAATAATTAAAAGAATATGCCCCAAACGTTTAATTTAGGCTAAAATACATTAAGAATAAACTTTCTCTGTGTTCCAAAATCTGTAAAGTAAGGAGAAAAGGACATTATTTAGTATATCAGATACATTTTTTTGCTGTTTCGATGAAGAATATTCCAGAGAAATGATTACATATCGGTACTTAACGCTCTGTAAAAGAAGTTGAAGGCACTCGCCTTAATTTTTTTTTCTTGGACTATATAAAAGCAGGAGCTGTGAGCTCTCTCTCTCTCTCTCTCGCTCTCGTTTGTTTTCGATGGCTGTTTCATAAAACATAAGTGTCGCTCTCGTATCTGTAACTTTTGGTTAAATAATTACGTTAGTTTTGGTATAAAAGCCATGTTTGAACGCTACTGTGTTCAGTCGGCATTTACTTTATCAAACTTTTATTTCTGCGTCCCTGAGAGCTCTTTTATAAATCTTTATTATTAGTATCAGGCCAAGGTAATTACGCAAACTGCGTAATTTTGAGATCGGTCACTGGCCTCTAAGCAATGCCGTCGGTCAACGTTTTCGTCGGTCTGTTGTGAATCTGATGCTAGATGGCGTAATGAAAATTTATTACATAGCAAGTAAATATTTTCTCTGCACCATTTTAACCTCCCATAAACTTTTCCTCCTGCAGATTTAAAATCAGTTATATTACACGGTCTCGTTAGAGAGTAATATGAATTATTTTTATCCAACTGCGGCAGCTAACTCATCCTTAACCCTAAGGGGCAGTTCCTCTAAACCGAAATTTTATTTTCCAGAAAATTTCCATCAAAGGTACCTTTGATACAAAGGGCGGAAGACATCTGGAATGTTATAAATATTCTATTGCAGCAAGAGGAAGGCAAAAAACAAATATTTCTCGTGTGTTTTTGCTTTATACAGACTGAACGTTGATAAAACCGACAAAATGCAGGGACGGATTTCCGGCTGGAAATAAAGAAAAAAAGGTCCCACGAACATGTGTCTGGAAGTGGACGGTGCGTGTGCAGCGACAAAAAATCGTCTCGGAACACAGTAAACGGGTACACCGCGTCGACGTCACAACAGATGTTCAGAGTAGCCGGACTGCAGGTGATAGGGATGACTTGAAAGGTTATGTGATGTGGTTGGAGTCTCTGACACTAGTTATTTTGGTATAGCCGTGCTGCCTCTTGACCATTTCCTTCTGCTTGGCCGCACAAAAACACCATCGCAGCTTGTTCCCGACATGAATGCGGACCACTCTGCTGCTTACAGTACGCCGCCTCAATCATGCAGTCTGCAACACACAAGGAACACACAGCACGTGGTCAGAGGAACTGTCATTCGTCAGCGTCATGTACCGTGGCAACGATACATTTCAGGACACATTTGTTTCACTCAATTTCCTGTCAGGAATCCATCCTTGCAAGTTGTTAGTTTTATTAATGTTCACGCTGTATTTAATGTAATTTAATTTTTGTCATATTTGCATCTTCTGTGCTACTGGAGCATAGGTTCAAAGGAATTTGAAGTATGCACACTACGTGGTACTGAGTTACTTTAATTTCTTTGTTTTAGACTATTTCAAAAAGCTTAACTCGCTTCCGCAGGACGTTGCTAAACAAGGGACACGTTAGAATCAGTAAAAATAACGATATAGAATAACAGCAAGTTTTTAGTATCGAAATGACGACTAATTGCTAGAATAAAAACCCTTAAAGAGTAATCCGGATCATTCATTACGGCTTACAGAAAGGACGCTATCTCTATAACACTGCGATCATTTTTCAAGCTATTTACATGTCGGACTCACCATGTTAGTGTAGCCCAAGACTTTCTTACCAATTTGTTCCTGTTCCTAGTTTTAAAGTGTTGCTGGACGATTATGATTCGCGCTTATGAAGCAAAGCGCAGTTAGTAGTGCTGGTGGGCCGCGTATTGATTGGTGGGGCGTACTGTTCTGGATCAGTCTCGCAGGCGGTACCAATATTGAGATGTTTATCGCGTATTATCGGGAAAGCCATTTGTTATCGGGACAAGTGTCGTGGGCGGCGGCGCGCGGCCGCTGTGATATGCTGCGCAGGCCGCCCTGTCACTGTGCGGGTACATTGGGACGCGGCCAGCGTGTTTGCACGTCCGTCCAGCCTCTGCGACCCATGTCCACGACAACAGACGGTCTTCTCCACTACTGATCTCACCATACAGACCTAAATAATGTTTCAAATACTGCCATCGAACTCCATACATCCCGGTCTTAAACGAAAGGTATCTGTGAGAGGGAAAGCGACGAACGTCCTTTTGACAAAAAGTATTGGTTTTGAGCTATTCTGAACAATTTGTAAAAAAAATTTTAAAAAAAATAAAAAGAGTAGGTTTATACCTCAAAATTCGAGTGAGTTATGACAGGTTGAATATTGTTAATGGAAAATAGATGCTTCGAGATAATGCGTTTTAAGGTTTCAGTATATTACCTTTCTGTAATATCACAGAGTCAAGATGCAAATTCTGCATATATGTTACCCTTAATATGTCTTTTGTCGAATCTTACACACTTTTTAAAGTTATCAGTAAAGTGCTTCACCATTCCGACCTACAGCAGATTAAAATATATAAAAATTTCAAACGAAATAAATTGGCCCAAACTGAGATTAATTAGCACATTCTGCATAGCGTATTTGGCAAAATACTGGTATTTTTACTCTGTGTTATGACATCTACTGTACCAAATTTTTGTTTTGAAGTCATTCATGAGCCCAAAACCATCGAAAATTCTAAATACACAGAAACCTCAAAAATGGTTCAAATGGCTCTTAGCACTATGGCACTTAACTTCTAAGGTCGTCAGTCCCCTAGAACTTAGAACTACTTAAACCTAAATAACCTAAAGACATCACACACATCCATGCCCGAGGCAGGATTCGAACCTGCGACCGTAGCTGTCGCGCGGTTCCAGACTGTAGCGCCTAGAACCGCTCGGCCTCTCGGGCCGGCCCAGAAACCTCAAAAATAGGTTGCTGAGATCCCATATTTTGTATCGGCCAAATGATTTGATTTTCTACTTTTGAAATACTTGTGACTGAAGGGTTAGAGATTGTTCAAAAACGGCGTTCACGACTCTTCTTCTCTGATTATGGAATATCTGGCTGATCAGGTTCTTCCTCAAGATCTTCATTGTCACTGACTTGAGCTTCTGGTTTAGGTTCTGGTTCTGCTTCAGGACACAGAATGCATTTTTATTAGTCCCTGTAATAGCTCCTGATATTTCTTGAAAGATATTTTTTTCATTGTTTTGCCATCCCTATTGGACTTACTGCACCAGGAAACCCAATGGCTTCATTTTCTTCGGGAAAGATACGTTGCGCAATTTCATTTCGATCAATGTCCATTTCGCAATGTACACAATGAACTCAAAGTCGATAGTTTTAGTTATGTGAGGTACATTGTTAGCGTTACTATTCTTCAACACATTTAGCCAGTCGTATGTATTCACAGCAACTTCACCTTTTTCATTTCTGTAAGCAACAGCAGATTCGAAATGTAGGTGTAGATTCTCTTGCCACAGTAATGTATGCTGTCAGCTGGCATTTTAGGGCCACCAACTGCCAACTGGTAACATATGTAGGTATTTAGAACTATCATAAAAAGGGACCACTTCTCTTCTTTGACATTATAGTATGTACAAACTGTTCGTCTTTTATACATACTTACTCTGAGCTCCTTAAAACGCCTATACAATTTAGAAGATACTATTTCGCGAAGTACTGCAAATGCCTCTGAGAGATATACATCTACATCGATACTCTGCAAATCATACTTAAGTGCCTGGCAGATGGTTCATCGGACCACCTTCACCATAATTCTAAATCTTCAACAGCGCGCCGAAGAAACCAACTCATGTATCTTCCCATACGAGATCTGATTTCCCTATGTAGGTCGGCTCAACAAAATATTTTCGCAATCGGAGGAGAAAGTTGGTGAGTGGAATTTCGTGATAAGATTCCACCGCTATTAAAAACGCGTTTGTTTTAATGGTGTCACCCAAAAACGTGCATCATGTCAGTGACACTCTCTCCCCCATTTCGCGATAGTACAAAACGTGCTGCTCTTCTTTAACTTTCTCGATGTATTCCGTTAGTCCTATCTGGTAAGGATTCCTCACCGCGCAGCAGTACTCCAAAAGAGGACGGACAAGGGTAGTGTAGGCAGTCTCTTTAGTAGACCTGTTACATTTTCTAACTGTCCTGTCAGTAAAATGCAGTCTTTGGTTTTCCTTAGCAAAACATTTTCTAAATGTCCTTTCCAATTTAAGTTGTTCGCAATTACAATTCCCAGATATTTAGCTGCATCTACGCTCTTTATATTTAATTGATTTATGGCGTAACCGAAATGTAACGGATTCTTTTAAACACTCATTTGGATGACCTCACACTTTTCTTTATTTAGGGTTAATTTTTAATTTTCGCACCATACAGATAACTTTTCTAAATCGCTTTGCAATTTGTTTTGATGTCCTGATGACTTTACTACACGACAAAACGATGGGATCATCTGCAAACTACCTATGACGACTGCTCAGATTGTCTCCCAAATCGTTTATATAGATAAGTAACAGCAAAGGGCCTATAAACACTACTTTGGGGAACGCGAGAAATCACGTCTGTTTTACTCGATGACTTTCCGTCAGTTACTTCGAACTGACGAATCCAGTCACATACCTGAGACGATATTCCAAAAGCACGCAATTTCACTACAAGCCGCTTGTGTGGCACAGTGTCAAAAGCCTTCCGGAAATCTATAAATATGGAATCAATTTGAAATCCCTTTTCAACAGCAATCAACACTTCGTATGAGTAAAGAGCTAATTGTGTTTCGCAGGAACAATGTTTTCTAAATCCGTGTTGACTGTGTGCCAATAGACCATTCTCTTCGAGGCAATTCATAATGTTCGAACACAATATGTTCTAAAATCCTGCTGCATATCGACGTTAATGATATTGGCCTATTATTTGGTGGATTACTTTCTTGAAATTTTGTGTGACTCGTCCAACTTTCCAGTCTTTGGGTACGGATATTTTGCCGAGCGAGCGGCTGTATATGATTGTTAAGTATGAAGCTGTTGCATCAGCATACTCTGAAAATAACCTGATTGGTACACAATCTGGATCAGAAGACTTGCTTTTATTAAGTCATTTAAGTTGTCTCACTACTCCGAAGATATCTACTTCTAAGTTACTCATGTTGGCCGTTGTTCTTGGTTCGATTTCCTGAATATTTTCTTCGTCTGTTTCGGTGAAGGAATTTCGGATGGCAGTGTTTAGTAACTCTGCTTAGGCAACACTATCGTCGATAGTATTTCCACTGCTATCATGCAAAGAAGGCATTGATTGTGTCTTGCCGCAAGCATACTTTACATAGGACGAGAATCTCTTTGGATTTTCTGCCAGGTTTCGAGACAAAGTTTCATTGTGGAAGCTGTTATAAGCATCGCGCATAGAAGTTCTCGCTAAATTTTGAGCTTCTGTAAAGATATCCAATCTTAGAGGTTTTGCGTTCGTTTAAATTTGACATGCTTTTTTCGTTGTTTCTGCAACAGTGTTCTGACCATTTTTGTGTACCAAGGAGGACAAGAAATGCGGCTGCTTGTCGAGCCTGTGTTATTTCGCTGAAATGACAGGGGGTCCTTTTTCTGAGGACTGACATCGATTGCTTTTAATAATGTTATTGAGTCCTATTGGATGCAAACAACATTTAAATCGACATCAGCGTGTGCAGACTGAAGTAAATTACTACAACATACAAAGAAATAATAGATACTTTGGACATTATCGAACGTTTTTGCTCGTTCTGAAAATTTTGCTTCTCCGAAAGAGATCCCTTTTCGCTTTCCCTCCCACATCTACCGATTCGATAAAGGTACAGGCCATTCACATTTTCGAGAAAGGTCGTTCGACAGATTCACATAATTCTATGCCTCCCCATCAGTCCGAAAATTTTGGAGACTGGATTAATAAAAACTTGAGAAACATTACGTTGGTGATACAATGCTCGCGAAATTGTCAAAATGAGAAAATTGGGGCTGATACGAAGCTTTACTAACAATCAAACTGCCGACGTGCCGTTCGTACGTGGAACAGGTATGGTGGATAAGGTAATGGTACTACAACAACGCTCCGCCACACTCTTTAAGGCCGCTTCTAGAGTATACTTATAAATGTAGATGTATTTACTGAAAAACACATTCATGTTGTTAGGATCCAGATGATTAAATTACAAAAGCTCAGAGGAAATAGTGTTACATGAACTGTTAGCATGGTTCTACACGTCTGCGACAAGCTACTAAAGAAACAAGGGCCAGTTGGCTAAAGGATCCCAAAGCTAACAATCGAACCTTACTCATCAGAGCCAAATTCATTAACTTTATGCCCTCGTTTCTACACAGATCCTAGTATTCTTTCAATCAGTTTTCGTATGCTGTAAGCACCGTAATTAAAAACACTGTGCCAAAGGCTGCCTCCGGTTTTTCAGTCAATCGAGAACTGAAGATTTCTGTGCTTTATTATCTTCAACATCCTGAAAATCAAGAAATTTCTTGGAATGTAGGAAGGGTCGATTTCGAACTCACGACACTAAAGTTACTGTTTGAAAAATTGTCACCAGAATTTTAGAAAGTCTGAACAGTTCGGTTGTCGCAAAATATAAGTACACTCCTGGAAATTGAAATAAGAACACCGTGAATTCATTGTCCCAGGAAGGGGAAACTTTATTGACACATTCCTGGGGTCAGATACATCACATGATCACACTGACAGAACCACAGGCACATAGACACAGGCAACAGAGCATGCACAATGTCGGCACTAGTTCAGTGTAGATCCACCTTTCGCAGCAATGCAGGCTGCTATTCTCACATGGAGACGATCGTAGAGATGCTGGATGTAGTCCTGTGGAACGGCTTGCCATGCCATTTCCACCTGGCGCCTCAGTTGGACCAGCGTTCGTGCTGGACGTGCAGACCGCGTGAGACGACGCTTCATCCAGTCCCAAACATGCTCAATGGGGGACAGATCCGGAGATCTTGCTGGCCAGACTTACACCTTCTAGAGCACGTTGGGTGGCACGGGATACATGCGGACGTGCATTGTCCTGTTGGAACAGCAAGTTCCCTTGCCGGTCTAGGAATGGTAGAACGATGGGTTCGATGACGGTTTGGATGTACCGTGCACTATTCAGTGTCCCCTCGACGATCACCAGTGGTGTACGGCCAGTGTAGGAGATCGCTCCCCACACCATGATGCCGGGTGTTGGCCCTGTGTGCCTCGTCGGTCGTATGCAGTCCTGATTGTGGCGCTCACGTGCACGGCACCAAACACGCATACGACCACCATTGGCACCAAGGCAGAAGCGACTCTCATCGCTGAAGACGACACGTCTCCATTCGTCCCTCCATTCACGCCTGTCGCGACACCACTGGAGGCGGGCTGCACGATGTTGGGGCGTGAGCGGAAGACGGCCTAACGGTGTGCGGGACCGTAGCCCAGCTTCATGAAGACGGTTGCGAATGGTCCTCGCCGATACCCCAGGAGCAACAGTGTCCCTAATTTGCTGGGAAGTGGCGGTGCGGTCCCCTACGGCACTGCGTAGGATCCTACGGTCTTGGCGTGCATCCGTGCGTCGCTGCGGTCCGGTCCCAGGTCGACGGGCACGTGCACCTTCCGCCGACCACTGGCGACAACATCGATGTACTGTGAAGACCTCACGCCCCACGTGTTGAGCAATTCGGCGGTACGTCCACCCGGCCTCCCGCATGCCCACTATACGCCCTCGTTCAAAGTCCGTCAACTGCACATACGGTTCACGTCCACGCTGTCGCGGCATGCTACCAGTGTTAAAGACTGCAATGGAGCTCCGTATGCCACGGCAAACTGGCTGACACTGACGGCGGCGGTGCACAAATGCTGCGCAGCTAGCGCCATTCGACGGCCAACACCGCGGTTCCTGGTGTGTCCGCTGTGCCGTGCGTGTGATCATTGCTTGTACAGCCCTCTCGCAGTGTCCGGAGCAAGTATGGTGGGTCTGACACACCGGTGTCAATGTGTTCTTTTTTCCATTTCCAGGAGTGTAATTCAAAAGCCCAGCGTCCCATGTTCTTAGTTCCGTGTACAGCGTCGCTTCAAAATAACAAGAATCATTAATGTAATTTATGTTCCTTACTCAATGAAATTCACAAAGAACTCGCCGGAAAGGGATCAAAATTCAGACTCGCCATGATTTGCAGATTGTATTTTCATGCATCACGACACAATATCAACTGCTGTTTAGGCGACACATTGAAGGAATAAACCCGAGGTTTATCAAGAGTCTCCAAATGTTGATAACGTAACTTTATTTTCACAGCCGCTTTCCTCCTCTGTAAAACCCAGAAACAGGAAAATTTAACAAAATTTGTCTGCTGGCGTATGGTTGATCTGTACGCGCTGATTTTTAACTCACACCGCTCATATGGAGCCCATTGCTCTTCTCCAGACTTTGGTATTTGAGAATCTGGGTGTTCTTCTCTACTAATGTTTTGTACTTACCACCTTTGTGGCTGATTTCCACAATCATTAGAAACGTGTACCTGGGCTCTGCTTAGTTCTCATCAATTTTAGCGAAAAGCAAACATTTTCGGATCTGGAGCCATGTTGTTAGAAAATATATATTGTTCTGTATTAATGACAATCGAAAATCCACCGCAGATTCTACACACAAATACTATTTTGCTTTATTAGTGTTACGTAATAGGAAAAGTGAACTGAAGGCCTGACCAGAACAGTAACACTTTCAAATTTACGCCAGAGAGAGAAGCATTAGGAGAAAGTATTCTTATTAGTGGAACATTGCAACACGTCACGTATCTGGTCGTCCCAACGAAAAAACTGCCCTTTTAAAGCAAAACAAATCCACTGAGTGCGCTTTTCTTAACTTATGTATTCGGTAAACTTCGCTGGCATGGGCACTGCCGTTCACGATTATGTCACTACACGCATCAGCAATATCTGATGTCCGTCACCTGTCTCTCCAGTCACAGACAATGATGACGACAGTTTGTTTCAATTCACACCGACTTATATTATCTCATTTCCCATATTGTCGTTCAAAAAGCATCTCTCCTCCACACCAACACGTACTATTTCTGCGTGACGCGCGGCATTCTTTCGGTCTTCTAAGTAACTGCCCAAACGTTAGACGTTTCTTTCTTTTTTCCTGTGCTCGTGTCTCAGACACATGTGCTTCACATATTGCAGCTACATATCCTACTTTCTACAACACTACAGATCAGTTTCATTGTACTTATATGTGAATGATATGATACTAGTCAGAGGGGAACAAATCCAGTTTCGAGTAAAATTTTACGAAAATCAAATGAATGTCGGTGTTCCCTAATTAATAACTAAAGTTAATCTTAGATGTGACTAATAACTCAGATGTTTACATGCCAGAAAAGACTGTTTCACTTTAATATGAGCTACTGAAATTTTGTATATTTTCTGCTTCTTCTGACGCTGAGTTAATCCTGGAGTAAGTCTTTCAGGGCAACAGCTAGAACATAATCTAGCTGGACGCATAACCAGTTCATTTAACACTACGCTGAATCTACCGCAAATTAATACAAGATGATAATTATTAAACTACATAAAAGAAATGTAAATTAATTACAAACTACGGCCTGCACACACCTTGTTCAACACGTAAACGTCACTACAGTTATTCGGATTTAGGTTACGACATGTTCGATATGCCTGCCATCATTGGATATAATGTGGCTCAGACGAATAGCGAAATACTGCATGACACGTCAAAGTGTCGGAATATCGGTGCTGTCGATGACCTCCTCAGTGGCTGTATTCAGCTTAACAATGGTGTTGCGGTTATTTCTGTACACCTTGTCTTTAATATAGCCCCACAAAAAGGAGTCGCATGTGTTCAGATCCGGAAAATATGGCGACCAATCGAGGCCTATACTAGTGGCCTCTGGGTACCCCAGAGCCAGAATGCGGTCCCCAGAGTGCTCCTCCAGGATATCAAACGCTCTCCGGCTTCGATGGGGCCGAGCTACGTCTTGCATGAACCACATCTTGTCGAAATCAGGGACACTTTGGATAATGGGGATGAAATCATTTTCCAAAACCTTTACGTATCGTTCGGTAGTTACCGTGACATCACGGAATATCGCAACGATTATTTCATGACAGGACACTGCACATCATACAGACACCCGTTGAAGGTGAGTAGACATCTCGATCGCGAAATGCGGGTTCTCAGTCCCACAATTGCCTAAAATTTGCTTATTAACGGACCCATCCAGGCCACATTCACATCAAAGTCCTGTTTGTCAATTCTGTGGACAATAGTGCTATGAAACACAACTGCACTTCGACGGCCCTGTGGCTTCTTAATAGCTAATGGGTTTTAATTTTGTATGGGAAGAGATGCAGTTCTTCAACAACAAGTTGTCGCAGTATCCCCCGGTCAATTCCCACTTGTCGTGCAGCTCGTATGATCGATTTCCTGGGGCTACTTTGAAACACAGCACATCTCGATGTTTTCAGGCGTTTTCATGCTTTTTGGAAGACTAACATTACCAACACTGCCATCACGAGCACTACCCGTTCTCTCAAACTTGCGAATCAAAGTCTTGATTCTTAGCACACTTGGAGCGATTGTCTTTAGCTTGAACTCGAACGCCAACTTCCTTTGAGCCGCAGTTGTACTGTTACTGCTCTTGCAGTAGGCCCTCACAAGTGCTCTACGCTCAGGCACATTCTGTACCGTGACATTTTCACGTGCAAATTGTCGACAATAATAAGGCGCTATTGCATGCGTATACTAATTTCCATCATGCCCCACGGCCAACCGTGCAGCTTGAACGTCCTAACGCAAATCGTTCAGAAGTTATGACGATTTTGTTTCATATAGTTCAATAAATGTCATCCTGTATGTGGTGCTTGATCTCTGATGGACACACTTTCAATGACGTTTCTGGTCTGTGGAGGAATGGTACCCAATTGTTCCTCAAGAGCCAAAACTTGAGGATGTAATGATGTTAGATACTGGCTCCTAGAGCACAGAAGTGTTTCACTGGGTTGTGGTTGGGACTCTGGGAAGTCAAGTCCATTGTAGTAATGTTATTGTCCACGAAGCATTGCCTCACAGGGTGCATTATCGTCTCATTATCGTCTCCGAACTGTTCCTCTACTGCACGCAATGCGACACAATGCTTTAAAATATCTTCACACCCTTCCGCATTAAGCGTTTTCTTCTTCACAATATAAAGACGATACCCTAACCACGAACACTACTTCCATACTGTAACACCACCTCCTCTGTACTTCCCTGTTGTCTCTACACATGATGGCAGGGAACCTTCTCCAGGCATTCGCCAAACCCTTCCATCGGATTGCCACAGACTCCAGCGTGATTCATCACTCCAAATCGCTCGTTTCCAATCATCTTCTGTCCAGTTGCGTCGCTCTTTATACGATCTCTAGCGCTGCCTAGCACTGAATATGGAAATTTGTGCCTATGAGGAGTTGCTAGGCCTTTGTACCCCATTCTTTTTAACTCCCTCCGCACAGTCGTTGTGTTAGGTGGACTGCTGGTAGCATTTTTAAACTCACTAGTTATTCCTTCCGCTGACTTCGTGCGGATTTTTACCTCCACAAAGATGGTCGGTCCCAGTCCGTCAGTACAAGAGGTCCGCCATGCCTTGGTTTAGCTGCGCCTCTTCCTTCACGTTCCTACTTCACAGTCACATCGCCAGCAATCAATATGGGAGCTATAGAAGGGTGAAAATGCTCCCAATGGGTTTGTGACGCAGTGACATCCAGTGCATAGTCCATGTTCGAAGTCAGTGAACTCTTATGACCGGCCCATAGCGCTGTTACTTTCTCTGCTGATTAACTCCATACCTAAAAATATGTATATACATATTTACGTAATTATTTATGTTCAAAATTATCTGTAACGGGACCTAGAGAAGTGTGAGAGGAACGATGAACCTAGCAATATGGTACTTTGTCCTTCAGAATGGCACACATAAAGCTACACGTGCGCTCAGAACGGGGTCTTACAGCTCATGTTATCCTCCTGCCCTGGGAAGAAACGCAACATAAAAAAGGAGCAAAAGCATTACGCGCATATTGCATCTTATGTAGGTGAAATGAAATGTCGTGTGGCTAGGGCCTCCCGTCGGGTAGACCGTTCGCCTGGTGCAGGTCTTTCGATTTGACGCCACTTCGGCGACCTGCGTGTCGATGGGGATGAAATGATGATGATTAGGACAACACAACACCCAGCCCCTGAGAAAATCTCCGACCCAGCCGGGAATCGAACCCGGGCCCTTACGATTGACAGTCTGTCACGCTGACCATTTTTTTTAATTTATTTACTTTTTTTAATTTTTTTTAATGTAGTGGACCGGTGGGGGCTCGGGGTGCAAAGTGGGCAGGGGTCGAAACCCGAGGCCTGGCCACAGTGTCCTCCTCACCACCACCGAGCCTGTGGTGCTTAGGGAAATGGGAGTCACAGGAATCAACAGTAGTGGAAGGCGTTGTTATTTATTTATTTGCATGTGTTTTTGTAAGATTCACTAATATAATGAAATTATGGGAACACATCGGCGAAAGAGAAAAGAAATATAAATTCCGGTTAAAGAAAAAGAAAGGAAAAAGGAAAAGCAAAAAGAAATAAAATCCGCGCAATCTGCGACGCGCCCTCCCATCCGCGGAGGTCAGAAGTAGAATAGATCGTAGGCGGTTGAAACTCAGACACCGCCGGGGGAGGAGGGGTGGGTGCCCTCTGAGCCAGGCACCCGCCAGCTCAGTGGAGGTCTAACAAAGACCGCTCGAAGATAGTTAGCAAATAATGTTCGGTAACGTGGCGTGTTTTCGAGAGCTGCATGGGCTGTTCGTAAATAGGTCCAGAAGTCGAGGCGGGATTTAGGTCCCTCATGAAAGAGATAAGCGACCGCCCACCCTTTGACCCACGTAGTAGCATGGCATTTGGCGGCGGGAAAATGTCGGTCCTCCGGGTATAGAAACATTCGAGGTTCGATTGTGTCTGGTGGCACCCGGAGATAGCAGGCAATGATTTGCTGCACGAAGCGCCATACATCTTGCGATGAGGCGCATGTCAGACGGTGTTCATCAGTGTCCAGTTGCTGGCAAAGGAGACAAAGAGGGGATTCTGACAAACCAATGTTGTGCAGGCGCTGCTTCGTGGCAAATTTCCTGTTGACTACGTGATACCACAGTGCCCGGACGTTCGTAGGGAAGAAGGGCTGATGGACGGTAGTCCACACTATGGGCCACTGGATGGAGGGATTTTTGGTCTCCATCACATTCCGGGGAACACAGCGCAGCAACAGGCTGTAAAAATGCTTAGTCTTAGGTGGGCGTCTATCTGGGAGACTGGTATGTATGTAACTGTAGTCGACGAAAAAGGTCGAAATATGGGACAAATAAGGCACGATATGGCCGACAGACACCGGTGGTGAGGTGGAAGCAGGTAGGAGGAGCTCAAGCAAGCTGCGTGTTAGAGATGTACCCTGGCCCATCCACTGTTTTCTCATGGTACTCATGTACAAGGCTGCAGCTCGCATACGGACACTGACGAGCCCGACGCCACCATACCGTGAGGGCAGGGTAAGTGTCTCATAACGGACTTTAAACATTGAACCAGCCGTGAGATAATAGCCAAAAGCCGCCTGAAGGTTGCGCCACCATACCGTGAGGGCAGGGTAAGTGTCTCATAACGGACTTTAAACATTGAACCAGCCGTGAGATAATAGCCAAAAGCCGCCTGAAGGTTGCGCCCAATTGCAGTTGGCAGAGGGAGAACTTGCGCGATGTGAACCAATTTTGATGCCACATAAAGATTAATAAACGCAACCCGTTGAAGTGTGTCCTGGCGGCGCAAGAGGTTCTGGCGGACGTCGTTGCGGATGACGTGTAACAGGCGACGAAAATTCGTTGCCGCTGTGCGTGTGACCGTGGGGGTAAAGGTAATTCCCAGGTACCGGAAAGTCCGCACAAGCGGCAGGGGTGCCACTTCACCCTCCTGGAGGCCTCGTCCAATGTGCATAGCAGAAGATTTGGCGACATTCATGGCACTGCCACCGGCAGCCCCATAACGGGTAATCAATTCGAGGACTTCCCGAATCTCAGATCCGGAGCGAATGAGGAGGAGGAGGTCATCAGCATATGCCCGACAGCGAAAAGTATGTTGGCCTGGGGTGAGGCCAGAGAGCTTGGTCGTCAAGCCACCAATAAGGGGCTCAAGGGCAATGGCATACAGGAGGGTAGAGAGGGGGTACCCCTGCCGTATCGAACGGCAGATAGGTACCGGCCCTGCTAAACGTCCATTGACTTGGACACGTGAACTGGCACTGTCGTAAAGACGCCGGATGACGTCGAGAAACGGAGGGGGGATGCCCATTCCGGCTGCCACCGGAAACAGGAAACGATGACGCACTTTATCGAAAGCGCTGTCGAAGTCTATAGCGACGACCGCTGCCCGGAGTCTGCAGGCCGCCGCTATCGCAATTAGGTCGCGGCATTCCCCTGTGGCAGTCTGTATGTTAACCCGTCCGCCAGGCGTCGTTTGCTCTGGCGAGAGGATATGAGGGAGTGTAGTTCGGAGCCGCATTGCCAGTTAGCGCGCGAAAATCTTGTAATCAGCATTGAGTAGGGTGAGCGGTCTGTAACTCATGACCATCGAACCACGGGCTGGTTTGTGGACTGGTATAATGATGCCCTCAGCAAAGGCGGGTGGGATTGCTTGGTCAGATGTCATCAGTTCTTGATACATAGTCGTCCACCGTGGTGACATGAGGTCCCGAAAGGTACGGTAAAACTCAATCGGTAAGCCGTCAATGCCGGGCGATCTGTTGACTGCACCCTTGGCGATTGCGTTGTTGAATTCGTCTAGCGTGACCGCCACTGTCAAAGCATCCGCCTCCGTGTGGGGGAGGGTGCACGTGGCGTAATGCAAAATGGAGTCGTTTGCTGCAGTTTCAGCGTCTTCATCACTATAAGTACGACGGTAGTGCTCGACGAATGCGTGGACGATGTCATTCTGCGTGGTCACCTGCGTTCCATGAGGCGTGGTCAGAGTGCTGATGATCTGCCGACGACGCCTTCGTTTGTCGGACACTATATCATGCATGGATGGAATTTCTAAATCCGCGTGATCGTGGCGCCACGTCTGTATCACGACCCCTTGCAGTTTCCAGCGTGCCAGCGCAATTCTCTTCGCCTTAGTTCTTTGCCGTTCCAGCTGGTTGTCCGGGGTTGGCGGTTGAGCATCCAGATCTCCGAGAATCGCGTAATAGAAGTCAACAGTGGTGCGATGCCAGTCGGCCATGTCCTTTCCGTATCTCATCAGTGTCCTCCGGATCGCCGGCTTGGCGCAGTCCAACCACCATGTCAATGTCGAGTGGTAGCGGGGAAGGCGTCGTTCGCAGGCTGTCCACGTTTCAGTGACTTGTTGGCGACACGCCAGGTCATGCAAGTGTGAGGTATTGAGTTTCCATGGCGCACGGCTGCGCCATACTGATTGCGGCGGACGGAGGACCGTACAGATGTAAACGCAATGGTCGGAAAAGGCCAGCGGCCAGCGTTCGGCGCCCCGTATCGCAGATCTAAGAGTTTGTGAGACATATATCCCGTCTAGTCGGCTAGCGGAATGACTTGTAAGAAAGGTATGGCCAGAAAGGTCGCCGTGTTGAACTTCCCAGGTATCGTGATGCAGGAGGTCTCGCACCACTATACATAGCTCCTGGCATGTAGTATAGTGGGGAATCTGATCTTTAGGATGCAGAACGTAGTTAAAATCACCTCCTAGTAGGCAATGGTCATAACGCCCTAAAAACAGGGGAGCGATTTCCTCGGAATAAAACTGGGCTCTTTCATGCCGTCGGTCGGTGCCTGAGGGAGCGTAGACATTAATGATGCGTGTCCCCATGGCAGTGAGTGCCATGCCCCGAGCTGCTGGAAGGAAGGCGACATCGGTCACAGAAATCCTGTGGCGGACGTAGATGGCCACCCCGCGGCCCATAGGATCACTCGCGGAGGCGTGGGCGGTATAGCCATTGATATCCGGGAGACTAGCCAAGTGAACTTCCCGCAGAAGGGTGAAATCAATATCCGAAGCCCAGAACATCTCCTGCATAAGGCGGATTTTCGCCCTGGAACGGATGTTGTTGGTGTTGATGGTTGCTATCCGGTAGGCCTGGTGTCGGATTGCTGGAGGCTGGTCCACTCCGCCGTCCGCGCAGGGGTGTGGGCGTCGCAGCGGAACGTTATCCCGCTGGCCCGCAGGGGAGTCTGGGGAGAGTATGATTAGTGGTGCGGCCGTGACGGCGCAGGATCCCGTAACGGGTCCTGCTCCGTGACCTCCTCCTCGTGCCACACCGTGGAAGCGGACACTGGTGTATCGTCCATTTTGTCTGCAGAAGATGTTGTAATTGTGCGTGGTGTAGTGTTGCCTGTGATACGTTCATGATTTAGTTCAGCGTCAGCATGGGGCGCAGGCACACCGATAGATGTCTCCGCGCTCATTACGTCTTCGTCAGCAGTAGCGGGTTCTGAGGCCTCGTGCTGGTCGACGGTTACGTCCTCCTCGACTTGTAACGTCTCCTCTTGGCCGGAAACGGTGCGACTTCTTCGCTTGCGACGTTTCGGGGAACGTTGTTTCCTTGTGCGACCCTCCGTGTCCGACGACGGAAGGGAGTCGCGTCGTTCTGGTAGAAAGGCCGCTGTAGGAACGATGAGCGAGTCGATCTCCATCGTGTTTCCGAGGTTAGGGCCAGCGTCCGGTTGCGCCGGCATCTTCGGAGCGGCGTCGATGGCCGGCCGAGGCGGCGGGTCGTCCGAGGCGCTCTCCGTCGGTGTCTGGTCGGGCTCGTTGGTGGCGTCGTTTGTGGTGACCGGGCGACGTTGCAAAGTGGTAGGAGAAGCTAGAGCAGCGGCATAGGTCACCGGTAGCACTGTAGATTGCGACATGGGTGGTTCTTCGGCAGCTGGAAGTTGCGTAATACGCCGTTGTAGGCATTCGGATCTAAGGTAGCCTTCTTTGCCGCACCCGGAATAGGTCCGAGGCTGGCCGTCGTATATAATTATTGCACGGCATCCGCCGATCTGTAAGTAGGACGGGACGTGGCTTCGGAGATCTATGGTGACCTGTTGGACCCCGTTTAGGACAGGATACGTCCGAAACTGTGTCCACTTCTCCGCAGTGTGGCCATGGACTGTGCCATATGGGCGTAGTGCCGCGAAGACTTCCTCAGCTGGAAGTTCGAATGGCAATTCGAAAATGCGTATCGTTCGCATACCTAAGCCTGCGTGGTTGACGTTTACCTCCCCCACATTGCCATCAGCGTGACAAAAGCGGAGCCCCTGTTTGGTCTCAAGTAGTATGCGTTCGCACGCCGCGTCGTTAATGATTTTCACTTTTCACATAGACCGTGCTGCTCACGGTGGACAAATGTATGCCGATAATATCGGGCGCCGGAATCTTCACTTCCTCTCGCAGAAAACGCTCCACCTCGAGTGCTTTGGGTCGGGTATAATCGTTGCAGAAAGTAAATCGGAGTGTTGATTTACGGTAACGGTTCGCCATGGATCGTACAAGGTAAGCCGGCACTTAAGTAACGGCCGTCAGAATGTAAACAAGGCGAGTTCGCGCGCCGCACGAAGTCAACACGTACGCGTCCGCTCTGTTGCCCTGCCGAAGGCAGACTGACCATTCAGCTACCGGGGGCGGATCTTATGTACGTACCGTACACGCTTCTTTCTGTTCTCTTACTACCTCTGTCAGGGTTTCATACTACCACTTCCCTAAACATTTGTTGTTTATGTTGAAGGAGGCTTAAAGGAAATTCATTTTAAAATGTTCACTATGCTTTAATTTATCCATGTTAAAGTTGATTGATCTCCGTCGCTAGGTATTGAATTACTTGAAGAAATGCAACAACCAGCCTCCTTTTTTAAAGCTTTATTTATGTCAAGATGTGTTTTGGGATTTTATCAACTGCATTTTGAACGCTGTCATTATCATTTGCTCTGAAATTCCTAGCGCGTTTCTCCGGCTTAATAAACACTTTTAAGTTCATTGATGCAGCTATGACAATCCTATCCTTCGGTGACGAAAGGAACATACGGAAAGCACTGACAAGAAGGGACAAGATGATAGGACAAATGGTATGATATCAAGAATAACTTCGATAGTATTGGAGAGAGTTGTAGTGGGTAAAAACTGTGCAGTTGGTGACCATGGTGCAAGTGCTACTCTGACGTGACGAGACTTGCACAAGAGAATAATCTGCGGCGAGCCGCATCAAATCAGTGACGAAAAAAAACAAAAAGTCTGTAACATTTTCCTCCCTAACCCACCCCACCCCCATAAGTGCTCTCTACCACCGCCTCCATCTGCCCCTATTCCTCCCCCTTCACATAAGCCCACATCCTAGTCCTCAAACCCATTTCTACCTTCTGCTGCCCACACTACCTCCCTATCCTGTTCTCATCTCTGCTGCACCACTTTATTTGTAACTACATCCAACGTCTAATCTTCCCTCCCCTAATTATCCAGGTTCTGTCGCTGCCAGTGAATGAGAAACTCTTATTTTTGAAATCCTCGCTTTTCTGTGCCATAATTTTATCTTTATCTTTACCAAAGTATGACAACTTTTAATTTGGAAACGAAACATAACAGTTTTTTCTTTAAGGCTATCAACGATAATCATTTTTTAATAATTTTAAAAACTGCTGTGACGTGCTCTCTACTGATGTTGAGCCACGTCACTGTTATGTTGTGACTCCTTATTGGATGTGGCACTATTGGTCATACTGCTGTTGGGTGACTTACATTAACGATAGCACCAACTTGCCTTCTGAAAGCTCTATAAAAATAAATTAGTCTAACTTAAATAATTCTTATTTATTATACCTCACCAAATACCTTGACACGAAATCTGGTACACGAATATTCAATACAGAACAGTATATGACGATTTAAAACTTCCAGCAGTAACTATCCTCTAGAAACTAAGTGCACATCTACAACACAGCACGATGGATGTGATGGTTTTAAAAACAAGCCTCTTTACTAACACAGCGTATTCCAGTTCGGCATCCCTCAGTAGGTTACAGCATCTGCTGGCAACTTCGCAACTGTATCTACAACTCGATAAGGAGTAGATATGCAACTACTCTACAGCTCTCGGACCATAGGTCGTAATACAGCGCGATTCCATACAACTGCTTGCCACTGTTGGAGACAACGAACCCCTCGCCCATTGACTCTATTGGCCAAATGATGCCATTGTGCTTCCTGGTCGGCGTCCTAGGTGTGTGTGGCAGGGTACTCCCATCCCCTGTAAGCGACATATCTGAACTGTCAGTGCTCATGACCTCGCCTGCGGGGCATGCAACCCAGAATACAAAGGTGAAGGAAGGGATGTCCTTCGGGCAGGGTGAAGCTGGAGAGAGCAACAGAATTAAATGTAAATGTCTCACTTTTTAATTACATTGGATCGATTTCATGTATTTTAAAATATTTTGGCCGTGGACGGAGATGTTTGTACCGTTGATAGCGTACTTTGCTGTCTCATGGGACGCGGTGGATGAAATAGTAGCAAAGAAAAAACAGTTTTGTTTCAGAGATTTGGCCTTTAAATCTTTTAGGTAAGACAACCATGTCACCTACCTATAGTTTCTAAAAATAGATTTGTTCCTCATTTTAAGCGTAGGAGGATCAAAAACGCGGTTTCAGGCTAAAATTTACACACATATATTCTCTCTCTCTCTCTCTCTCTCTCTCTCACTCTCTCTCTCTCTCTCTCTCTCTCTCTCTCTCCCTCTGTCACGTACACGCACACACAAACACACAAACGTACATATACATATATACACTAACTAGTCTTAGACCTCTCCTACAAAATTTGCATCACTCCTGACAACGACGGAACATGAGTTCAACCCATGGTCAACACTGGCTTGCAGTCTGTGTTGACCAAACACGTATGTTGAACCAACATAGTAGGAGATAGAGAACTCGGATTGCTTCCTGTACGGTTTCGAAGCAGCTTACAATGTGTTCGCCTGTATCATTGTAATACACTCCTGGAAATGGAAAAAAGAACACATTGACACCGGTGTGTCAGACCCACCATACTTGCTCCGGACACTGCGAGAGGGCTGTACAAGCAATGATCACACGCACGGCACAGCGGACACACCAGGAACCGCGGTGTTGGCCGTCGAATGGCGCTAGCTGCGCAGCATTTGTGCACCGCCGCCGTCAGTGTCAGCCAGTTTGCCGTGGCATACGGAGCTCCATCGCAGTCTTTAACACTGGTAGCATGCCACGACAGCGTGGACGTGAACCGTATGTGCAGTTGACGGACTTTGAGCGAGGGCGTATAGTGGGCATGCGGGAGGCCGGGTGGACGTACCGCCGAATTGCTCAACACGTGGGGCGTGAGGTCTCCACAGTACATCGATGTTGTCGCCAGTGGTCGGCAGAAGGTGCACGTGCCCGTCGACCTGGGACCGGACCGCAGCGACGCACGGATGCACGCCAAGACCGTAGGATCCTACGCAGTGCCGTAGGGGACCGCACCGCCACTTCCCTGCAAATTAGGGACACTGTTGCTCCTGGGGTATCGGCGAGGACCATTCGCAACCGTCTCCATGAAGCTGGGCTACGGTCCCGCACACCGTTAGGCCGTCTTCCGCTCACGCCCCAACATCGTGCAGCCCGCCTCCAGTGGTGTCGCGACAGGCGTGAATGGAGGGACGAATGGAGACGTGTCGTCTTCAGCGATGAGAGTCGCTTCTGCCTTGGTGCCAATGATGGTCGTATGCGTGTTTGGCGCCGTGCAGGTGAGCGCCACAATCAGGACTGCATACGACCGAGGCACACAGGGCCAACACCCGGCATCATGGTGTGGGGAGCGATCTCCTACACTGGCCGTACACCACTGGTGATCGTCGAGGGGACACTGAATAGTGCACGGTACATCCAAACCGTCATCGAACCCATCGTTCTACCATTCCTAGACCGGCAAGGGAACTTGCTGTTCCAACAGGACAATGCACGTCCGCATGTATCCCGCGCCACCCAACGTGCTCTAGAAGGTGTAAGTCAACTACCCTGGCCAGCAAGATCTCCGGATCTGTCCCCCATTGAGCATGTTTGGGACTGGATGAAGCGTCGTCTCACGCGGTCTGCACGTCCAGCACGAACGCTGGTCCAACTGAGGCGCCAGGTGGAAATGGCATGGCAAGCCGTTCCACAGGACTACATCCAGCATCTCTACGATCGTCTCCATGGGAGAATAGCAGCCTGCATTGCTGCGAAAGGTGGATATACACTGTACTAGTGCCGACATTGTGCATGCTCTGTTGCCTGTGTCTATGTGCCTGTGGTTCTGTCAGTGTGATCATGTGATGTATCTGACCCCAGGAATGTGTCAATAAAGTTTCCCCTTCCTGGGACAATGAATTCACGGTGTTCTTATTTCAATTTCCAGGAGTGTACATTAAGGTGACAAAAGTCATAGGATATCTCCTAATATCGTGTCGAATCTCCTTTTGCCCGGGTACTGAAGTAACTCGATGTGGCATTGACGGAAATCGCTTGGAGTTTCCGGTGCATTACTCTGTGCACGAACAGACTTCTCGATTATGTCCCATAAACGTACATTCGCTCGAATTGTCCAGAATGTTCTTCAAACCAATCGCGAACAACTGTGGCCAGGTGGCAAGGCGCATTGTCATTAATAAAAATTCCATCGTGTTTGGAACCAAGTAGCAGAACATAACCACCCCCAAACAATGATCGGTTGAGCTAGACCAAAGTCACTAGTCCATTCCATGTAAACACAGCCCACATCACTATGGAGTAACCACCAGCTTGCACAGTGTCTTGTTAAGAACCTGGGTCCAACGTTTCGTGGGGCCTGTCCCACATTCGAAACCTGCCATCAGCTCTTACTAACTGAAATCGGGACTCATTTGACCAGGCCATGGTTTTCCAGTCGTCTAAGTTCCAACTGATATCGCCACGAGTCCAGAAGAGGCGCTGCAGGCAAAATCGTGCTGTTCAAAGGCACTGGCGTCGGTCATCTCCTGCTATAGCTCCTTAGCTCCAAATCTCGCCGCACTGTCCTAATGGATACGCTCGTCGTACGTCCAGCATTGGTTTCTGCGAGTGTTTCACGGAGTGTTGCTTGTCTGTTAGCACTGACAACTCTACGCAACTGACGCTGCTCTCGGTTGTTAAGTAAAGGTCTTCGGCCATAGCACTGTCCGTATTGAGAGGTAATGCCTGAAATTTGGTATTCTCGGCACACTCTTGAAATGTTTATCTCGAAATATTGAATTCCCAAACTATTTCTGAAATGGAATGCCCCCTTCGTCTAACCCCAACTACCATTCCGCGTTCAAAGTGTATTAATTCTCAGCGTGTGTCCATATTCACGTCGGAGACCTTTTCACACGAAGCACCTTAGTAGAAATGACAACTCCGAAAATGCAGTGTCCTTTTATACCCTGTGTACGAGATACTACTGCCATCTGTATATGTGCATATTGCTATCGCATGACCTTTGTCACCTCAGTGTGCATTAGCATCTAGAATCATATCTAAAAAGTTCCTCAGCATATGCCTTTCTCTAAGCGGCATCAGTCTTGAACAGCCTAACAACTTTTCATT
Source organism: Schistocerca piceifrons (assembly GCF_021461385.2). Classification (NCBI taxonomy): domain Eukaryota; kingdom Metazoa; phylum Arthropoda; class Insecta; order Orthoptera; family Acrididae; genus Schistocerca; species Schistocerca piceifrons. Next base: position 632,892,848 of record NC_060138.1, on the reverse strand, counting down.
TCTCAAAAGTAGGAGGCAGGGCTATTGACAAACTTAACGGGTATTACTAACCTCATTATATGCCTCATATATAGGTATATCTTAGAGCTCGAGTTAGTTTTAAAACCAAATGTATTCTGGTACTCCATTGGATATGTTTTCCGTAAATGCTTCCGTCACACAATGACTTTCATTCGAAATTTAAATCCAAAACCATCCGTTTCGTGAAAAAGTTGAATGACCGCTTAGAACTACGGTCTTACTCTCGTCAGAACAGCACATAACGCGCCGCTGTCACACAAGCCCATATACCAACAGCATCTTAAATCGCCACCAACAATTAATATTTATAGGTCTGCACTTAGAATTCACATTATCTAGCTCCCCACTGAAGCTCTGTAGACGTTTTAAGAGCAGGGGGAGGGACGTAGATGGGGTAGAGTGGTGGGGTCCCTCTGTGAGATAGTAAGATGACAGAGCAACTGCATCACGAACTGTAATTACATTTCGAATCCCTCAATGAATAGCAGATACGCTGGCCCTAATTAGCCAGCATTCTGCCCGGACAATTAAACGAAATTGGCTATAGTATCCTGGGCACACGACACGTGGTACGTCATGCAATGTGTTACCTTGAGGTGAACATAATGCCAAACAAGTTGTTCAGTGATTTGGTAGTGACACAACACGCGAGAGTTACTTTCGTCCTTAAGTTTTGCGCACCAGTGTATATATATCCTACCCAGCTTATTTTTCTACACTCTTTACTCTCAATAACTGTCTCTCTTCTCCCAATCTTCTCAGAACCTCCTTATCTTTCATCTCGTCCATCCAACTGACTTTTCCATCCTTCACCACGTGTACCTCTCACTGGCTCTAATTTCTCTCTGTCTTTCTTTCTTCATTGTCCACTTTCCAGCACCACGCAGGAAAACACTCAGTACTAAACCCTTCATCAGACTTTTCCACCAACTTTTGTCTATATTGCTGAAGAAGACTCTGCTTTCCTTATAAAATGCCTCTTCTGTCACTGCTATTCTTGTTTCAATTTCCGCACTGCACATACAGTTGCTTCCTGTTTCGCTTGATAAGTATTGAAAGCTTTGCACGTACACTTATGTTTCTTCATTCAGCAATACGTTTACTGTTTTATTCACTCGTAGTGTTACTACCTTCGCTTTCTTTGTATCGATTTTCGTTGCGTAGCTCTTTCACTTAGCTTCAATGGCCTCCACCATTTCCCACAACCTTTTTCGTCCGTTTATAGAAGGACCATGTCCTCTACAAATCTTCGGCCTCCAGGTTTTACCCACTTGCCATCTAGTCATCAGGGCTCAATTAAATTCTCGAAGTACAGGTTGAAACAATAGAACACAGACAGCACCCTTGTCTTAATCCTTTTCCTCACTTAGTCTTCTTACTGCCTTTTTTAATTAAATGTAAAGTGTTTTCCATTCCAGTCTCTATTTCCCTCATTTTAGTTGTAAGCTTAGCCTGAGTCGTACCCCAAAATTCGTTTTTCAGGTCTATAAAAAAAGACGTATAAATCTGTTGCTTTCGCAGTAAGTCTTTTCCCCATGCTTGGCAAGAATACTACTGCGTCTCTTGTGCCTTTATTCCTTGTAAAGTAAAATTGCTCCTGAGACATTTTCACTCGTCACTTGTGAGAAACACGAAAAACATCCAGACTGCTTATTCGCATCCAAGCGACGGCTTCCGTGTCATAAAGTCAACCTAGAGTTGCAGACCATCTTGTGGAGGGAAAGTGAGTGTTGGAAATAGTTTCGAGGCTGAACTAGGGCATCTTCCTTACAAACCATCAAAGCATTTCAAACTGACTCATTTATGTCTTTTTCCTGTTGGATGTCTTTATATTTTTTTTATTTCTACGACATCCGTACGTTAACAGTAATGCCAACACCATGACAAAAATTTAGTTTCGGTTTATCATATTTTGTGGCCTTGGTAGACAAACTTCTATAACAGATTCATTACTTTCAAGTGACCTAAGACTGTTATTTTGTCCCTTGAATCTGGTATTACTGTTTCTCTTAGTGATTTCAATATACACACATCAAAAATAGTTTTGCATCACCCCGGTTCCCAGAACTCCTGAAGATAGACGTTGACTGTGGATATTGTATCATAGACACAGTCCCTTTGACTGTTCAGAGATGTTGCTAAACCCGCCTAGAGATGTAAACAACTATGCATGAGCAGCGCCTATTAGACGGCGGGGGTCCGACAGCCGATCAGTTCCAGTCATTTCATCAGAAAGGAGGTACACGGCTCGTGTTGTCTGTAATTCAACCATGCCTATACGCTCAGTATCGCGGTTCGATCAATTCCGACTTGTTACTTTGTGCCAAGAAGGGCTCTCAACAGGGGAAGTGCCCAGGCGTCTCGGAGTGAACCAAAGCGATGTTGTTCAGACATGGAGAAGATACAGAGAGACAGGTACTGTCGATGACATGCCTCGCTCAGGCCGTCCAAGGGCTACTACTGCAGTGGATGACCGCTACCTACGGACTATGACTCGGAGGAACCCTGACAGCAACGCCACCATTTTGAAAAATGCTTTTCGTGCAGCCGCAGGACGTCGTGTGACGAATAAAACTGTGCGCAATAGGCTGCATGATGCGCAACTTCACTCCCGACGTCCATCGCGAGGTCCATCTTCGCATCCACGTCACCAAACAGCGAGGTACAGATGGGCCCAAAAACAGGCCGAAGGGACCGCTCATGATTGTCGTCACGTTCTCATGACCGATGAGTGTCGCATATGCCTTCAACCAGAAATCGTCGGAGACGTGTTTGGAGGCAACCAGGTCAGGCTGAATGCTTTAGACACTGTCCAGCGATTGCAGCAAGGGGGAGGTTCCCTGCTGTTTTCGGGTGGCATTATGTGGGGCCGACATACGCCGTTGGTGGTCATGGAAGGCGCCGTAACGGCTGTACGATACGTGAATGCCATCCTCCGACCGATAGTGCAACCATATCGGTAGCATATTGGGGAGGCATTCGTCTTCATGTACGACAATTTGGCCCCCATCGTGCACATATTATGAATGACTTCCTTCAGGATAACGACATCGCTCGACTAGAGTGGCCAGCATGTCCTCCAGACATGCACCCTATCGAACATGCCTGGGATGGATTGATAATGACTGTTTATGGACGACGTGACCACTCTAAGGTATCTACGCTACGCCGAATCGCCGTTGAGGAGTGAGACAATCTGGACCAACAGTGCCTTGATGAACTTGTAGATAGTATGCCACGACGAATACAGACATGCATCAATGCAAGAGTACATGCTACTTTGTATTAGAGGTACCGGTGTGTACATCAATCTAGACCACCACCTCTGAAGGTCTCGCTATATAGTGGTACAACATGCAATATGTGGTTTTCATGAGCAATAAAAAGGGCGGAAATGATGTTTATGTTGATCTCTATTCCATTTTTCTGTACAGGTTCTGGAACTTTCGGAACCGAGGTGATGCCTAACTTTTATTTAAGTGTGTACATCTGACCTGAAATGCTTGCCGTGGCTAGCGCAAATGGCTGCTTCATATATTTAGTTCATCTTTCTTGTTAGTGTCGATCTCGTGTTTCCTTAAAACTACGATAAAATAATGAGAGGTTATTTTTAGGATGCGGAAGGCAACGAGTTACGTGGCCTAAATATTGTGCCAGAGCGACACAAACATCCGGCAGTAGACCCGATTATTCCACATGTCAAGATCTCGCCGGGAAAGCCTGAAGAGTTACAACTTTTATCTTACTTGCTTATTTCTTGCGAGTAACTCGAAATCTTATAGGATGCAACGCTCTGTACAGAAATAAGGAAGATATCTTGTCCACAGACGATGTATGTCAGTTTCTTCAAATGTGTACCTTATTTTCTGTAAATGAGAAACCAACGGAGAACCGGAGAATACCTCGTATATTTCAGTACAACAATTCAGCGTACAAAATACAAGTAAATATCAGTGTTGCAGAGTACAGTTTAGAAATACGAACTACACATGAAATGTAGCTTGTTAAGGTGTCTTCTCCCACTCAATGAAAATCAGGCTCAGTGTACACTCCAGAATACGTCAAATGAAATTTAAATGAAAATATTCACTGATCTCGTAGTCATTATGCTAAATTACTGACAACGAGATGAGAAGAAAGAACAATCTGCAAAAAATGTTCGGTAATGTTTTAAAGCTATCTAAGGAAGAGACAAAAGTAAGATTGCGTTTTCTAAGGTCCCTTCTAAGACAAGTGCATTAAAGAGGAGCACTTCATATAAAACAAGATCCCGGCATACGTTTCCGTCGATTTAGGTAAATCACGGAAATGCATGGTAATCTGATCACAGAAGTTCCCACATGAATGTCTGCATGAGTGCCGTCTCACTCCGTAGTACCTATAATCGAAATGGAAAAATAGAGGAAGCCAAATATTTAGTGCTTTTGTTGCCCGTTGGATGTCATTGATTCGTCGTATTCCCACGGCTAAAATCACTCTAATCGTACAAAACTGCTACAGAAGCATCAAATCTTTTTTTTCTTCAGGCTTATTTTTAGTGCATTATCTTGGTTAATAAGGATATATCCAACAGTATTTGGAGATATTTAACGAAATGTATCTGTCTTTGAATGTTCGATACTAACAGTAGAAGTGTCTCTCAATAGGCTAATTACGTATTCAATAAATTATATGAGCTGAAATTATCATGCCAGCAGGAATTAGGTCCCGAACGATTTCATTTGTTGTGATTGATGTATCAGTCAACGCAAGAGAACTGACTACTAAGTTCTATATGAAACATTAATATTTATGATAACGGCGGTGTACAATACCAAAGAGGAAAAGTTTCTGATAAAGATTTTGTGAAATGTAAGTAAAGGATGTATTCAGTTCCCGTAAGGAAATAATATTAAACTTAAGCGATTCAGGTAATGCAATCCACTAAATGCATCTTTCAGTGAAGAAGAAATGAGCTGGAATCGTACCGAACAACTAACTGATTTAACACTGATTACCAGGCACTCCAGCGAGCAAACAGAAGACCAATGGAACAATTGTAGGGAGTGGTAGAAGTATGGCCACACTCCTTAGTTTATTGACAATGTTGTCTGTAGTACGCACAGAGAATTTAAGGATGTACACGATGCAGTAAAAAGTTCAATGCGGCAACAGACAAGTCGTGAGATGGTTACACCACTTCGTAATAAATACTCGTTTGATCACATAAATTTTGATTTAAGGAAAGTTTCTTCTCCCATTAGTTAAATTATAACGTCCCGTATAATGGCGTCTTCTGTTTTTCAACTTTTAAGTGTACGTTTTCAAATGTTTACTTAGACAATTATTTTCTTTTAATGTCTGTTGAGATTATACAATGTAGGGTTTTGCAGGGATCGAATGAAGGGTAGAGCCACGGGTCGTAACACATCTCAAATGTTACATCCACTGTTCAAAGTGCCGTCAGTGCGAACAAGAGCTGACCGAGACGTGTAACCAATGGCACTCCATACCATCACGCCGGGTGATACGCCAGTATGGCGATGACGAATACATGCTTCCAGTGTGCGTTCACTACGATGTCTCCAAACACGGATGCGACCATCATGATGCTGTAAACAGAACCTGGATTCATCCGAAAAAATGACGTTTCGCCATTCGTGCACCCAGGTTCGTCGTTGAGTACACCATCGCAGGCACTCCTGTCTGTGATGCAGCGTCAAGGGTAACAGCAGCCATGGTCTCCGAGCTGATAGTCCATGCTGTTGGAAACGTCGTCGAACTCTTCGTGTAGATGGTTGTTGTCTTGCAAACGTCCCTGTCTGTTGACTCAGGGATCGAGACGTGGCTGCACGATCCGTTACAGCCATGCGGATAAGATGCCTGTCATCTCGACCGCTAGTGATACGAGGCCTTTGTGATCCAGCATAGCGTTCCGTATTACCCTCCTGAACCCACCGATTCCATATTCTGCTAACAGTCGTTGGATTTCGACCAACGCGACTGGCAATGTCTCGATACGATAAACCGCAATCGCGATAGGCTACAATCCGACCTTCGTCAGAGTCGGAAACGTGATGGTAGACATTTCTCCTCCTTACACGAGGCATCACAACAACGTTTCACCAGGCAACGCCGGTCAACTGCTGTTTGTGTATGAGAAATCGGTTGGAAACTTCCCTCATGTCAGCACGTTGTAGGTGTCGCCACCGGCGCCAACCTTGTGTGAATGCTCTGAAAAGCTAATCATTTGCATATCACAGCATCTTCTTCCTGTCGGTTAAATTTCGCGTCTGTAGCACGTCTTCTTCGTGGTGTAGCAATTTTAATGGCCAGTAGTGTAATACCACAATAACTATTGGCCCAATTGAGGGCGCTTTTAGGCGCCCTCACTCGTGTTATATCGTCCTTTCTGTAGATGTACTTGGTTATCTTATAGCTCTCCTGAATGTAGTTTTACGTAATTTTCGTCTGTTTAATAAGTATAGTAGTCTAGTTTCCGCCATGGCAGCTAGTCCAGTCGTGCTCGTTTCGAACAGCCAAGTGGATCGTTTTTTTTCCAGCCACTGAGCAAAATCAGCAGTTTGCTGCCGCACACGTGCAGCCGTAATATTTCTCATTGTGTCGTTTAAGTCAGTTGCGGAGAATGAACTCTGTCGTCTGCTGAGCTAAGTGACTTAAACCTACCACCATCTACCGGCGGACGCAGTGACTCTCGCACGAACAGCCTTTGAGTTCAGCTTAGCACGGCCAACAGGCCCCCTCATCTGTCAAATATAAGAAAATAGTGCCGCCTTTCTCCGTCGCAACAAAACGTACGCACACAGCTTTTTTTTTAATGTACTGGCCTTCAGCCAATTTTGGTTGTAACTTCAAGCTCCTACCTGCAATAAAAAACTGAAACATTTCGAGAAGCGCAGCTCATTCTCTTAGCAAATTTCCTAACTAAAGGAATAGGACTAATATAGTTTGGTACAAGTTACAGTTTGTGAAGTACGAGTTTGTAGCAGTGTATGCTATCATCAGTAACAATCTTTGGATGCCCACACTGAAGCATTCGTATTAATTAAAACTTTTATCTAATAGAACCACTTCTGACAGAAATGTTTCAGTGAATCGCTTGTGCGTATGTTAGTTCTGATCTCAGTAAAAATGTGATGAAGTTGCACATTAACTTGGTACGTAGTGGAGTTTGGGGACATTACTCCACTTCCACGCAGTGAAATTTGTATACTTTGATATGCCGTCAGTGAAACATTTATCAGAGTCAGTTTTTCAGTTTGTGTTGAGAGGGTAAATTGCCATAACGGAGATTAATTCGTCGTGTGTCACCTTAAATGGATTGTCTATATCTCGCATTTCAATTACAAAAATGGCTCTGAGCACTATGGGACTCAACTGCTGAGGTCATTAGTCCCCTAGAACTTAGAACTAGTTAAACCTAACTAACCTAAGTACATCACAAACACCCATGCCCGAGGCAGGATTCGAACCTGCGACCGTAGCGGTCTTGCGGTTCCAGACTGCAGCGCCTTTAACCGCGCGGCCACTTCGGCCGGCTTTCAATTACAGCTGAGGTAGCTACAGAAAATAAACTTCAGGAACCTACAGAAGCAATATATGGTCAACCTTCTCAGTGAGGAAACCACAGCTAATATAGATTGTCTCCGATTTCTTGGTAAGGTACCAGGTAGTTGACATACTTCAGGGTGTAATGTTTTACCAGAAGTCGGCTATTACGAAGTAACACATTTAGAGACAGACTAGTTTCCTGAACTCTGAGGGCAATGATACAATTTCTCGACCAGAACATAAAATGATACTAATGTCAAAAATATCGTTCCTGTTGCGAAATAACGTAAAACCAAGTGTCCACTTCATCTGCTAAATTTTTTTATATGTCCTTTTTAAATAGCAGTGTTTTGCGTCTTTGGTTGAAATTAATAAACTGACTGTCATACCTAAAAAACAGTTACTATCCTCACGATTAATTGCACGCTTAGCTCATTTTCAAGGTGAACCTGTAAACTTTTAGCACGTTCTAATCTACATGGACTAAGTATGAAACTAATCGTGAGAGCAATAAATATATGTAAGAACTGTTCATTACCCTTCAAAGAAGTACAAATTTTGGGACTAGTCAACGCAACTAATCAGATTTGGAAATTATTAACTTACACTTCTTCGCACACCTATAGAAAATTTTTTAGACCTGATGGAAATCTGCCCAAGCATCATTCGCTCATTGGCTAATATTGGTGTAAGTCCATTGGCGAACGAGGAACGTTACAAAAAAGTACATTTACAACCTAAGAAAAGCAGTCCTTCTCCGTCGTTCCGTTAAACTAGTAGCGAATCCCTCGAAAACTAAAGGGCTCGTTTGCTAGGTGTTGGACGCCATTAACAGAGTAAAGCTGGCGGGAGGGGGATGTGTTCTGCATCAGGTACCTAAGCCACTCGAGCGCTTCCTCGTGTTGACACAGCACTACAGCGCGCACGACAATTACGTTCGGCCTCCTGTCCACAGACTGCGGGCGCCATCCGAATTAGTGGTCCGGAGCACTTGTGTATAATTTCACTTTAAACTTAGTTACACTGCGGTACACCGACAGACAATTCGAAGCCCATGCAAATCGGCGAATTGCTGCGAGGCTATTTCGTTGATGAACAACCGTTAGACAAGCTGTTTCAGCTGAAATAGTAAATATTTTAGGAGATGATAGTGTGAATCAAAACGATTAAAACATTCCATGTTAGAATGCAACGCAAAGGAACATGCACAGTGGATCTTATGGCCCAGAGGTTGCCAAACTTTCCGAGACCATTACCTCTAAGTGAAACCTTGTATTAACCAGTACGTCCTCCCCATCTTTACCAACATGAGTGCCTAACTAAACTTAAGAATGAGAAAGTTTTTTTGAACACTTATGTTCTTAAATGGTGAAAGCTAAAAGATATGTAATTTTTGCAACTGTTTTATTAAACGATAAACTAAGGAGTCAATGAGACAACTGGTACAGCATATTTCTATCAACTTTTGTTTTAAAGTTATGAAGCAGTTCTCAGTGCATCGAGAGTGCTACCTACAACACCTTCGCAGAACAGAAAAACGACTATTCACATTGAGCTCAGATACTTACTACAAAACATGATTCCTCTCTACCATTCTTCTCCATAGTCATACTTTCTTCATCAACACACGGCGCCCCCATTTAAAATTAACAAATCTACAGGTGCGCGCTATACGTAGGCATATCGTTTCTGGACTTCTTCCTTATGAATTGGCAGAAACCGGAAGACTTTGGGCTGACAACGCGATGTTTAAGAATAATGCGTGTTACGTGTGTATTAAATATTGAATAAGACCAAACAGACCAGACTGAAAGTCAGTTGTTGAAAAAATATAAAATTATTAACAAAAAATATAACGTCGATACTACGGTAGGGAAAGACAATAACGATGATAAACAATATCGCAGAAAGGAATAGGGTGAAATAAAACATTTATATCTTTGTTTAGTTATAGAAGATGGAAAAGATAAGTTATTACTCGCTTTTCTACTGTTTCTGATTCTCATGTTACTATTGTTAGATAGATATTGTGTGTAGCGTTGAACGCTGGCAGATGTTCTTTTTGTTCTTTCGACTAGACGATAAAAAAGGTGTGTATCAGGTTATTGATGGAAATATATATGTGAAAGCGACTTCATTACATTATTTCAAGAACATACCAGCCACTAATCGCAATGTTTTAATTGAAAAGAGAGTATAATTACAATTTTTCAGCTATCAAGAAGACAAAAGCAGTGATCGCTGACTGGCAACAATTGGTCGCATTTACGGGGCGGACTTAATATTAACTTTTCTTACAGCTTTCCACAAGAGCAGAAGTGATAAAATCATTTTAAAACATTATTTAATTTAACTCTGAATAGTTCCATGAGTTAATTTTGCGAGAGTTCAAATACTTTCAGAGATACATAAGTGAACTTGACTGTATTCAGATGAAAACCAGTTATGATAATCTTGTAGGGAGCCTGGCACTCATTTAATTTGAAAACAAACATTTATTTTGGCCTCCTGTGAGATAATCTGCTTCTACCGGTCTCATCTACGTAAAGAAAATAATTAATGCTAACCTCTTATCTTACGTAGTATCAAAAAGCATAAAACCAATATAGAATATTAAAAGAGAACCGTTAGAATTGTCTTTGATCACTGTTATTAATAACAATAATAATAATAATAATAATAATAATAATAATAATTATAATAAATCCCGTGGAGGCCCGGGAAAAGAATAGGCCTCCGGTATGTTCTGCCAGTCGTAAAATACGACGAAAAGAACAAACCACTAATAGGGCTAACCCCCCTATTAGTGTGATTAGTTGGTTCAGGACAGAACTAAAGAAGCCTCGGACAAGCGCCATCATGGTTGGGGACGACCCTTGAACCCTATGCCGGCCCACAATGGTAACGACACTGCTAGCCGACTGGAAAATGATTCAAATCCAAATAGAGGTGTTTTGCAGGATATGCTTCCTGCAACCACCCTATAAGGAAAACAAAGACAGAGGATGAGATGGTCAGATGAAGTTAATCGACACCTCATGTTCTGTTATTACCAAGCAACGAACCTAGGAACCAACGCAACTGGATACAGATCACAAGTATACACAACATTTATTACCAGATACCCAGAATTGGAAAAATTGGAAAAATTGGAAAACCACGCTTAATATCCAAACAAATTCAAATAATATCACATCACAGCCAATACAGATTAAGTGTGGAATATACCAAGGAGACTCATTAGGTCCTTTCTGGTTCTGCCTTGCTCTGAACCCACTATCCAACATGCTAAATAATACAAATTTTGGATACAATATTATTGGAACATACCAACACAAAATCACATATTTGCTACATATGGATAATCTAAAACTACTGGCAACAACAAATCAACAACTCAACCAATTACTAAAGATAACAGAAGTATTCATCAATGATATAAATATGGCTTTTGGAACAGACAAATGTAAGAAAAATAGCATAGTCAAGGGAAAACACACTAAACAAGAAGATTACATATTGGATAACCACAGCGACTGCATAGAAGCGATGGAAAAACGATGCCTATAAATATCTAGGATACAGACAAAAAATAGAAATAGATAATACAAATATTAAAGAAGAACTAAAAGAAAAATATACACAAAGACTAATAAAAATACTGAAAACAGAATTGACAGCAAGAAACAAGACAAAAGCTATAAATACTTATGCTATACCAATATAGACTTACTCATTTGGAGTAGTGAAATGGAGTAACACAGACCTAGAAGCACTCAATACACTTACACGATCACAATGCCACAAATATAGAATACATCACATACATTCGGCAACTGAAAGATTCACATTAGCAGAAAGGAAGGAGGAAGGGGATTTATCGACATAAAAAACCTACATTATGGACAGGTAGACAATTTAAGAAAATTCTTTATAGAACGAGCTGAAACTAGCAAAATACACAAAGCAATCACTCATATAAATACATCGGCTACACCATTGCAATTTCATAACCACTTCTACAACCCTTTAGATCACATAACATCAACAGATACGAAGAAAGTAAATTGGAAAAAGAAAACACTACATGGCAAGCACCCGTATCATCTAACACAGCCACACATCGATCAAGACGCATCCAACATATGGCTAAGAAAAGGCAATATATACAGTAAGACAGAAGGATTCATGATTGCAATACAGGATCAAACAATAAACACCAGATATTACAGCAAGCGTATTATTAAAGATCCCAATACCACAACAGATAAATGCAGACTTTGCAAACAACAAATAGAAACAGTAGATCACATCACAAGCGGATGTACAATACGAGCAAATACAGAATACCCCAGAAGACATGACAATGTAGCAAAAATAATACATCAACAACTTGCCTTACAACATAAACTTATAAAACAACATGTTCCCACATACAAGAATGCACCACAAAATGTACTGGAGAACGATGAATACAAATTATACTGGAACAGAACCATTATAACAGATAAAACAACACCACATAACAAACCTGACATCATACTCACCAATAAAAAGAAGAAATTAACACAACTAATCGAAATATCCATACCCAATACAACAAATATACAAAAGAAAACAGGAGAAAAAATTTAAAAATACATCCAACTGGCTGAGGAAGGCAAGGACATGTGGCATCAAGATAAAGTTGACATTATAGCAATTATACTATCAACTACAGGAGTCATACCACACAATATCCACCAGTACATCAATGCAATACAGCTACATCCAAACTTATATACAACTACAGAAATCTGTAATTATTGACACTTGTTCAATTACCTGCAAGTTCCTAAATGCAATGCAACATATACCGTACAGTTAAAAGGAAGTCACGTTTGATCAAGGTCCGCGTCACCTTCCATTTTTAACCAGACATAACGTCTGAGACAAGAAAGAAATAATAATAATAATGGACTCAAACACCCCTGAGCAAACAAACAAAGAACATCACGCATCAATTAAACAATCAGAGGAAAACGAAATCTTAAGATGGCCACCAGAACAAGAACAAATAGAACGTTAAGTGACACACATGTTAGATATAGAAGAAAAATTTCAGCTAACATATATAGAATACAAAGACACAAATACAGACGTTAGACTATTCTTGCAGAGACCACCAAATACCCCACAAGTCGAAACAACAATAACAACTACAAACACAATCATACACAACAAAATAAATGAAAATACAACTATGGAAGAGTTACAACTACTGGTTTATATAGGAGCACTCACTACACTAAATATACACACTAGGCAGGGATCAGAACAAACCAACACACAGAGGAAACCCACAAAACCAGCATGGCAACACAGGCTACAGATCAGAATAGAAAAACTGATAAAAGACATCGGACAGCTAACACAATTTATAAGAAATGAAATATCAGACAAAAAACAAAAAAGTTAGGTAAAATCTCACAACAAGAAGCGATATAGCAATTAGACGAAAAGAAGCAGAAATTTCAAGCATTGGCCAAACGACTTAATAGATACAAAAAAAGTGAAAATAGAAGGAAACAAAACCAAACATTCAACACAAACCAAAAGAAATTTTATCACACAATAGATAACACACACATTAAAATAGACAACCCGCCAAACATAACAGACATGAAACACTTCTGGAGCAACATATGGTCAAACCCGGTATATATAGAAAGTAGATCCTAAATTGATACAGTTCCTAAACATAGTAATGAAAAACTGTAAAACCACACTTAACATCCAAACAAATTCAAATAATATCACATCACAGCCAATACAGATTAAGTGTGGAATATACCAAAGAGACGCATTAAGTCTTTTCTGCTTCTGCCTTGCTCTGAACCCACTATCCAACATGCTAAATAATACAAATTATGGATACAATATTACAGGAACATACCAACACAAAATCACACATTTGCTATACATGGATGATCTAAAACTACTGGCAGCAACAAATCACCAACTCAACCAATTACTAAAGACAACAGAAGTATTCAGCAATGATATAAATATGGCTTTTGGAACAGACAAATGTAAGAAAAATAGCATAGTCAAGGGAAAACACACTAAACAAGAAGATTACATATTGGATAACCACAGCGACTGCATAGAAGTGATGGAAAAACAGATGCCTACCAATATCTGGGATACAGACAAAAAATAGGAATAGATAATACAAATATTAAAGAAGAACTAAAAGAAAAATATAGACAAAGACTAACAAAAATATTGAAAACAGAATTGACAGCAAGAAACAAGACAAAAGCTATAAATACTTATGCTGTACCAATATTGACCTACTCATTTGGAGTAGTGAAATGGAGTAACACAGACCTAGAAGCACTCAATACACTTACACGATCACAATGCCACAAATATAGAATACATCACATACATTCGGCAACTGAAAGATTCACATTAAGCAGAAAGGAAGGAGGAAGGGGATTTATCGACATAAAAAACCTACATTATGGACAGGTAGACAATTTAAGAAAATTCTTTATAGAACGAGCTGAAACTAGCGAAATACACAAAGCAATCACTCATATAAATACATCGGCTACACCATTGCAATTTCATAACCACTTCTACAACCCTTTAGATCACATAACATCAACAGAAACGAAGAAAGTAAATTGGAAAAAGAAAACACTACATGGCAAGCACCCGTATCATCTAACACAGCCACACATCGACCAAGACGCATCCAACACATGGCTAAGAAAAGGCAATATATACAGTGAGATGGAAGGATTCATGATTGCAATACAGGATCAAACAATAAACACCAGATATTACAGCAAGCATATTATTAAAGATCCCAATACCACAACAAATATATGCAGACTTTGCAAACAACAAATAGAAACAGTAGATCACATCACAAGCAGACATACAATACTAGCAAATACAGAATACACCAGAAGACATGACAATGTAGCGAAAATAATACATCAACAACTTGCCATACAACATAAACTAATAAGACAACACGTTCCCACATACAAGTATGCACCACAAAATGTACTGTAGAATGATGAATACAATTATACTGGAACAGAACCATTATAACAGATAAAACAACACCACATAACAAACCTGACATCATACTCACCAATAAAAAGAAGAAATTAACACAACTAATCGAAATATCCATACCCAATACAACAAATATACAGAAGAAAACAGGAGAAAAAATTGAAAAATACATCCAACTGGCTGAGGAGTCAAAGACATGTGGCATGAGGATAATGTTGACATTATACCAATTATACTATCAACTACAGGAGTCATACCACACAATATCCACCAGTACATCAACGCAATACAGCTATATCCAAATGTATATATACAACTACAGAAATCTGTAATTATTGATACATGTTCAATTACCCGAAAGTTCCTAAATGTAATGTAACATATACCATACAGTTAAAAGGAAGTCACGCTTGATCAAGGTCCGCGTCACTTTCCATTTTTAACCAGACATAACGTCTGAGACCGGAAAGAGAAATAACAATAATAATAATAGTTTATACAGTAATATAGTTAACTCATGCAGATAATGTTCTTTCATGCCGTCACTTAGTTCTTTCATTTGTTCTGTAGTGAGTACTTCGCCTTTCAACCACCCATTCCTTGTTGTTTACATTTACTGCATCATGGGAAGCAGGGGCCGGCCGGAGTGGTCGACTGGTTCTAGGTGCTACAGTGTGGAACCGCACCACCGCTACAGTTGCAGGTTCGAATCCTGCCTTAGGTTAGTTAGCTTTAAGTAGTTCTAAGTTCTAGGCGACTGATGACCTCAGCAGTTTAGTCCCATAGTGCTCAGAGCCATTTGAACCATTTTGGGAAGTGGGGCTGGGGTATGCAGATGTGAGCTCTACCCAACTGGAGGAGCCCTGATTCCTGAAAACTCATTACATAAAGAATATGCGTCAGTATATTATTCGCACTAAATTGAATTTCTTGTCGTGAGATCCTTCCTCCCCAGCACAGCCTGAATCTATTTCCCACTAATTTTTTGTGGGAGGAGTGAGGAGGGAGGGCGAGGGGTTAGGGGTGGGGAGTCATCTGGTGGTGGTATTGTGCACCAGCTCAGTCAATCCCTACATGTCAAAGTGAGCACATGCACAAAAATTTTCCAACAAGACAACAACTCCAATATGCAGCAGTGTAAATATGTAATTAGGACATGTAGTTCCTGGATTTGAGCTTTTCCCGCCAAATAAAGAGATTCAAACCGTGAAAATTTAATTTTATAAATAAACAGTATATCCTTTGCTGTGTAATTGATTTTGACTTCAATTTCGTCTCATGAGATCCTTCATCTCCAACACAGACTGAGTCCTTTCCGTGCCAATTTCTAAATGGAGGAGGGGAGTAGGAGTGGGGAGTGGGTTAGAAGAGAGAGATTTGGGGAATTTTCCAGAGGAGGTAAGGATTAATTAATTCATAGATTTAATTAGCTAGTCAATTAATTTGATATCAAAAGTCTGCTTGTATTGGGGAGGTGGGAGGGATTGGGAATTTCCCAAGGGGTGGGGGTGAAGGAGGAGGACAGAGGTGAAGGGTTTCTCAGAAGGACAGATTATCTCCAGGGAGTCATGAAATAACCCTCAAGGGGTCATAAACCACCTAGTAAACAATAGGTTAAGGGAAGAGAGAGGGGGAGGAGATCACGAATCAGTCAAGTTTGCCCCTGAATGTATGCTTGCCCCTGATGTATGCAATCTGCCACTAACTATTTGTGCGGACACCGCTATTCCCCCACAAACCAAGGTACACATACTGGTTTATAACACAGACGGGAAGAAGAAGGTTTTATGCTCAAGTTCAATTTATTGCAAACCTGGGACTTTCCTGCAAAGTATCTTCCACTTGTGGAGAGCCCTCAGTCGCTATATTGTCCACTCCCTCACAAAGTAAGAGTTCTATAATTAACTGACAATTAGTACTTCCGATTGTGGATTCATACTGTGGGCTAAATTACAAATTCAATGACAGTAATCAAAAGCTGATTACATTAACACTTAATTAAACGAAATAGTTAACAGGCAAATTTGTACAACATTATCAATTTTCTTTTGCCTTCTCAACCAACGATGTGTTGTCTAGATGCATGACCATCGAATGGTAGAGTGAACTAATTTTAATAGCAGATGGTCAATTAATTTAAGAAAGCCACAGGTTTCCAAAAATGAGCAAAGAGCCTCGAAACCACATTCAAATCGTAGCAATAGAAGTGCAGGAGCGGAAGGAGATCTTTTTATGGCGGAAGACGCATGTCCGCCGCCATCACAGAATATCTACCTGGACGACAGAAAGTCTTCTCCACCCCTCCGGCCAAATAAGATTGCCGTAACTGTCAGTGCTGCCCTCACTCACCTGTAAGGACAACTACAGGAACAACTTTTTCTTGATGCAGGCACCCACTGTGTGCGCTCTGAAACAATAATACCATGGAGTGCGTCATTCCAATCTCCGTTTGGTTGCAGATTCCTGATGGAGACGATTGGTCAAAGATACAGTGAAGGAAAAAATTCACAGCACTAAGAAGGAGCTGTGCGACATAAAAGAAAGTTGATAGGTGTGTTTCCACATCTGAAAGATGCCTATTCAAATCCAACATATGTGGTGCTTGATCTCTAATGGCGACACTTTCAATGTCGTTTCAATTTCACGCCAGTCGCTTACGAGTGGCGCTAGTAGTGCCAGTAAGAGGAAGCAGCTTAAGTTTGCTTTAAATACGCACTGTAACGGTAGTGGCCATAAGTTTCCTTTGGGGCATTGGAAGACTATGCTGGACTTGCGGAATGTTTTGGAAGGTGACAGGCGACTGAGTTACTACCTGACAGCAATCACTTTAACTAGTAAATCTTCCACTTAACTGCCCGCCCCATGTATCTGCTATAATGATTTTGCCCTCTACCTGTATTTGTTGTTGATCAGAATCTAAATGAACTTGAATGCTGAAATAGTATTAATTAAATTGAGGCCCCACCATTATTTTTGTCAATTCTTGATGAGTGATTAAAATATCAACATGGGATTGATTTTTTATAAAAGTAATGTCACAAATTTATTGATTAAAAATTGAACAAAAACATATGTTAAGCGTGTTGACAAAAAATAAAAAATGATTTGATGGCAGCACAAACATACATTCAACAGTTAACAACCCTGTGTGGCCGCTGACTTCGGAAAAGTTCAAAGAAAGGCAGAGAGTGTCACCGATATGATACAAGAATTGGGTTGGCAGTCACTAAAACAAAGGTTTTTTCCGCTGCGGCAGCACCACCTTCTCATGAAGTTTCAGTCACCAACGTTTTTTTTTTTCCTCCCACCTACATAGAGAGAACTGGTTATCGTAATAAAATAAGAGAAATTATACCTCGCACGGAAAGATTTATTTAGTGTTCATACTTCCTAACCGCTGTTGTTCGACAGTGGAACCGTAGGAAAAGTGGCTTCACGGTGGTTCTATGAACCCTCTGCCAGGCCTCTGTGAATTACGGAGTAATCATGCAGATGTAGATGTGAAGTAAATTTAAGTAATAGTGTCTAGAGGTAGGCCTTAGTGAAAGCTCGACTTGCTCATTTGTGGCGCCCTGTATGTTCTAATCGATTCGCCGCGAAACCCTCACGACCTTCACTCCTTGTACCCACTGCTGTGATCGGCCATTGGCCATGGAGCTCAGAGTGTTTGTAACCCTGATAACTGCCTGCCCGCGGAGCCGTGTTCAGACGCAACCTTAAAATCCCTCGAAATAGTCACTAACGGTTGTCATGTATTTTAACCAAATTTCCCGTAAATCTTATAGCTCCTTCGCCAATTGTAAATCCTGTCTGCATGGCTGCTGAGTTATCCTGTATTCTGCTAATAAGCTATTAAAGTTCTTGGTAGTGAAATTCTGTTCATTTGAGATTGGTCAGTGTTACCGAATACTTGTCTTTATCGCCGAGTCATCGTGTTCTTTAACAAAATTTGTATATAAAATTTAAGCACTTTAAATTACTATGGTTTCGCCGTGGTAGGAGTTTATCATTGGGCCTTAAGGCGTTTGTGGAGCTGCTAAGTGTAGTTATTTGTTTGATAAACTGATGATCTTTACCTGTCATGGTCTGTTAACAAGTAACTCAGTGTGGCAATTAGTAAATCTTGCTGGTACTGATTAGTGCTTTAAATTATTTTGGTAACTTCGTTTTGGGTCCACCAACGTTCTGCATTCTTGGTTGTTTCTTTTTTTTCTTTTCGTCAATTGTCAGCCGGTCGCAGGTAATGTTCCAAAAAGAAAAGAAGCTTTGCGAAAGAAGCGGCGATACTTTCTGTGCAACTCACTCACCATTTTGCACGACAATGCGCGGGCGCATACAGCGAAAGCTGTGGCTGCTCTGTTCAGTCGATTGGACTGGGAAGTACTGTACCATCCACCACACTCCCCGGACTTAAGTCCTTGTGACTTTGATTTGATTCCGAAGATGAAGGAACCATTCGCTTCAGAACTGTTCCAGAGATTCGACAGACAGTAGACCGCTCCATTCGCACCAACAACATAACAGGCTCCTACGCCTTCCACATCGCTGGCAACGGATTCGACACAACGCTGGTGACTACTTTGATGGACAGTAACAGGTGCAAACACGTAACTCTTTTATATCGGTTGTGAATAAATAGTTGCCACTATTAACCAAAACGGCCTTGCTGTGCTGGTACTGCGAACGGCTGAAAGCAAGGGGAAACTACAGCCGTAATTTTTCCCGAGGACATGCAGCTTTACTGTATGATTAAATGATGATGATGTCCTCTTGGGTAAAATATTCCGGAGGTAAAATAGTCCCCCATTCGGATCTCCGGGCGGGGACTACTCAAGGGGACGTCATTATCAGGAGAAAGAAAACTGGCGTTCTACGGATCGGAGCGTGGAATGTCATATCCCTTAATCGGGCAGGTAGGTTAGAAAATTTAAAAAGGGAAATGGATAGGTTAAAGTTAGATATAGTGGGAATTAGTGAAGTACGGTGGCAGGAGGAACAAGACTTTTGGTCAGGTGAATACAGGGTTACAAATACAAAATCAAATAGGGGTAATGCAGGAGTAGGTTTAATAATGAATAAAAAAAATAGGAGTGCAGGTTAGCTACTACAAGCAGCATAGTGAACGCATTATTGTGGCCAAGATAGACACAAAGCCCATGCCTACTACAGTAGTACAAGTTTATATGCCAACTAGCTCTGCAGATGATGAAGAAATTGAAGAAAGGTATGACGAGATAAAAGAAATTATTCAGGTAGTGAAGGGAGACGGAAATTTAATAGTCATGGGTGACTGTAATTCGTCAGTAGGAAAATGGAGAGAAGGAAACATAGTAGGTGAATATGGATTGGGGGGAAGAAATGGAAGAGGAAGCCGCCTTGTAGAATTTTGCACAGAGCATAACTTAATCATAGCTAACACGTGGTTCAAGAATCATAAAATAAGGTTGTATACCTGGAAGAATCCTGGAGATACTAAAAGGTATCAGATAGATTATTTAATGGTAAGACAGAGATTTAGGAACCAGGTTTTAAATTGTAAGACATTTCCAGAGGCAGATGTGGACTCTGAGGAGTCATACCACACAATATCCACCAGTACATCAATGCAATACAGCTACATCCAAACTTATATACAACTACAGAAATCTGTAATTATTGACACTTGTTCAATTACCTGCAAGTTCCTAAATGCAATGCAACATATACCGTACAGTTAAAAGGAAGTCACGTTTGATCAAGGTCCGCGTCACCTTCCATTTTTAACCAGACATAACGTCTGAGACAAGAAAGAAATAATAATAATAATGGACTCAAACACCCCTGAGCAAACAAACAAAGAACATCACGCATCAATTAAACAATCAGAGGAAAACGAAATCTTAAGATGGCCACCAGAACAAGAACAAATAGAACGTTAAGTGACACACATGTTAGATATAGAAGAAAAATTTCAGCTAACATATATAGAATACAAAGACACAAATACAGACGTTAGACTATTCTTGCAGAGACCACCAAATACCCCACAAGTCGAAACAACAATAACAACTACAAACACAATCATACACAACAAAATAAATGAAAATACAACTATGGAAGAGTTACAACTACTGGTTTATATAGGAGCACTCACTACACTAAATATACACACTAGGCAGGGATCAGAACAAACCAACACACAGAGGAAACCCACAAAACCAGCATGGCAACACAGGCTACAGATCAGAATAGAAAAACTGATAAAAGACATCGGACAGCTAACACAATTTATAAGAAATGAAATATCAGACAAAAAACAAAAAAGTTAGGTAAAATCTCACAACAAGAAGCGATATAGCAATTAGACGAAAAGAAGCAGAAATTTCAAGCATTGGCCAAACGACTTAATAGATACAAAAAAAGTGAAAATAGAAGGAAACAAAACCAAACATTCAACACAAACCAAAAGAAATTTTATCACACAATAGATAACACACACATTAAAATAGACAACCCGCCAAACATAACAGACATGAAACACTTCTGGAGCAACATATGGTCAAACCCGGTATATATAGAAAGTAGATCCTAAATTGATACAGTTCCTAAACATAGTAATGAAAAACTGTAAAACCACACTTAACATCCAAACAAATTCAAATAATATCACATCACAGCCAATACAGATTAAGTGTGGAATATACCAAAGAGACGCATTAAGTCTTTTCTGCTTCTGCCTTGCTCTGAACCCACTATCCAACATGCTAAATAATACAAATTATGGATACAATATTACAGGAACATACCAACACAAAATCACACATTTGCTATACATGGATGATCTAAAACTACTGGCAGCAACAAATCACCAACTCAACCAATTACTAAAGACAACAGAAGTATTCAGCAATGATATAAATATGGCTTTTGGAACAGACAAATGTAAGAAAAATAGCATAGTCAAGGGAAAACACACTAAACAAGAAGATTACATATTGGATAACCACAGCGACTGCATAGAAGTGATGGAAAAACAGATGCCTACCAATATCTGGGATACAGACAAAAAATAGGAATAGATAATACAAATATTAAAGAAGAACTAAAAGAAAAATATAGACAAAGACTAACAAAAATATTGAAAACAGAATTGACAGCAAGAAACAAGACAAAAGCTATAAATACTTATGCTGTACCAATATTGACCTACTCATTTGGAGTAGTGAAATGGAGTAACACAGACCTAGAAGCACTCAATACACTTACACGATCACAATGCCACAAATATAGAATACATCACATACATTCGGCAACTGAAAGATTCACATTAAGCAGAAAGGAAGGAGGAAGGGGATTTATCGACATAAAAAACCTACATTATGGACAGGTAGACAATTTAAGAAAATTCTTTATAGAACGAGCTGAAACTAGCGAAATACACAAAGCAATCACTCATATAAATACATCGGCTACACCATTGCAATTTCATAACCACTTCTACAACCCTTTAGATCACATAACATCAACAGAAACGAAGAAAGTAAATTGGAAAAAGAAAACACTACATGGCAAGCACCCGTATCATCTAACACAGCCACACATCGACCAAGACGCATCCAACACATGGCTAAGAAAAGGCAATATATACAGTGAGATGGAAGGATTCATGATTGCAATACAGGATCAAACAATAAACACCAGATATTACAGCAAGCATATTATTAAAGATCCCAATACCACAACAAATATATGCAGACTTTGCAAACAACAAATAGAAACAGTAGATCACATCACAAGCAGACATACAATACTAGCAAATACAGAATACACCAGAAGACATGACAATGTAGCGAAAATAATACATCAACAACTTGCCATACAACATAAACTAATAAGACAACACGTTCCCACATACAAGTATGCACCACAAAATGTACTGTAGAATGATGAATACAATTATACTGGAACAGAACCATTATAACAGATAAAACAACACCACATAACAAACCTGACATCATACTCACCAATAAAAAGAAGAAATTAACACAACTAATCGAAATATCCATACCCAATACAACAAATATACAGAAGAAAACAGGAGAAAAAATTGAAAAATACATCCAACTGGCTGAGGAGTCAAAGACATGTGGCATGAGGATAATGTTGACATTATACCAATTATACTATCAACTACAGGAGTCATACCACACAATATCCACCAGTACATCAACGCAATACAGCTATATCCAAATGTATATATACAACTACAGAAATCTGTAATTATTGATACATGTTCAATTACCCGAAAGTTCCTAAATGTAATGTAACATATACCATACAGTTAAAAGGAAGTCACGCTTGATCAAGGTCCGCGTCACTTTCCATTTTTAACCAGACATAACGTCTGAGACCGGAAAGAGAAATAACAATAATAATAATAGTTTATACAGTAATATAGTTAACTCATGCAGATAATGTTCTTTCATGCCGTCACTTAGTTCTTTCATTTGTTCTGTAGTGAGTACTTCGCCTTTCAACCACCCATTCCTTGTTGTTTACATTTACTGCATCATGGGAAGCAGGGGCCGGCCGGAGTGGTCGACTGGTTCTAGGTGCTACAGTGTGGAACCGCACCACCGCTACAGTTGCAGGTTCGAATCCTGCCTTAGGTTAGTTAGCTTTAAGTAGTTCTAAGTTCTAGGCGACTGATGACCTCAGCAGTTTAGTCCCATAGTGCTCAGAGCCATTTGAACCATTTTGGGAAGTGGGGCTGGGGTATGCAGATGTGAGCTCTACCCAACTGGAGGAGCCCTGATTCCTGAAAACTCATTACATAAAGAATATGCGTCAGTATATTATTCGCACTAAATTGAATTTCTTGTCGTGAGATCCTTCCTCCCCAGCACAGCCTGAATCTATTTCCCACTAATTTTTTGTGGGAGGAGTGAGGAGGGAGGGCGAGGGGTTAGGGGTGGGGAGTCATCTGGTGGTGGTATTGTGCACCAGCTCAGTCAATCCCTACATGTCAAAGTGAGCACATGCACAAAAATTTTCCAACAAGACAACAACTCCAATATGCAGCAGTGTAAATATGTAATTAGGACATGTAGTTCCTGGATTTGAGCTTTTCCCGCCAAATAAAGAGATTCAAACCGTGAAAATTTAATTTTATAAATAAACAGTATATCCTTTGCTGTGTAATTGATTTTGACTTCAATTTCGTCTCATGAGATCCTTCATCTCCAACACAGACTGAGTCCTTTCCGTGCCAATTTCTAAATGGAGGAGGGGAGTAGGAGTGGGGAGTGGGTTAGAAGAGAGAGATTTGGGGAATTTTCCAGAGGAGGTAAGGATTAATTAATTCATAGATTTAATTAGCTAGTCAATTAATTTGATATCAAAAGTCTGCTTGTATTGGGGAGGTGGGAGGGATTGGGAATTTCCCAAGGGGTGGGGGTGAAGGAGGAGGACAGAGGTGAAGGGTTTCTCAGAAGGACAGATTATCTCCAGGGAGTCATGAAATAACCCTCAAGGGGTCATAAACCACCTAGTAAACAATAGGTTAAGGGAAGAGAGAGGGGGAGGAGATCACGAATCAGTCAAGTTTGCCCCTGAATGTATGCTTGCCCCTGATGTATGCAATCTGCCACTAACTATTTGTGCGGACACCGCTATTCCCCCACAAACCAAGGTACACATACTGGTTTATAACACAGACGGGAAGAAGAAGGTTTTATGCTCAAGTTCAATTTATTGCAAACCTGGGACTTTCCTGCAAAGTATCTTCCACTTGTGGAGAGCCCTCAGTCGCTATATTGTCCACTCCCTCACAAAGTAAGAGTTCTATAATTAACTGACAATTAGTACTTCCGATTGTGGATTCATACTGTGGGCTAAATTACAAATTCAATGACAGTAATCAAAAGCTGATTACATTAACACTTAATTAAACGAAATAGTTAACAGGCAAATTTGTACAACATTATCAATTTTCTTTTGCCTTCTCAACCAACGATGTGTTGTCTAGATGCATGACCATCGAATGGTAGAGTGAACTAATTTTAATAGCAGATGGTCAATTAATTTAAGAAAGCCACAGGTTTCCAAAAATGAGCAAAGAGCCTCGAAACCACATTCAAATCGTAGCAATAGAAGTGCAGGAGCGGAAGGAGATCTTTTTATGGCGGAAGACGCATGTCCGCCGCCATCACAGAATATCTACCTGGACGACAGAAAGTCTTCTCCACCCCTCCGGCCAAATAAGATTGCCGTAACTGTCAGTGCTGCCCTCACTCACCTGTAAGGACAACTACAGGAACAACTTTTTCTTGATGCAGGCACCCACTGTGTGCGCTCTGAAACAATAATACCATGGAGTGCGTCATTCCAATCTCCGTTTGGTTGCAGATTCCTGATGGAGACGATTGGTCAAAGATACAGTGAAGGAAAAAATTCACAGCACTAAGAAGGAGCTGTGCGACATAAAAGAAAGTTGATAGGTGTGTTTCCACATCTGAAAGATGCCTATTCAAATCCAACATATGTGGTGCTTGATCTCTAATGGCGACACTTTCAATGTCGTTTCAATTTCACGCCAGTCGCTTACGAGTGGCGCTAGTAGTGCCAGTAAGAGGAAGCAGCTTAAGTTTGCTTTAAATACGCACTGTAACGGTAGTGGCCATAAGTTTCCTTTGGGGCATTGGAAGACTATGCTGGACTTGCGGAATGTTTTGGAAGGTGACAGGCGACTGAGTTACTACCTGACAGCAATCACTTTAACTAGTAAATCTTCCACTTAACTGCCCGCCCCATGTATCTGCTATAATGATTTTGCCCTCTACCTGTATTTGTTGTTGATCAGAATCTAAATGAACTTGAATGCTGAAATAGTATTAATTAAATTGAGGCCCCACCATTATTTTTGTCAATTCTTGATGAGTGATTAAAATATCAACATGGGATTGATTTTTTATAAAAGTAATGTCACAAATTTATTGATTAAAAATTGAACAAAAACATATGTTAAGCGTGTTGACAAAAAATAAAAAATGATTTGATGGCAGCACAAACATACATTCAACAGTTAACAACCCTGTGTGGCCGCTGACTTCGGAAAAGTTCAAAGAAAGGCAGAGAGTGTCACCGATATGATACAAGAATTGGGTTGGCAGTCACTAAAACAAAGGTTTTTTCCGCTGCGGCAGCACCACCTTCTCATGAAGTTTCAGTCACCAACGTTTTTTTTTTTCCTCCCACCTACATAGAGAGAACTGGTTATCGTAATAAAATAAGAGAAATTATACCTCGCACGGAAAGATTTATTTAGTGTTCATACTTCCTAACCGCTGTTGTTCGACAGTGGAACCGTAGGAAAAGTGGCTTCACGGTGGTTCTATGAACCCTCTGCCAGGCCTCTGTGAATTACGGAGTAATCATGCAGATGTAGATGTGAAGTAAATTTAAGTAATAGTGTCTAGAGGTAGGCCTTAGTGAAAGCTCGACTTGCTCATTTGTGGCGCCCTGTATGTTCTAATCGATTCGCCGCGAAACCCTCACGACCTTCACTCCTTGTACCCACTGCTGTGATCGGCCATTGGCCATGGAGCTCAGAGTGTTTGTAACCCTGATAACTGCCTGCCCGCGGAGCCGTGTTCAGACGCAACCTTAAAATCCCTCGAAATAGTCACTAACGGTTGTCATGTATTTTAACCAAATTTCCCGTAAATCTTATAGCTCCTTCGCCAATTGTAAATCCTGTCTGCATGGCTGCTGAGTTATCCTGTATTCTGCTAATAAGCTATTAAAGTTCTTGGTAGTGAAATTCTGTTCATTTGAGATTGGTCAGTGTTACCGAATACTTGTCTTTATCGCCGAGTCATCGTGTTCTTTAACAAAATTTGTATATAAAATTTAAGCACTTTAAATTACTATGGTTTCGCCGTGGTAGGAGTTTATCATTGGGCCTTAAGGCGTTTGTGGAGCTGCTAAGTGTAGTTATTTGTTTGATAAACTGATGATCTTTACCTGTCATGGTCTGTTAACAAGTAACTCAGTGTGGCAATTAGTAAATCTTGCTGGTACTGATTAGTGCTTTAAATTATTTTGGTAACTTCGTTTTGGGTCCACCAACGTTCTGCATTCTTGGTTGTTTCTTTTTTTTCTTTTCGTCAATTGTCAGCCGGTCGCAGGTAATGTTCCAAAAAGAAAAGAAGCTTTGCGAAAGAAGCGGCGATACTTTCTGTGCAACTCACTCACCATTTTGCACGACAATGCGCGGGCGCATACAGCGAAAGCTGTGGCTGCTCTGTTCAGTCGATTGGACTGGGAAGTACTGTACCATCCACCACACTCCCCGGACTTAAGTCCTTGTGACTTTGATTTGATTCCGAAGATGAAGGAACCATTCGCTTCAGAACTGTTCCAGAGATTCGACAGACAGTAGACCGCTCCATTCGCACCAACAACATAACAGGCTCCTACGCCTTCCACATCGCTGGCAACGGATTCGACACAACGCTGGTGACTACTTTGATGGACAGTAACAGGTGCAAACACGTAACTCTTTTATATCGGTTGTGAATAAATAGTTGCCACTATTAACCAAAACGGCCTTGCTGTGCTGGTACTGCGAACGGCTGAAAGCAAGGGGAAACTACAGCCGTAATTTTTCCCGAGGACATGCAGCTTTACTGTATGATTAAATGATGATGATGTCCTCTTGGGTAAAATATTCCGGAGGTAAAATAGTCCCCCATTCGGATCTCCGGGCGGGGACTACTCAAGGGGACGTCATTATCAGGAGAAAGAAAACTGGCGTTCTACGGATCGGAGCGTGGAATGTCATATCCCTTAATCGGGCAGGTAGGTTAGAAAATTTAAAAAGGGAAATGGATAGGTTAAAGTTAGATATAGTGGGAATTAGTGAAGTACGGTGGCAGGAGGAACAAGACTTTTGGTCAGGTGAATACAGGGTTACAAATACAAAATCAAATAGGGGTAATGCAGGAGTAGGTTTAATAATGAATAAAAAAAATAGGAGTGCAGGTTAGCTACTACAAGCAGCATAGTGAACGCATTATTGTGGCCAAGATAGACACAAAGCCCATGCCTACTACAGTAGTACAAGTTTATATGCCAACTAGCTCTGCAGATGATGAAGAAATTGAAGAAAGGTATGACGAGATAAAAGAAATTATTCAGGTAGTGAAGGGAGACGGAAATTTAATAGTCATGGGTGACTGTAATTCGTCAGTAGGAAAATGGAGAGAAGGAAACATAGTAGGTGAATATGGATTGGGGGGAAGAAATGGAAGAGGAAGCCGCCTTGTAGAATTTTGCACAGAGCATAACTTAATCATAGCTAACACGTGGTTCAAGAATCATAAAATAAGGTTGTATACCTGGAAGAATCCTGGAGATACTAAAAGGTATCAGATAGATTATTTAATGGTAAGACAGAGATTTAGGAACCAGGTTTTAAATTGTAAGACATTTCCAGAGGCAGATGTGGACTCTGACCACAATCTATTGGTTATCAACTGCAGATTGAAACTGAAGAAACTGCAAAAAGGTGGGAATTTAAGGAGATGGGACCTGGATAAACTGCAAGAACCAGAGGTTGTAGAGAGTTTCAGGGAGAGCATAAGGGAACAATTGACAGGAATGGGGGAAAGAAATACAGTAGAAGAAGAATGGGTAGCTCTGAGGGATGAAGTAGTGAAGGCAGCAGACGATCAAGTAGGTAAAAAGACAAGGGCTAATAGAAATCCTTGGGTAACAGAAGAAATATTGAATTTAACTGATGAAAGGAGAAAATATAAAAATGCAGTGAATGAAGCAGGCAAAAAGGAATACAAACGTCTCAAAAATGAGATCGACAGGAAGTGCAAAATGGCTAAGCAGGGATGGCTAGAGGACAATTGTAAGGATATAGAGGCTTGTCTCACTAGAGGTAAGATAGATACTGCCTACAGGAAAATTAAAGAGACCTTTGGAGAGAAGAGAACCACTTGTATGAATATCAAGAGCTCAGATGGCAACCCAGTTCTAAGCAAAGAAGGGAAGGCAGAAAGGTGGAAGGAGTATATAGAAGGTTTATACAAGGGCGATGTACTTGAGGACAATATTATGGAAATGGAAGAGGATGTAGACGAAGTCGAAATGGGAGATAAAATACTGCGTGAAGAGTTTGACAGAGCACTGAAAGACCTGAGTCGAAACAAGGCCTTGGGAGAGCCAGTCATGACAAAACTCTACCATCTGGTGAGCGAGATGTATGAGACAGGCGAAATACCCTCAGACTTCAAGAAGAATATAATAATTCCAATCTCAAAGAAAGCAGGTGTTGACAGATGTGAAAATTACCGAACTATCAGTTTAATAAGTCACAGCTGCAAAATACTAACGTGAATTCTTTACAGACGAATGGAAAAACTGGTAGAAGCGGACCTCGGGGAAGGTCAGTTTGGATTCCGTAGAAATGTTGGAACACGTGAGGCAATACTAACCTTACGACTTATCTTAGAAGAGAAATTAAGAAAAGGCAAACCTACGTTTCTAGCATTTGTAGACTTAGAGAAAGCTTTTGACAATGTTAACTGGAATACTCTCTTTCAAATTCTGAAGGTGGCAGGGGTAAAATACAGCGAGCGAAAGGCTATTTACAATTTGTACAGAAACCAGATGGCAGTTATACGAGTCGAGAGACATGAAAGACAAGCAGTGGTTGACAAGGGAGTGAGACAGGGTTGTAGCCTCTCCCCGATGTTATTCAATCTGTATATTGAGCAAGCAGTAAAGGAAACAAAAGAAAAATTCGGAGTAGGTATTAAAATTCATGGAGAAGAAGTAAAAACTTTGAGGTTTGCCGATGACATTGTAATTCTGTCAGAGACAGCAAAGGACTTGGAAGAGCAGTTGAACGGAATGGACAGTGTCTTGAAAGGAGGATATAAGATGAACATCAACAAAAGCAAAACGAGGATAATGGAATGTAGTCAAATTAAATCGGGTGATGCTGAGGGAATTAGATTAGGAAATGAGACACTTAATGTAGTAAAGGAGTTTTGCTATTTAGGGTGTAAAATAACTGATGATGGTCGAAGTAGAGAGGATATAAAATGTAGACTGGCAATGGCAAGGAAAGCGTTTCTGAAGAAGAGAAATTTGTTGACATCGGGTATAGATTTAAGTATCAGGAAGTCGTTTCTGAAAGTATTTGTATGGAGTGTAGCCATGTATGGAAGTGAAACATGGACGATAACAAGTTTGGACAAGAAGAGAATAGAAGTTTTCGAAATGTGGTGCTACAGAAGAATGCTGAAGATAAGGTGGGAAGATTACGTAACTAATGAGGAGGTATTGAATAAGATTGGGGAGAAGAGAAGTTTGTGGCACAACTTGACTAGAAGTAGGGATCGGTTGGTAGGACATGTTTTGAGGCATCAAGGGATCACAAATTTAGCATTGGAGGGCAGTGTGGAGGGTAAAAATCGTAGAGGGAGACCAAGAGATGAATACACTAAGCAGATTCAGAAGGATGTAGGCTGCAGTAGGTACTGGGAGATGAAGAAGATTGCACAGGATAGAGTAGCATGGAGAGCTGCATCAAACCAGTCTCAGGACTGAAGACCACAACAACAACAACAATTTTAGTTCCAACCCTGGTATAATACATATGCGATGCTCAGCACGCATTTTAAGAAGTCAAGTATGCCGCAGTGGATACACCGGTTCCCGTGAGATCACCGAATTTAAGCGCTGTCGGCTGTGGCGGGCACCTAGATGGGTGACCATCCAGGCTGCCATGCGCTGTTGCCATTTTTCGGGGTGCACTCAGCCTCGTGATGCCAATTGAGGAGCTACTTGACTGAACAGTAGCGGCTCCGGTCAAAGAAAACCATCATAACGACCGGGAGAGCGGTGTGCTGACCACACGCCCCTCCTATCCGCACCCTCACCTGAGGATGACACGACGGTCGGATGGTCCCGATGGGCCACTTGTGGCCTGAAGACGGAGTGTTTTTTTTTTTTTTGTTTTTTTGTTTTTTTTTGTTTCAAGTATGCCACAGTAACTTATTTACAATAGGTGTGTTGTGGTGGAATTCAAAAACATACTCGTATAGCTCGAGCTACAAAAAAGTATCTGTGGCTGGTTGCGTCATTCACTAACTGCCGGAGTTTGCAAGATCCAACATGAATAAAAGAATATTTCAAGAAATGTGTTTGTTAATATGGTGAGCATTGGCTTTGACTGTCTTATTCACTTGTCACCCTTGCTTCCACTATTAAATTATGTATTTTTTAATTGCAAGTGCGATACTACTCCCAAACCAGCTCCTTACCGCTTCAATTATCTATTAATTAAGTGCTTTCCTGTTACTTGTTTTTGGTCTTCCCACTGTTCCTTTGTATATCACCGATTCTAGTAGAAAAAACCGCCTTAGGGTCGTGATCTGATGCTGCCACGGTAAGGGGACAGAAGATCTGCTGGTAATGTTTCTTTTATCTGGTGACAGGGAAGTAACGTCAGAGAGGACAGCTAATCACATCTTATGACATTCGTCACATTCTCAGACACTACATTGTCATCCCATGAATGCCGAGGATAAATTAGTAGAATCTCACGAAACGGCATATAGCATTCTCTATTACTTTATGGCTCATTTCCGTAAGCTAAATCAGGGAGGAACCGCGTTGCCTCGAACACTGAAAGTACCAGGCTTCAATCACATCTTTCTGGTTTTACAACTGCAGGTAAGAGCAACAGAAATTATTCAAGGAACCTGTGAAGCAAGAAATGATGTTATCCATTCCATTTTCTACGTTTTTAGGTTGAAATAATAACACGACGACGCCTGGTGCAATATAGAATGTCAGCACGGCTCAGCTTCGCGCAACAGTAGAAAGACGCGCACCTACATGGTGCGGCCCACGACTACACCGCCAAACAGGAGTGAGACTGTGTTGCACTTTCAGACGAGTCGCGGTTCTGCGCACAGCATCTCTGCGGACGTACCCACGTTTGAAGGCTCCGAGGAGGACGATCGTTGCCACACTGCGATTGTCATCATCGTACCGGCCCAGCACTTCGACTGATAGTGTGGAGTGTCACTGGATGCTCAACACGACCATCTCTTACTCGCATAGCTGGATAACAAGTTATTCTGTACCAACGTCTTAAAAATCTTCATTGCCCGAACTACAGCAATGCCGCAAGCACCAATACTGCCAGCTAAATAAAAGACTCAAACTATTGAAGGCTCTAACTACTGATAGGCATATTGTTAGCAAAGGAAAGATTTTGATGCAAAGCAAACAATGTATTTTTACCTTAATAATGTGACATCCAGTTCAAAAATGTACACTCCTGGAAATTGAAATAAGAACACCGTGAATTCATTGTCCCAGGAAGGGGAAACTTTATTGACACATTCCTGGGGTCAGATACATCACATGATCACACTGACAGAACCACAGGCACATAGACACAGGCAACAGAGCATGCACAATGTCGGCACTAGTACAGTGTATATCCACCTTTCGCAGCAATGCAGGCTGCTATTCTCCCATGGAGACGATCGTAGAGATGCTGGATGTAGTCCTGTGGAACGGCTTGCCATGCCATTTCCACCTGGCGCCTCAGTTGGACCAGCGTTCGTGCTGGACGTGCAGACCGCGTGAGACGACGCTTCATCCAGTCCCAAACATGCTCAATGGGGGACAGATCCGGAGATCTTGCTGGCCAGGGTAGTTGACTTACACCTTCTAGAGCACGTTGGGTGGCGCGGGATACATGCGGACGTGCATTGTCCTGTTGGAACAGCAAGTTCCCTTGCCGGTCTAGGAATGGTAGAACGATGGGTTCGATGACGGTTTGGATGTACCGTGCACTATTCAGTGTCCCCTCGACGATCACCAGTGGTGTACGGCCAGTGTAGGAAATCGCTCCCCACACCATGATGCCGGGTGTTGGCCCTGTGTGCCTCGGTCGTATGCAGTCCTGATTGTGGCGCTCGCCTGCACGGCGCCAAACACGCATACGACCATCATTGGCACCAAGGCAGAAGCGACTCTCATCGCTGAAGACGACACGTCTCCATTCGTCCCTCCATTCACGCCTGTCGCGACACCACTGGAGGCGGGCTGCACGATGTTGGGGCGTGAGCGGAAGACGGCCTAACGGTGTGCGGGACCGTAGCCCAGCTTCATGGAGACGGTTGCGAATGGTCCTCGCCGATACCCCAGGAGCAACAGTGTCCCTAATTTGCAGGGAAGTGGCGGTGCGGTCCCCTACGGCACTGCGTAGGATCCTACGGTCTTGGCGTGCATCCGTGCGTCGCTGCGGTCCGGTCCCAGGTCGACGGGCACGTGCACCTTCCGCCGACCACTGGCGACAACATCGATATACTGTGGAGACCTCACGCCCCACGTGTTGAGCAATTCGGCGGTACGTCCACCCTGCGTCCTGCATGCCCACTCTACGCCCTCGCTCAAAGTCCGTCAACTGCACATACGTTTCACGTCCACGCTGTCGCGGCATGCTACCAGTGTTAAAGACTGCGATGGAGCTCCGTGTGCCACGGCAAACTGGCTGACACTGACGGCGGCGGTGCACAAATGCTGCGCAGCTAGCGCCATTCGACGGCCAACACCGCGGTTCCTGGTGTGTCCGCTGTGCCGTGCGTGTGATCATAGCTTGTACAGCCCTCTCGCAGTGTCCGGAGCAAGTATGGTGGGTCTGACACACCGGTGTCAATGTGTTCTTTTTTCCATTTCCAGTAGTGTATATAGCCGTTCGTCACATCCAGTTCCAAAAATTATATAATCTTAAATAATATTCAGTCTCCAAGTCGGACACGTCCAGATCGTCCCCTCGCACTACTATTTCAAACGTCTAAGTTCCATCACCGCTGGCTAGTCACTCCCAACTTCCGTCACTGCTGGCAGTTCACCTCCAACTGCAAGTCCGACTAGCCACATGCAGTCTCTTACAGAGTGCACACAGCGCTGTCAGAGTTATTAATGCAAAGCGCTACATAGCGCTGCCAACATACAAACACATAAACAGCCTACTTACAATCTTCTTCCCTAATTTTCTTTCTCTCTCTCTCTCTCTCTCTCTCTCTCTCTCTCTCTCTCTCTCTCACACACACACACACACACACACACACACACACACAGAGAGAGAGAGAGAGAGAGAGAGAACAAATGAGAAATATCAAATCACACACACAACACAAAAGACAAAAGATGAAACATAAAGCGGCAATTGGCAACAAGCCAATCTGTAAACACATACACGGTGATTGCGAAATGAAATGTGCAATTGATGTGTTAAAATGTGGGTGAAAAAACGCCGGAAATCGGCCAGAAGGAGCATAAGGCCCGAATAAACACATCTCCAGGACGGCGCATATGGAGTAACTACATAATGTATTTTTATTATACGTTTAAAAAGAAACATTTTAAACAGGCCAATGAAAATGCTTCATAAATGAAAGAAATGCAACGTGTTTGGCAAAAAACGAATTGTCTTTCAGTTAGTTGCATAGACGGAACACACCTCCATGAAACGGGTATTGAGTTGCCGACACGCCACTACAGTGTTTGTTAAGCTGCAGCATGGAATGTTTTCCCTGCGGAAATTACATTGACAAAAAAAACAAGTATGCCATTGCATCATGAATTATACACCTTGCACTATTTTTCGATGTAGTCACCACCAACAATGAGGCTCCGTTGAAGCTCCTTCCGTCGTTGAACCAGCAACGAGTGTGGATTCATAAGGAATTTGCTTGTGTCACTTTCTAAACGAATTCTGAAACTTACTTTCAGAACGTCTCATCAGTCATCACATCTCAATTTGATTTTTTATGCCAAGGTGGGCTGGAGTCATTGTTGCTGCTGGTGGCAGGAACTCAGTGTTAGTAATTCTGCAATCTGTATATCCCCAAATCACCTACCATTTCAATTACGTATTCTTTCTGTTATGCAATACACGCAGAATAAGTGGATATTAGTTATTTTTTGTCTTCCCTCGTGATGGAAGTTTAATGGCCAGCAATGTAGTCTGCCGAGTATCTAATATTCAGCTGTTCTTCTACATCTACAGCTACATCTAT
Source organism: Schistocerca piceifrons (assembly GCF_021461385.2). NCBI lineage: Eukaryota > Metazoa > Arthropoda > Insecta > Orthoptera > Acrididae > Schistocerca > Schistocerca piceifrons. The sequence continues at coordinate 632,858,097 of NC_060138.1, read as the reverse complement.
TTGGATACACTGCAGATCACATTGAAGTGCCTGGAGGAAGGTTCATCGAGCCATCATCACAATAATTCTCTATTATTCCACTCTCTAAAAGCGCGCGATAAAAGCGAACACCCATATCTATCAGTGCAAGATCTGACTTCCCTTATTTTATTATGGTGATCGATCTGGGTCGACAAAATATTTTCGCATTCGGAGGAATAAGTTGGTAATTGAAATTTGTGAGAATATGTCGCCACAAAGAAAAAATTCCTTTGCCTTAATAGTCCATCCCAAATCCTGTATCATGTATGTGAGAGTCTCTTCCCTATAAGGATGTCAGACAGTGCACAGTACTCCAAAAGAGGACGGACAAGCTTAGTGTATGTAGTCTCTTTAGATGTGTTACACAGTCTCTGGTTACCCTTCCTCACATCATTTTCTATGTGTTCTTTCCAATTTAAATTGTTCATAACTGTAATTCCTAGGTATTCGGTTAAATTTATGGCCTTTATATTTGACTGATTTATCGTGTGAGCGAAATTTAACGGATTTCTTTTAGCATTCACGTGGATGACGTCACACTTTTTCATTATTTATGGTCAACTACCAATTTTCGCATCATTCACATATCTTTTCTGTGACATTTTTCAATTTGTTTTGAGCTTCTCATGGGTTTAATAGAGGATAAACTACAGCATCATATGGAAACAACCTAAGACAACTGCTCAGATTGTGTCCTAAATCGTTTATGTAGATAAGGAATAGCAGAGAGCATATAATACTACCTTGGGCAACGCGAAAAAATCACTTCTGTTTTACTAGATGACTTTCCGTCAGTTACTACTAACTGTGGCCTCTCTAACAGGAAATCACGAATACAGTCACATAACTGGGACGCTTTTCCATAAACACGCAATTTCACTACCAGCCGCTTGTGTGATACAGTGTGAAAAGCATTTTGGAAATCTAGAAGCACGGAATCAACTTGAAAGCCCTTGGCAACAGCATGCAACACTTCGCGTATGTAAAGAACTAGTTGTGTTTCAGAAGAACGATGATTTCTAAATCCGTGTCGACTGTGTGTCTTCGAAGTAATTCATAATGTCCGAATACAATATATGTTCCAAAATCTTGCTGCATATCGTCGTTAATGATATTGGTCATTAATTTAGTGACTTAATGCTACTACCTTTCTTGAATATTGGTGTGACTTGTGCAGCTTTCCAGTCTTTGGGTACGGACCTCTCGTCGAGCGAGCGGTTGTATATGATTGTTAAGTAAGGAACCTGATTGGTATACAATCTGGAACAGAAGACTTGTTTTTATTAGGTCATTTAAGTTGCCTCACTACTCCGAAGATACCTACTTCTAAATTACTCATGTTGGCAGTTGTTCTTGGTTAGAAATCTGGAATATTTACTTAGTCTTCTTAGGTGAAGGAATTTCGAAAGGCTGCGTTTAGTAACTCTGCTTCCGCAGCGCTGTCGTCGATAGTATTTCCATTGAGATCACGCAGAAAAGGCATTGATTGTGTCTTGGCGCTAGCATACTTTGCATAACATTTCTGCCAGGTTTCGACATAGTTTCATTGTGCGAACTATTGTAAGCATCTCGTATTGGAGTCGGCGCTAAATTTCGAGCTTCTGTAAAAGACCACCAATCTTGAAGATTTTGCTTTCGTTTATATTTTACATGCTTTTTAGTTCTTTCGGCAATTGTGTTCTGATCCGTCTTGTGTACCAGTAGGGATTATCCCCGTCGTTTGTTAATTAATCAGGTATAAATCTCTCAATTTCAGTAGATACTATTTCTTTGCATTCAAGCCACATCTGGTCTACACTTACACTGTTAATTTGGAATGAGTGGAATTTGTCTCTCAGGAAGACGTCAAGTGGATTTTTATCTGCCGTTTTGAATAACTGTATTTTTCGTTTCTTTTTGGAGGATTTGGTGATTTCAAAATTCAGTCTCGCTACGGCAGGCCTGTGCTCAATACTCCCTGTATCCGTTTTGATGCTGGTTATTAGCTCAAGATTATTTGTAACTAAGAGCTCAAGTATGTTTTCACAGACGTTCACTATTCCCGTGGGCTCATGAACCAACTGCTCGAAATAATTTTCAGATAATGGTTTACCACAATTTCGGATAGTGTTTTATGCGTGCCTCCGAGTTTAAACATGTATTTGGCCAACATACCGAGAGTAAATTAGTAGCCACTAACTACAATTGTATGGGCCGGCTACGTGTTTGAAATCAAACTCAGTTTTCTTTGAACATTTCAGCAGTTCTTACATTTCAGTTAGAAACGACGAATGATATTGATCTCTATGCAGCGTCTTACGTCAGTGCTAACGTGCTAATTCTGCAGCGCACAATGTAAAGAAATAGACGTGATCAGGAATCAACGGGTAAAAAAAATTAACGAGATATATATATTACATTTGTAGATTATTTTTTATTTCTGCCTTCTTTTATAACAAGACAGGAAATATTTGAAATAATGATAGGTAAATAATTGTAGGCTATTGTTGGCACCAGCTAGTGACAGAGTAATAGCGGGTTCATCTGCAAACTGTTTTGTACGTCAGGACGAAAATGGGTGTTCCCGCAACGCATAGACTTCATTATAATAGCATATGTCCTCGCTTGTGTTCCAGAAACTGACGAATGAAAACATTACGACCACTGTCCGCCGCGAGACAGAATGTCGCCTCATGGTGTTACAGACACGTGACGCGGCAAATGAAGTATAAGGGGCGATCAAAAAGTTTCCGCCGAGGCTGTACAGTTCAGAATCGGTAAGCAAATCTGGCAAAATAGCAGTGAGTACCGAGGCAACCATCCCACAGAGGCACCAGGTTGAAGATACCCGTTTGGTAAAATACTATCTCGTGTTGCGTGATGATGTCCGTAACTGCTTCCTGCACGTCCTCGTCCGACAGGAATCGTCGACCTTTCAAGTCCTTTTCTCAGGTACTGGAGACGTGCTTATCGCACGGGCAGAGATCAGGACCGTAGGATCGGTGATCGACTCTCTCCCACTTGACTTCGCGTAACTTCCCTTACAGATCGACCAGCGTCTCGTTTCGAATCGCGACCAGTTTGGAGCTTATGCAACTTCGATGGTGTTCGACAGACGTAGTGCCCCATACACATTCTTCACTCTCCGATGGATGTCTGCCATTTGTTTGTCCTTCGGCAGCCAAGTAAAGAATAAGCACGTTGGTCCTGTTTCGACGCGTTTGGTAATAACGTCGCCATGGTTCACGTTTCCGCGTTTGCCACACGCACTTAAGAAAGACACGAATGCCACACTATTCCCTTGCTGAATCGGGGTCGATCCACGTTGCATATACGCTGCAGCAACGTCCTCAAACAAAACCTTTTTCATTGCCCCTTACACAGGGTGTTTCCGCAAGAGCGTGCAAAAATTTAACAGGACACAGAGGATGCTCCAATGAACAATTTGAAGTTAGGAACTTGGGGTTGGAGAAGGAAGCTTAAGGAGATACTAGAAATAAAATCACATTACTGTGTAGCTTTTATTTACGTTAGTTACAGTTAACTGCAAATACCATTACTGAGACAATGAACGTACCATTTATACTGCATCTTACAAAATGTGCTGAACATGACAGCCATCAACCTCAATGCAAGCATGACATCGGCGAACGAGATTGTGAAGCACGCTGACAAATATCCCCTGGTGTGTCTCGAATCTCATACACAAATGACTTTAGTAGGGGGACAACCTTCCTGTCACCCAAAGTACCGTTATCCAACATGGCGGCTGTGACGTCAGTTTATGACGTCATCCAAGATAGCGGCGGTGAAGTCGGCTGATGACGTCATCTAATATGGCCCCTGTGACGTCATCAGCTGACGTCACGGCCTCCATTTTGGATCATGGTACTTTGGGGTGACACGAAGGTTGTTCCCTAACTCATACGTTCCATCCACATCGCATCTGTCCCCGTCAAGATCTACGTAATGATTAAGAGAACTGTATTAACATCTGCACATGGGCATTAAGACAGGATACTCCTGATGTATAATGTATCATGCCTAGTGATGGAAATGGAAATGTCGTGTGGCTAGGGCCTCCCGTCGGGTAGACCGTTCGCCTGGTGCAGGTCTTTCGATTTGACGCCACTTCGGCGACCTGCGCGTCGATGGGGATGAAATGATGATGATTAAGACAACACAACACCCAGTCCCTGGGCGGAGAAAATTTCTGACGCTGCCGGGAATCGAACCCGGGCCCTTAGGATTGACAGTCTGTCACGCTGACCACTCAGCTACCGCGGGCGGACATGCCTAGTGATGAAGCAACATCTGTCAATCATAGCCAAGTAAACCGCGAAACACACACTACTGGTCTGTTGACAATCTCCGCTCGCTTCGTCAGCGCCCATGAGTGTAAACGTGCAGTGTGGGATATTGAACCATCAGTTCATAGCCCTGTTTTCCATAGACATAACACTGAAAGTGTACAAGTGTCGCAGCCTCCTAACAGACCATCTTCATCAGGTGCTAGAAGACATACATCTACAGACCAGCAGTCACATGTGATACCAAAATGATGGCTGTCCAGCCATAGCGCACGAAGTATACAACGTGTCTTCACAAATTGTTCCAAATCGTTGAACTGGATGGAGACGACCTGTCCCGTGGCCAGCGCATTCCCCAGGTTTGACGCCTGGGGAAAGCTGAAAGACGCTGTTTACAAGATATTACCAACTTCATTCGATGATATGCAATGACGTATTACTGCAGCCTGCTAGAACATACCCACTGAAATGCTAGCACGTGCGCAGCAGTCGTTCCATACCAGACTGGAAGCGTGTATTGTCGTTGCCGGTGGTGTATGAACTTTTGTTATTCTTCAATGTGTGCTCCCCTGGTATCGTAGAAGTTTGATGTGGGAACTTTTCGAAATACGATATTTCGTAAACGACTCGCACTAGAATCCTGCAACAAACATCACTGACTTTCCAATGTACCCTAATTTTAGTCTGTTACTGATAACAGGCATTGTACCATTTACAAAAATGTACGTCTGCACAAAAAATACTCTTTGTAAGTATTATTACAATCTGTTAATTGGCTAACAATCAAGCCCTTGACTACCAATTCACCCTGTATAAGAACCAAACTTTTCTCGTTCCTCAGATAGCAAAGGAAACACCCTGAGGAAGGCCACTTGCAATAGTGGCCGAAACGTGGGAAATTTTACACATTGATCCTGAAGAATTTTATTGACATATTTATTACTGCGATTAATTAGGCTACATCACTCTGAGATATTGATTTTGTTGATTTTAGACGAGTTCAAAGTTCGAACATATGCCTTTTGACAGGAACCATATTCACAACAAAATTCTTTACACATTTGTTTCAGTTATTACTGTTTTTAAGTCTTTTTTGTTGGTTTTCATTCAAGTACTAAAATTCGTGTTGTGCAATAAAATTCATGTTTTGTAATAACCAGAACTTCCCTGCTAGTACAACTGTTATCTTACAACACAACGTTTCGTCACTGAAATGACGAATCGTGTGGAATGGTAGTAAATTCTTTGTTGTTTTGAGAAGTTGTTCTGCAGACACTCATTTCACCGTGTTTGGGTGGAAACACGTTTATTTCTAACCGTAGTTTTTTTCTGCGTGACAAATCCATCTAAACTTAACGGGCGTCGATCCTATAGCAAAATGTCGCTCGAATAACAGATATACTGCTTATGCGCGTTAAGATACAAGACCGCGCAGCGGCCGGCGTGCTTTGCCTTTGCGGCGCTCTGCCGCGGATTTATGTCACATATCCGGATACTTTTTGATTACACCGCATAATTACGGCCGGGAAGTGCATAATCTGAAATATTCCCCGAGCGCCCGGCGAAGGAAATTGAATTTCCTGCCGCCGGTTGCCGCTGCCGCAGGGTCGCCCGCCCGCTCGCCCCGCTTCGCTTTCTAATATGGCGCACGGCGGCTGGCGGCGCGCGGCCAAATCGAGTCGCACATTTTATCCCGCGTGCGCGCTTTGCGTGTTTCCACGAACGGGAACGGGGAAACAGAGCAGAGGAGAAGAACGCAATGAAATGCAGAGCGGCTCGGTCGACCGTGCTCTTTCTGTGTGCGCTTTCCGTGTTTCCGTGCGTCGACTGGATTAGGGGTGGCCAAAGCGACGTCCGATGCTGCGCCACACCAGGCGGCAGGAGAAGAACGCTCTCCTGCCCATGTAACGTCCGTTTTGAGGTACATGTGGTTCCGTTGTAAAACGTCCAACAAAGGAAAGCGTGAAAGGGCAGGTACGCAGTATTTTCTGCAGACTATATTGCGGCATCTCAAACAATAGATGTCAGGGATATTCACCTGCCTCGAGATGAGTGGGTGTTTGTGTTGTCTTCATCATTTCATCATCATTCATGAAATTGGCGACTCTGAACTGAGAAAAGGTTGGGAATTTGTACGGGCGCTGATAACGTAGCAGTCGAGCCCCCCACAAACCAAACATCATCATCATCAAACAGTAGATGGTGTTGGCTCAGTCTAGGAAACTCAAAGTTTGATTCTAGACACTGTTAGGAGCGCCACTTTTCGTTTATTTGGTAATTTGTTCTTCTAAGTCTGTACGTAATATTCTCCAATTATGCATACTACTTTCTTGATAATTTTTTGCTAAAATTCGACTACAATTACTCCATCTTATACCTTTTATCCCCACAATCATAATTCTTACCAAAATGTTAATATAATGAAGGGCAGAGTAAGTACCCTTATGAGATCTGTTGGTAAGAATTGGAGTTCTTCTCTAGGGACGGGAAAAACCTACCGGTATTTTAATTTTGAATAACCTACACTTTTCGGTATTTTTTAGGTCTCACTTATGACGGGATTTTCTTTCAATTTTTGGTATTAACTGGGTAAAAGAATGGAGTATCATTTTGGTTTTTATATGAACCGCTTTTTAGAAATGACTAAATTTTATTCGTACAGTTTCGACTGCTTTGAAATATTGTGTTATTATAGAAAGCGGGGAAAGAGATCAGTGTTATTTTCATAGCAACACGATAATTAGAAACTAGCAAGAATCATTTAGCTTTGCTAAAACAGTAACTTATGTGCAAGACTTGTCCCAACCTGATCAGTATGGTTTTTTCTCCCTGACGTCACTGGATATTGGTTGTATTACAGAACGACAGTACCGCTAGTTTGGAAGCACTTTACGAAGTGTGGTAGCAACAAAGTACAATGCTTCATTTGCTATAAGGGATTAAAGGAGGGAGGGGGCGCAACAAATCTGAGACTTTTTATAAGGAGAAAGTATCCACAACATCCCTTGGAATAGAAGGTAAATGCGACACACGTACCTATAATTTGGTGTGCTGTAAACTTGGAATCCTTAATTTCACGGTGAAAAACTGATACCATCAAAAGGCGACGATGCAAGAAAGTAATCAATTCGTGACCTTTTGCCCTCACCTCCGCCGCGCCGGTCCCTTCACCTTCGCCATCTCTACTGGAGACACTGAGACTGATTTCTGCCACCGCCTCAGCCCTACATCGATCGTGGTCTTCTACTCCTTCACTGTCATTAGAATTTTTTTGAATTGTTTAAAATTTGCGTTTATTGCTGGAAATGATAGCAATAAAAAAAACGAAATTCGTTATTTCAGAAAGCGACTATTTTGAGTGGTTTTACCACCCAAGTTACGCTGGAGAAGATAAACACTGATACAATTGAAAAGCGGTTGTTTCAGCTACAACCATCATCCCTGTTGTTCATTCCGTCTTGAATAGCCCTATCAATTACCCAGAGGGTAATAAAATCTATACACTTCTTATGTGAGGAAAAAGTTATAGAGCAACGAAATTTTGACGTTAGTGATGTTCAGAAACGGTGCTCAAACTGCCGTCTGACGAATATTGTTTCAGAGATGTTGCTGAAAATTTCGTCCGTTTACATTAATGCCCAACTGGTTCCTGCGTGCTACCGATTGCCTAATATGCTCGAGGCAACAAGGTGTTTCACAAATAATCGCTGCGGGTTCTACCAAACGGGCAGCCAGCTCTTCAGAAGTGTGTCGGTGTCTCAAACACCAAACGTTTCGTCTGCCCTCTTCAAAACGAAATTCATAGGAGGTCAAATGGTTCAAATGGCTCTGAGCACTATCGGACTTAACTTCTAAGGTCATCAGTCCCCTAGAACTTAGAACTACTTAAACCTAACTTACCTAAGGACAGCACTCACATCCGTGCCCGAGGCAGGATTCGAACCTGCGACCGTAGCGGTCGCGCGGTTCCAGACTGTAGCGCCTAGAACCGCTCGGCCACCCCGGCCGGCTTAGGAGGTCAACGACAGCTCTAAAACAACATTAGCCGTACCACCTCTGATCACCAGTAGTGTTTGGTCATTACACTCGGCCGAGTCACAATAGCCAGGACGCTGCCCCTCCAAGGGCAGCTAGCGGGACACTCACCAAGGCGAAAGGGGAGAGAGTTGTGAATGGACTCCCGGTGCCCGCGCGGCTCCTAAGCTAAAAGGCGAATATGTATATTTTCTTTGTGTGATATTGTTGTCAATAATTAGCGTAGCTCTACATATGTTGACATTCACTGCAATCCTGGTGGATCCGAGCCATTATACAGTCTTTTAAAGTCCTGGTCCTCCGGTAAAACTGAAGAATCAAATTTCCGTCTGCGGACTATAACAACCAGTGCCAAAGGCCTCTCGGGGAACGAGGAACTTGTCATATTTTTGTCACGTAAAGAAGTTTCGTTTTATTTCATCTAAACATTCTAATGTACTATACCAGTAGATTCTTATACCTTTTATATTAAAGCGCTGATGCTATATGGAAGTGAAGTGCTAATATCCACATAAGTATTTCTGTTAGAGTCTGCTTACAAGCTAGCGATACGCATGATTGTGGGAGTAATTAGAGTAACTCCACATTCCTTCCTCCAAATCGTTACGGATAAGAGCATTATATTTTACGATGTCAAAAGTGTACTTATTTTAGAATTGTTATGACCGTAGAAAATTTTAATTTTTATTCTTGCTTTTGTGACCATAATAAGAGCCCAGGCTCCATAGGCAAACAGCCAGCCAACATTAAGAAATAGTCCACCAGGACGTATGGACAAGATAAGCGGCGGAGGCTGCCAAGTATGGCTTGTTGATCAAATAACTTAGTGTTTGACTTCCTGCCAGAGGAAGCAGCATGAATCACACTTGCGCAATGGAAGACGCAAACACCAGGGCGATAATACAGCAAGAGAGAGTGTAAGTCACGTGCGGAAAAGACTTGTTTGGAACCAAAATAAGTTGTGTGCAGCTAGAAACGAAAGTGTCGTGTGGAACCGAAGGCATTCTTGCGCAAGTCGATCACTTAGAAATGAAAGGGTCGTGTGAAACAAATTAACTCGTGTGCGCCCAAGTACATGAGAAACGAAATAAAAGGCCAGGCGGCGGAATAGCTAGGGGCAGAGATTCAGCTGCAGATTCAGAGCCAGTGCCGGCAGTTTGGAGTTTCCGCAGTGAGACGCCAGCGAGGCCGAGCAGGCCTATAGCAGCCTATACAGCTGATAAAGGCTTCAACTACGAGAAGACGGTGATAGACTCTGGTGGACACTCAGGAACTGCAGGTCAAGTAGAATTTTTAGAGTTTCATTGGAATAGTGTTGAACAGAGGCTGTCAGTCTTTGTCTCAATTACTTAGAGAGATTTCAGTGCTGACCAAGAACAAGTGATTGCTTTGTACTTGTTTCTTATATGTACTGGCAATTAGCTTTGAAGCAGCAAGTCCGAATAAATAGACTTAATCTTACTAACGGGTTTATGGTCCAACACCTCACATAAGTATATGTGAGAATAAACTTGATAGAAACTAATCAATCTTTTCTGCCTATTACAATTCTGTAACCTATTTTCAGGAAACTTACTTGCTTCAAACCAAGGAGTTTCTCTCCCTCTCATCTCCGATATAAAGGTTGACAGCAATTTATAACTAACCCATTGTCGTTAACGTCCCGATTGCGCTACTCAGTTCGCACTTACTTCATTCTGGTATAGTGAGGCTGTGCCGGGACGCGACAGAATGTAGGACATTTGTAAGATCACCGTAAGGTAGTAATTGGTCGGATTATAAGATTTTCAGTGTCACTGAACACACAAAAATAGTTTTCAAAAATACTTAATGTAAAAGATGATTACTGGCAATCCGCAGAGAAACAAAACTTGATGTAGCCGGTTTTCCGGTTACGTACATTGATGTCACCATAAAAGTTAGTTTAACAGAAATCCTCTCAAGAAAACATGTCAGTTTGATGTGTTTAGAACCATCTCCACATACACTATTACAACGTAGCACCTAATCGAAGACTGGCTCCCTGTTGCACAGACGGATTTTTAGCAGAAAAAGATGAAACTCCAGGTATAGGAGTACACAGACAAGACTCCGGCCTTCTCTCATAGTCTTGCCAGATATTAAAGACATCTTGGTGCTGAATTCCTAATCATAAATATTGCAATGCACCATATCTTGTTCGGAAAATCGAGTTCGAGAATGGGGTGGTAATGAATGGCTCTGAGCACTATGGGACTTAACTTCCGAGGTCATCAGTCCCCTAGAACTTAGAATTACTTAAACCTAACGACATCACACACATCCATGCCCGAGGCAGGATTCGAACCTTCGCCGTAGCGGTCGCGCGGTTCCAGACTGTAGCGCCTAGAACCGCTCGGCCACTTCGGCCGGCTGGTAATGAATGATGCAACATCTGCCCTTTAAGTTAGACTTTCATACGAACACCGAAAAACGTTGACTATCGTCAAAATTACATCTAGTGTACTAAACTCATTATTAAAGAAAGGAAAACGACCAATATTTTAACGGATGCTATCATAGAACCCGTGATAATGGTGTAGCAGAGCAAGTAGCCAAGAAGAGTACTTCCTTCAGTATGAAAAACAGAACATAAATACAAGACTTCTTACATAAACTAAAAATTAATCCAGAAATACCAACGGAACTAAACAACGGCAACACTATCAATACCACGTTGCTGAGCATTCCCATCGAATTACTGTACACAGATCGCTCAAAAATGTAATTTGTGATAAAGACGATTCTGTTATGAGGTGGTATCATTGGCTAGGAGTGAAGAATTGCAACAGTATAAAACATCACTAACTGGAACACTGTACTGATAAGTCTAAAATCAAATGACTGTGTATCAGTGTCTAGGGTATACATAAATTACTATTTACACGACAGTTTCACAAATAATCACTCTCTACGCCAATAGATACATATTACTAATCAAGTTGTCTAATTTCCTGTCATAAAATGAGAAGTAGTCCCTCATGTGATACATTGCTACGTCGGACACACTAACCGTGCGAGCTGTAGTTCGCGGGATGTTGCGTGTGGAGGACTACGTTGAATGCCCGTTGCTCGTCGTTTATGCTCCGCCTGTCCTCCCTGGTGGTTTCCGTTCTCCTCCTCGGCGC